>NW_012117489.1:1539973-1607586 GCF_000951035.1 Colobus angolensis palliatus | reverse complement strand
CTGAAAAAGGGCTAACATCCAGAATCTACAAAGAACTTAAATTTACATGAAAAAAACCAACAACCCTATCTAAAAGTGAGCAAAGGATATGAACAGACACTTGTCAAAAGAAGACGTTAATACAGCCAACAAACACGTAAAAAAATACCCATCATCACTGGTCATCAGAGAAATGCAAATCAAAACCACAATGAGATGGCATCTCATGCCAGTTAGAATGGCGATCCTTAAAAAGTCAGGAAACAACAGATGCTGGAGAGGATTTGGAGAAATAGGAATGCTTTTACACTGTTGGTGAGAGTGTAAGTTAGTTCAACAATTGTGGAAGACAGTGTGGCGATTCCTCAAGGATCTAGAACTAGAAATGCCATTTGACCCAGCCATCCCATTAATGCACATATACACAAACGAGTATAAATCATGCTACTATAAAGATACATGCACACATATGTTTATTGTGGCACTATTCACAATAGCAAAGACTTGGAACCAACCCAAATGTCCATCAATAATAGACTGGATTAAGAAAATGTGGCACATATATACCATGGAATACTATGCAGCCATTAAAAGGTATGAGTTCATGTCCTTTGCAGGGACATAGATGAAGCTGGAAACCATCATTCTAAGCAAACTATCACAAGGACAGAAAACCAAACACCGTATGTTCTCACTCATAGGTGGGAACTGAACAATGAGAACACATTGACACAGGGCGGGGAACATCACACACTGGGGCCTCTTGGGGGTTGGGGGTCTGGGAGAGGAATAGCATTAGGAGAAATACCTAATGTAAATGACAAGTTGATGGGTGCAGCTAACCAACACGGCACATGTGTACCCATGTAACAAATCTGTACGTTGTGCACATGCACCCTAGAACTTAAAGCATACTTTTAAAAAAGTACTAAAAGTTACAATTAAAAATCATTCTAATCTAAAATACAGAGAATTTCTGAATTGTGCTTAATTTCATTTAGTTTAAAAATCATTTATTCAACATTATACAAATATATTTTTGTCTATTACATTTCTATTTCAGGGGAATTAATTATGTCTTATGCATCACTCATTGAGAAGAAATGTCATATTTTGCTTCTTTCCTAAGAAAGTAAGGAAGAGAAGCATGAGTCTCACCGTAAGAAAATGGTGACAATCCTGGAAGCCTCTTCCTTTCCACCTTTTCTAGGAAACAAGCTTATTTTCCCATTGTCCTTATATCTCACATTGTCTGCTCTGTGATTTTTTCATCTATTGCATATTGCCAGGGCCTACAGCTACAACCTTTCTCTTCCTGGGGCCTCATCAGAGCTGCAGTAGCTTATTGGCCCCAGCATGACTCAGGGGTTGCTTCACCCCTAACCCACAGCATAGGAGTTCTCATCTTGCCTTATCCACAGGTGGGGGAATATCATTGACTGGACCAGGCAATTACTATCTGCTTCCCACCTAAAAGTGCTCATTCCCTGGTTATATAGTGGTAAGTTAACCTCCTCACTGTAATCAGAGTAAATAACAACTCCTTCTGTCATTATGCTTTGTTTAGGCAGTTCAAAGCCTATCACAAGCTGTCTGAGCAATTCTAGCAAGAAAATAAGTTTTAAACTTTGGAGGTGACTGAATTGTATATGTATTGGTGTTGGGATGAATTGGGCCCACATCTAAATGTGCCTTAGATATGCCCTAGATGTGGGTCCAATTCATTCCAACACCAGTACATACACGATTCAGTTACCTCCAAAGTTTAAAATGTACATATACAATTTCCAACACCAATACATACACAGTTTCCAACACCAATACATGTTTCCACTGATGTTCCCCACTGTGTCAGCCACTGTTAGGAAAATAATCTCTTGGTGTTGCATGTTGCCATGTCCACTCCTATTCCCTGCATAGCCCCACTTCCTAGTGTTAATCTCTGAGTTTGACTTTCTTGGTTGCTTCCGTCAGAAATACTGTCTTGCTTTTGTAGGGAGGCTATGTGAAATTTTAGTTGATCTTTTAACAACATTCCATTTCCATTGACATGATACCTGTTTTCTGAATGTGAAAAGGTAGATGGAAACCTCAGGATATATTGTGTCTTCTTTCCCAGTCCTGAATGTCTTTGGCCTGATGTGAATCCCCTTAATCCCTGGTTATAATGCTGAAGAGTTCATTTATGATTGTTTAGAAACAGAACAGTGGTTTCTGCTGCCACTCCAAATTGTAAATTAGTATCCATGGTTGTCAACACATTTTATTTACTCAGGCAAAATGATAAGGATCCAACGTAGCACACTTGTCCATCATGTGCTGTGTGTGTCCCCCACCTGGGTGTCCTCAAGGATAGGAGCCTTGCAGGTACAGGACTGCTGCCACAATAATTTTGATGTTTAATTAAGCCTGGTTTTAAAAGTAATGCTTTAACTTTGTTAACCAAATTAGGAAGGTAAAATCATAAAATTTGTATTAGTTATTTTTTCAACTTAATTTGGCAAGACAAACTTCATCACTAGATTATATTTTTTTGGCCAAGAAAAGATACCTTTTCTGAATGTGACAGTAATAGTAAACTAAATGATAATGATAGCTTTACTCAGACATGTGATCCCTCATATATTGATTCAGTTTTGAACTTACATCTTTATGTTTTGTATGTAAGTGTATGTACATTTTCTTGGCTTCATTGCTGCATTAACTATATCATTGCTGCATTAACTACATCTCAGCAAAATAACACACTGTGGCTTTAGTACTGCTCTGTCCTTGTCAGCAGTTTCAAGCTCACGTCAACATAAACTTCCAACAGCACTTCTGATTGTGACATTACACCTCCTGGAAGACTTACTATGTTAAAATTTTCCCTCCTTATATTTATTAATTCTGTTAGCTAACCACTGTAAGCATCCTGCCACATTGATGAAGACTGAACTTTTTCAAACAGTGTTTTGTTATTTCAACTGGAGTAATTGAAGGAGCATCCTAGTATGACAGACTTCATAAACCCGAAGTCTCTGGTATTCATAAATTCCACAAAGACTGCTCCCTACTCACTCGTTTCTGCACACTGATTCTAAGGGAATCTCACTCATATTTAGACATATATGATTTACATATTGCTGCCCAAATATGTTTAGACTTAGCTAAGTCTAAAACAAACAAAAGTATAGTCCCTATTGCCTTGCATGGGGGACACCTGAGCCAGACCCAGAGCACATCTGCACAGGTGTACCTCCTTGGCTTTTTTGGCCTCATCCTCGCTCTGATTTCCAGCCCCAGAACAGCTTGATGTGCAGTCATCCTGCCAACAGGAGGAATGCAAAGATATTTCACCCATTACCCCAACCAGAACGTTTTTCTTTTCCCCATCCCCAACTGGCTGCCAAAAGTGCTGGCTTGTAGCTTGCATTTTGAGGTTCTGAATACGTAGAGAACATAGTTTCACCTCATGGAAAGTTATTTAAAAAGCTGGAACAGATGAATAATTTAATTTACAAGTCTTTGTTCTTTGCAGAATTCTCTTATCATCCCCAAGCATGACCTTTCCAATCCTTTTGCAAAAGGAAAAGTGAATCTTATTCATCTGGCTACCCTTGTGTCTTTTGCAATATTTATCTCACTTTTCTACTGGACACTGATTAGGTAAACTGAATCTCGGCTTTCCAATGAACTATTGGCAGGGTGCTCACAGCACAATCCATTGGGTTTTTAGTAGACAACACAGTTGTCTTCATGACTAAGATAAAAAGTCTGAAAGAAAATGAGGCATATTTTCAAGATTTTTAAAAAGTAGTGTAGTGTCACAAAGAATGGAACAGTAAAACATTTTCAGAACTTTTAATAAACATTCTTCATACAAAAAGGCAGTTTAAACAAATCATGTGGAATTAAGAACTCGTCAAAGCTTCTAGGATTCACATCTTGGAAACAGTTACATGTAACATATGATCCTAACTTTTGATTAAATTGAACCAAAATACATAAAAATATTACATTACAGATTTGTTTTTAAATCTAAAGTTGTCCTCTGCAAATGTAGACTGAGGACCCAAGAAAATGCCCAATTTACACAGCTTACAATTTAGAGTGTGTTTATTCAAGAATGCCACAAATAAGAAAAATAAGAATCTTCACTGAGGCATTTCTGCATACCACTGCATTAGGAAATGCTATTTATTTTGACAATCATTTCCTCAGAGATCTGACTGAAATCTTATTTCATCTAAAATTCCTTTTCCTGCATATTATACTGCCACCTTGTGGTTAGAATGTTTTTCCAGGGTTGTTTTCTTTTTGTCCCTTACAAGTATGTTTAGATGTGATTGACATTTCCCTGAAATTGTAAACTTCCACTCAATAGTAACTTTCAGTGATATTGTCCATATTCCCAATAATATGCATTTTAAATCAAATGATTCCTTTTTATCTCTAAATTAAACTATGAGTGTTTGAGTGAACCATATTTCTAAACATAGATTCACTTATCTATTTTATAAAAGGTTCTAAATTCTGATATTACCTCACAAAATAATCATAGAATGAGACAAACATAATTCTGGATCTATGTATACAAAGACAAATAAAAGAGATTGAGACTATTCACATAGCTTGTGAGAGAAAATGACAGCTTTAAGACAAGTAAGAGTCTTTCACTTTATTTAAGTGCTGCAGGGTATGGATTCTCAATACCAGCATATACGATCTTTGGTAAAGTACTAAGAAGACCAAAAGCAAAAGTAGAGAGTCAGACACAAGGGTCAGATAGTTAGGTAGCTTTTTTCTATTCCATGTTAAGCCCAAACTAGAAGCTTCACCCACATCTGAAAACGTTAGAAATTCAGAGTTTTGGCCAGGCACAGTGGCTCACACCTGTAACCCCACCACTTTGGGAGGCAGAGGCAGGTACCTAGTTTGAGCCCAGGAATTCAAGACTATCCTGGGCAACATGGTGAAACCCAGTCTCTACAAAAAATAAATGCAAAAATGCGCCTGTGGTCCTAGCTACTTAGAAGGCTGAGGTGAGAGGATTGCTTCAGCTGAGGAGATGGAGGCTACAGTGAGCCATGATCATGCCACTGCACTCCAGCTTGGGCAACAGAGCTAGACCCTGTCTCAAAAAAAAAAAAAAAAAGAAAAGAAAGGAAAGAAATTCAGAGCTTCCATGTTCATTCTAGACCTATGAAGCAGAATATCTGCATTTCAATAAGATTCCCAGGTGATTTGTATGCACAGTACAGTTTAAAAGCATTGCTCTATCCCTGTGCTCATGACAAGCTGTTGCTTAGATTGACTGAACCTATTACCTCTAAAGACCTAGCAGATGTGGTCAATAAACTTCATGTGCCTAACGGCTACTTCAAGATCTGGTCATTATAACTAAGTTAGTCAGATTTTCAAATTTCCTACCCACTTATGGAAATAATTGGTCACATATGAGCAGAAGTACAAAGAGTTCCTTTGTAAAAGGCTCAAAAGAAACTACAATCTCTGTTATGATAAGTAAATTAACACCTAAGGCAAGAGAAAAGTATATGATAATGGCTAGCTTTCAGTTTTTCTTTACTTTTCCTTTCTGTGGAAGGAGAGAGTTAAAATCTATTCTTTTAGCAATTTTCAAGAATACAATACATTGTTATTAAGCACAGTCACGTTATACAATAGATCTCTTGAGCTTATTTCTCCTAACTGAAATTTTGTAGACTTTGACTGACATCACTCCAAACCCCCACCTGCTTCTCTCCCCTACCCAGCCCTAGTAACGACATTTTACTTTCTATTTCTATGAGTTCAACTTCTTCAGATACCACATGTAAGTGAGATCACACAGTATTTGCCTTTCAGTGCTTTGCTTATTTCACTTAATACAATGTCCTCCAGGTTCATCCGCGTTGTTACAAATAACAGAATTTCCTTATTTTTAAAGTCTGAATAGTATTCCATTGTGTATATGCTATATGTTCTTTATCCATTCATCCGCTGATGGACATTTAGATTGATTCCAACCCTTGGCTACTGTGAATAATGCTATAATGAACATAGGAGTGTAGATAACTCTTTGACATACTGATTTCATTTCCTTTAAATATATTCCCAGTAGTGGGATTGCTGGATCATACTGTAATTCTGGTTTTAATCTTTTGAGGAAGCTCCATTCTGTTTTTCATAAGGGCTGTACTAATTACATCCTCACCAACAGTATGCAAGGATTCTGTTTTCTACACATCTTCACCAACACTTGTTACCTTTGTTCTTTTTTAATAATAACCATTCTAACTGATGTGAAGTGGTGTATCGTTGTGGTTTTAATATGCATTTCACTTGATGATTAGTGAAACTGAGCATTTTTTCATACACTTGTCGGCCATTTGTATGTCTTCTTTTGGGAAATGTCTATGCAGGTCCTTTGCCCAGTTTTTAGTTGGGTTATTTACTTTCTTGCTATTGAGTTATTTGAATTCCTTAAATATTTTGGATATTAGCGCCTTACCAGATGTACCATTTGCAAATATTTTCTCCCTTTTCACAGCTTATCTCTTCACTCTGTTGATTGTTTCTTTTGCTGTGCAGAAGCATTTTAATTTGATCCAATTCCATTTGCCTATTTTTGTTTGTGTTGCCTGTGCTTTTGGGGTCAAAAAAAATCATTGCCCAGACCAATGTCATGGAGCTTTTCTTCTATGATTTCTTCTAGTAGTTTTACAGTTTCATATCTTACATTTAACTTCTTAATTCATTGGGGGTTGATTTTTCTCTATGGTGTGAGATAAGAGTCTAATTTCATTCTTCTGCATGTGGATATTCAGTTGTCCCAACACCATTTATTGAAGAGACTGTCCTTTCTCCATTCCATGTTCTTAGTCAAATAATAATTGACCAATGCATAGATTTATTTCTGGGCTCTATATTCTGTTCCATCAGTCTGCATGTCTGTTTTTATGTCAGTGCCATGCTGTTTTGGTTACTGTAGCTTCATAGTATATTTTAAAGTCAGACAGTGTGATACCTCCAGCTTTATTCTTTTTGCACCAAGTTTGCCTTCAATATTTGTGGTCTTTGGTGGATCTACATGAATTTTAGGGTTGTTTTTTCTATTTCTGTGAAATTATGGACATTTTAACAGTATAGATTCTTTTAATTCATGAACATGAGATATATTTCCATTTATCTGTGCCTTCTTCAATTTCTTTCATTAATGTTTTATAGTTTTCCTTGGTTAAATTTAACCTTGTGGCTCTAGCTGATAAATGTTGAACACCATATAAAGTATCACTCTTTGTTTCAAAAAGGAGAGTTATCAGTTCTTATTGAATGTTTATTACTTCCACTCAAAAGCACATACTGTAACGTATCAAGTGCACTTTTAGAATGCATTTTTAACTTGGAATATAAATATAGGTTATGCATTGGTTTAGAATGCACATATCTCTCAACTTGTTCATCCTAAGTATTTTGTTGCATTGTAACTACTGTAAATGGAATTGTGTTCTTGATTTTTTTTTCAGATAGCTCATTGTTATTTTATAGAAATGCTACTAGTTTTGTACATTGGTTTTGTATTCTGAAACTTTACTAAATTTGTCTATTAGTTCTAACAGTTTTTTGGTGGAGTCTTTGGGGATTTCTACATATTTCTAGAAATTGTAAATTGTACAATAAATTGTATATAGGAACAATTTAACTTCTTCCTTTCCAATTTGGATGCCTTCTATTTTTTTTTTCTCTTGCCTAATTGCTCTGGCTAGGAATCCCAGTACTATGCTGAAGAGCTGTAGGAAGCATGGGCACACTTGTCTTGTTCCTGATCATAGAGGACACATTTATAATATACTGTTATTAACTGTAGTTACCATGATATATAATAGATCTCTGAAATTTATTCTTCTTGTCTAACTGAAATTTTGTAGCCTTTGACCAGTATCTTCTCTCCCTTCTCCTCCTAGCCTAAATTAACCACCATTCTACTCTCTGTTTCTATAAGTTCAAAAACCAGTTTTAAAGCTCTGTGTTTCTACTGTCATCATCTCTGTTCCTGCCCAGCATTAAATCAAGTCAGCAGATCATATATCTATATATTTGAGAGTTGATTTCAGAAAACAAGCAATATAGGTAATATTAAAAGCAAATGTAGAAAATATTATGAAGAATCAGCCTCATGCCTCTGCTTAATAGCCTCCATACTCCAAATGGAGAGTAAGACCTAACATGAAAGAAACTAAAAAGAATTATTCCAAGTCTACTGCCCGTTCATAAGTGTGGATCACAGACTATTGGTATATATCATAAGATCAAACTAACATACATTATACAGTTTTACACATTACAAATTTTGCTCCACAACATTTCTTATATCTAAAGTACAACTAAAAAGCAAGACTTTTGAATGTCAATGTCAAGATAAAAGCTTTCCTGCTTCAAGAGCAACACTGTAATTTCCACAGTCTCTGAGCCTAGAAAATATGTTTTCCTTCTGTAAAAATCAGGAGTTCTGAGAACTAACTGGCATTGCATTGGATTTAAAATTATTGAATTCCTGGTTAATCTACTTACTCTGAGTAAGAAACCATTGCATTACAGGTCTAACTAGGAGAAGGACCATGAAACAATCCTAACTAAAAAGCTGTATCTGAATACCTCCCACTCCACAAATAAATTTTAAAATATATATATATTAAAAATTAGATCAGTTTGTTACTATTTGGATGCATTTAAGTTATATGTAAACATCCAAGCAAGTTTACTTGAATTCCTATTTTTTAAGCAGAAATCAATAAAAGGCAAGATTTTTATGTCTCCATAATATCAATAATTTGTTCAACCGAATTTTTATCTTTTTCAGTCAGCTATTTTGTCAACAGAGGCAGAAGTTGAAATTTTGCTGGACATGTTGCTTGTTGTGTTTGTTTGTGGTGTTATATAAATATTGGACTTGCCATCAAATACCATTCCTATTTTGCTGTTGTTAGGTCATTTTTGTCTATCACAAGCCACCAGAAGTGGTCTCTATCAAAGGTCTCCATGGTTATTTTACAATAAAAATGCTCTTTCTAACTCTATGGTTTAGTATTTTATGAACTGAAGTATGATCTCATGACCTAAAACATAAAACTCTTAAGTCACTTACTTTACTATATAAACGTTATTGGTTATGAAATTCTCCCAACCTCATTTTGAATCCAGCTGTTATAACTGGCTTGATGACCTCCTGTGGTAATAAATTACACAGACTGAATAAATGCAGTCTGGGAAGCACTCCTGTTCACTCTATTACTTTTACATACTAAGACTGATGTGAGCAACAGAGAGAATTATAGGAGTCCAAGTCTCCTTAAAAAGGAAGTTTGCCTTATTACTTCCTTGGACTATAGCTGATAAATGTTAAACACCATATAAAGTACCATATTTCCTATGCTTTTATGGAAAAAATATTTATTTTAAAAAGGAGGATTATCAATTCCTACCATATGTTCATTACTTCCATTCAAAAACACACATGATAATGTATCACACATTTAAAATGCACCCTTTAACTTGGCATAAAATTTAGGTTTGGCATTGTTCAGGGTACACATCTTTCAACTTGTCCATCTGTTTTGGAGTTTACCTTGGCAGCACAAGTATCAGATATGCAGCTCATGAAATTGTCTATTTTGTTCTTTATTATGAAATAGGTTTTGTCCAGTATTGTTTGTCGAAAATGTAATTTTAAAATGCTCAGTCTTTTGCCTAAAAAGGGACTGAGGATTTGCTCATGATTCTTTCATACAAAAATGTCAAAAGCGGGGGAGCAATTACAAGAATCATTTATATTCAAAATTATTCTACTGAAGAATGAAATAAAATACAGGTTAGCCTGAGTTAATTTAATTGCCTATTCATGTTGACCAAATTCATGAAAAATTGTTGATGTCTGTTCTAATTGGCCTATGTAGTCACAATTAAAAGCCGCTTTATTGTAAATCATCTTCTTCTTGCTCTACCCTCTGATAGTCAATGGAAAAAATAAAAATACCTTACATTTCTGTTGAATTTCTCTTCTATATAACTTGAGACATTTCACAGTACCACCTCATTAATCCTAACTTTATTACTTCAGGTAAATAATGGGAAAATATCACTATGTATATTCATGGACATGTGCCAAGGCACAGAAAAGTTAATTAACTTGCTAGGAGTCATACAACCAGACAGCCTGAACCTCTTCCTTAGTCTCCTATCTCCTAACACCTCACATTCCACATTCTCTGCTTAGCCTCACAGCTCCCTGCCTCTAAGTTGGAAAGTAAGTCTTTCCTGCACTTCTGAAACCCAAACAATTTTATGGTTCAACTTCGACTTTTATGTTATCATTGTGCTTTTTCTGTAAGATTCATACTGCTAGATGTTTCGGTTGAAGGTGATTTTTTTTTTTAATTATACTTTAAGTTCTAGGGTACATGTGCATAGCGTGCAGGTTTGTTACATATGTATACTTGTGCCATGTTGGTGTGCTGCACCCATCAGCCATCCCACTACTGGGTATATACCCAAAGGATTATAAATCATGCTGCTATAAAGACACATGCACACGTATGTTTATTGCGGCACTATTCACAATAGCAAAGACTTGGAATCAATCCAAATGTCCATCTGTGACAGACTGGATTAAGAAAATGTGGCACATATACACCATGGAATACTATGCAGCCATAAAAAAGGATGAGTTTGCGTCCTTTGTAGGGACATGGATGTAGCTGGAAACCATCATTCTTAGCAAACTATCACAAGAGCAGAAGGTGATTTTTTTTTAACATTGAGCTGTGAGGTTTTTTACCCAAAAAAATGTTTTGCAGTGGTGCTCTCTCAATCCACCAATAAGTCAAAAAGGTATTCTGTTTTCTTCTATGTTTAGTTTATATTAATGCAAAACAGTATCAAGCCATCAATCTTTAATGTCTTTTATAACTTTGATATTCTATTCTGCAGCTATTTCTTAAATGGCTACTACTTGCCTGGAATCACAGCAGACACTGAATTTCAGAATATGATGAAGAAAGTATTGTAGGTTCTTAGTATATTAAGTGACAGAGTCAGAGGAGGCTATCTGGGGTTCACTGGGAAAGAGGTTTGAATAAATGGGGCAGGAAGGACAGAGCATTAAAAGCCTTCAATAATGAATCAAGGAGTTCCAACTTAAGTGTGAATTGCAGACAAAGAGTTAACAAAATTATTTCCCCTTCTGCTTGAGATGCTAATCCTCAGTTGAGTTGCTGTTTCTTTTCCCTTATAACCCAATAAAGATAGAATATGAATTTTTTAATATAATAAGGATAGAATATTAATTATATTGCCTCATAACATTGCTTATAGCAAAAATAACCCCGGATGATGAAGAACTATAAACTAACTTTAAAGAACTGATGTGGATGCCATACTTTCAACCTCCTTAAACGATGTGACTTTTGTAACTGGCATGTCCCTGCAAGGATCTTGGAAGCTATGCCTGAGGGTTGTTGAAGAGCTGCACCTACAGAACTGAAGACTTCTAAGCCAGATAGTTCTCTTGCCTCTTAGCTATTGGACTGCTATAATAACTCCCTCAGGAAAGAAAGACCCAGCTGGGCATGGTGGTGCATGCCAGTAATCCCGGCCTCTGTGGAGGCTGACCTAGGAGGATCTCTTGAGCCTAGGAGTTCGAGACCAGCCTGGGCAACATAGTGAAATCCTGTCTCTGGGGAAAAAAAGAGAGAGAGAGAGGAAAAAGAAAGACCTGATGCTGCCATGTGGCAATCTTTGTGTCTTCCTACTCCTTTTGAGTAGGGTGGTGTTAATGCAGCCTTTGATAATCTAAGTCTAAGTAAGTCTGAATGTTTAGTTAGGTCTAAGAAGACCACCTGGTACATGTTGCTATAACCACCCCACATCAACCATAGTCGCCTGTGTAGGAGGATGACACAAAAGTGCTTCAGGAGTTGGGTGTTAGAGGAGAAAGTGGCGGTAGGATTCATAGTAGATTAGAGAGAAGGGTGTTAGGACATATGGCTGATTAAGGAGAAAAGATACCGGAGGCATAAAATAAAGTGACATGGCTCTTAAGATAATGAGGGCCTAGATTAGGGTGGTGGTAATAGAAAAATAAACACAGCAAAAAGGACAAATTTAAAGTCAAGGCTGCAGTAAGCTGTTGAGCCATGATCATGCCATTGCACTCCCACCTGGGCAATAGCAAGACCTTGTCTTAGGAAAGAAAAGAAAAACAAAAAAAAAGTACCTGTCTTTCATTCCCTGATACAACCTTTCTATCTATTAAAGACACACACACACACACACACACACACACACACACACACCACAAAATGAGAAAGAAATAGAGATAAAACCAACACAAATCCAAAGATTTAGATTGCTAGTCAACCTATTGCCATGAACCAGGAGAACTTTTTCAAAACTGTACTTTACCTATATCACTGATCAAACCTATTAAGGAATACAATTTATGACTCATGAATACTTTGCTAACAAAAACAATAGACTGTCCATCCTAAGAAGGTACAAGGAAGATACATTGTCAGTCACTCACTTGAAAATGCAGGGGATGTATAAGCTAAATAAAAAATGAGCAGTCACTCCATGTGGAATGGACATTGTATTTTGAAGCAGCCAGAGTTATGCTCCTTAGTGCTGCCATCAGTTTACATTTCTGTAAAAACAGAGCAGATCTCAATTCCAACTGCAATAAACAACCACTCAAAAACAGAAAAGGTAGCCTTATGTTGTCATTTGCCTCTTGGGTAATAAAAATCCCACTAGTAAAATACTGAAGAAGAGACAAGTAAAGAGTCCAGGTAACTACACAGGTTTTGCATTGGCTCTCAGTGTTAATTTTTGTTTAAGCAGAAGTGGTAAAAGAACACCCCACATTTCAGTCAGTCCAACAAAAACAGAAGACTGCTGAATACTGGGAATTAGACTCATAACTGCACCGTCACTTGGTTTCTTCAGGAAATTTATATGGGATTCAACTAGCATCAAGTTGGCTAAGTGTGATCCAAGCACTCTGATTCTTTATAAATATCCTTTATGGAAAGAGCACTGATTCCAGAGATCATGGAGAAAGCATGGTCTTTCAATCCACATGGACATGAGTTTTATTTCTAGCCTCTCCACTCTAAGCTTTAGCTTCCTCACTTATTAAATAGAAATACTGATAATTAATGCATGGAAATATCCATTACAGTGTCTAAGCTGAAGCTGATACTCTATAAATGACATTTTCTATTATTATAAAAGGAATAGAGGCAGAAAAAATAGGATGGGCTTAAACAAATATACTGAAAAGCAAGTATAGGGGTACAACATATTTAAAAAGAAAAGAAAAAGCATACCTTTAAAGATAATTACATATAGAAATTGAAGGAAAATGTCTAATATAATTCCACTGTTTTAAAAAATTGAAAAGTCACAACCTCTAGGAAAAAGGAACCAAAATCTGAATAGGGAAACAAAATGAAGTTAAAAATAAATACGGCTGAAAGGAATATAAAAGGATAAAATGTAAATGTTAGTTTTTAAAGGGATAGTAAGAGGAAATAAATAGAAATAAAATATTACTTTAGTGGTAATTTTTAAATTACAGAATTGATACTGAGAAACATAGAATAAGTGATGGGAAGTGTAAATTTAAAATGATCTTACAGAATGCAGAGGAAAAAGGTTAAGAAATAAATGAAAAGGATGAAAACAAAAGGAAGAAAAAATAGAAATGTAAACTAAAAAGTCTCGATTTTTCTAAAAACAACAAATAAAAATGATTAAAGATGCAATTTATCAAAAATAGGACTGAATAAATTTTTTTCTGAGCTGAGACAAACCAACATAAAAAGAAAACATATCACCAAGTGCGCTTTCTGAGAAAATTACACAAGAAGGTAATCCAACTTATGCAAATTAGATCAGAATGAAGATTTCAAGAAAGATGAGGAAATTTTAAAATGGTGACAAATGGGCTGAGATCCTACTGAAGGATGAAACTATAGAAGCCATACATAATACAAAAAGCCACTACCTAATCTCTAGAGAATGGACAAAAGCAGAACTGGGGAGGCAGCACATGTCAAAGGCAGAGAAAAGAGATGCTGCCGGAAGTAAGTTTCCAGATTTTGTGACTTTTAGACTCAGGTTAAGTGCAGTTGACATACTCATCAGAATCATGAGGCAAGGACACTAGAGGAAAAAGGCACTCTTTCTTTCTTAAAGATACAGGTTTAGAAAACCAAAACATTTTTCCAGACAGGTCTCTGTGGGATAAAGTTACCCATGATCCATAACACCTTCCAGGATAAAATATATTGTTAACATCTAACACTTAGTATGCAGGCAATATAATTCTAATTTCTCATAATTCTAATTTCTCTCAATTACAATAATATTTTGGAAGCTGTTCCTACCAAAACAAGTAGGCTGGTATAGCTCTTTCTTTATCTTGAGATAAAATAAATAGAAATTCAAGAGATCACCTAAACAGTTATAATTTTTACAATTATAGTTTTCTTAACCAGAAAGAGCATAATTATTCTTCAGTTTAGTTTATGGTCAAAAATATTATAATTAAATGTCTAGTGTTAAGTCCATGCTCAGAGGTTCAGAAACTAGTTTAAAAACAAAGAAGTCACCCAGAAAGTATTAAATAACCCCCTGCCTCCAGGGGTTTCTTCTAAGATTATGCTTATCATAATGGTCCCGTGTCACACAGACATTTTAAAGCTACATTTCCTTACTGCTTAAGCAAATAAAAGAAAGTGTGTTTAACATATGAGGCATAATTAGATTTCCGTAGATGTTCTATAAGAAGTAAGGTCAAGACTGTAAAAAAAAGAATTGCTTTTTAAAAAACATTATAGTAAAATTACGATATATATGTTCTATAAGCAACATTTAAAGAAGTAAACCACTTTATAATATGACAGATGTAAAAAAAATAAAAACTTTAAGACTTCATATAAATCCATTTGTTTTCTACTTACAATGTCCCATTTCCTTGCATCATCGGATATAAGCATTTACCACTAAAAGCAGTTTTAAGTCATTTTATGAACAATTTACCCAAAGTACAAAGTGATACAATTATCTTTCAGGCTCATTTTGCAATAAAGCGAACCCTTTTTATGGTCTCCTAGAGATAAAAAGAAAACATTCATATTAGAACATTTTACTTGATTTAGTATAATGGAAGAGTATACAGACCAAAAAGCTAACTTAATCAATCAAATCCAGTTAGAAAATACTATGGAGGAAAATTATTCATGCTATCTCATGTGTTTCAAAGAACTGCATTTCATTGCTTTTTGGGGAAAAGCACATACACACACACATTTTGAGTTTTTACATATTTTCCTCCAAAATTCTGTTGCTCATTTGTCTGTTCCTACCTATACATTGGGTTTCTCTCTTTGGCAACTAAAATTATGTCACAGCACAGACAACAGCTGTGATAGAGAATTACAAGCAAAATTTCAACTAACTGCCTTGCAGTCCACCAATGGCGCAGACTTTTTAACACACACACAAAAATTTATAAGCAAATCTAAAAAATGTTTCTCTTCCCAGAATGTATCCTCATTGCATTCTCCACCATTGCTGCTGGTGAAATAGTGAAAAAGTGCTCTAAAAGAGCAATTACATGGGGGGGAGCATTCCTAACATCTGCTAATGAAATACAGCATTTTTGAACACAATAGAATTATCTGTGAGAATTTTTTATTTTTTTTTATTTTTTTTAGAAAGGGTCTCACCCTGTCACCCAGGCTGGAGTACAGTGGCACAATCTCAGCTCCACTGCAGCCTCAACCTCCTGGGCTTAAGCAACCTTTCCACCTCAGTCACCATGCCCAGTAAATTTTTTAATTTTTTGTAGAAACGAAGTCTCAATATGTTGCACAAGTTGGTCTCAAACTCCTGGGCTCAAGTGACCCTCCCGCCTCAGCCAACCAAAGTGCTGGGATTACAGGCATGAGCTACTGTGTGCAACCTGAGATAGTTTTTGAAAATACAGATTCCTAAATCCCACTCAGACTTACAAATTCAGAACTTCCAACATGGCTCCCATGTATTTGTATTTTTTTAAAAATCTATTTTACTTATCCTGATGTGCAGCCAGGTCTGGGAAACACTGTTATACAAGCTCCCTCCAACACAATCCATTTACTTCATTTTTATTTTTTGTCACATCATGGTTACTATATACTTTAATTTATGTAAAAACATTTATATCAGCCAGGCGCAGTGGCTCACACCTGTAATCCCAGCACTTTGGGAGGCCAAGGCGGGAGGATCACGAAGTCAGGAGTTCAAGACCAGCCTGGCCAACATGGTGAAACTCCATCTCTACTAAAAATTAAAAAAAAAAAAAACCAGCCTGGCATGGTGGCGGGCACCTGTAATCTCAGCTACTCAATATATAGCTTTGTAAAGCTGCAAAAATTCAAAACTAACAAAGAAATACATTAGGAACACAGGGAGGAAGAGATCAAGTCATTCACTGAAGAAAAATAAAATTAGTCTGCGTGCAAACATCTCTATAGTAACATTCAACATTTAACAAAGCAGTGGAGCAATTATAAAAATTATAATCCAAGAATATAAACATAGCCAAATGTTTGCTTGAATATAAAGACAACATTCAACCGATTTTTAACATGGAGAATCTCATTTCCCATTCCTATCTCTTTCTATGTGGAGGGAACTCCATTAATGTAACACTCCTCAATCCCTCCTAACACTCCTCAATCCCTCCTTAGCTTATTACTGATTTGATGAAATTAGGATTACACATCATGTCCCAGACCCTCCTTTCTGCCATTGCTTTGATAGTTGCCTAAGTACAGAAACTATGACATCTCAATTATTCTCAACCATGTATCAGGTCTAGTACAACATTCCTTAATGTGAACATGTTTAACATTTTGAGAGGCATAATTCTTCATGTATTACAGGACTTTAAACCCCACTTCTCATACACTAAATGACAGAATTACTTCCTAATTACTGGGACAGCCAAAATGGCCCACTCACATATGCAAGTGTAATTTCTAGGGAGGAAATTTCCCCAAGTTGAAAACAATTTTGGCTTGAAGAAAAGTCCCTTCCACAGGAGAGTCATGTGATCACTCAGCCTGTTCATGACTGGGGTAATGTATCTGCCTGATTCTTGAGTTCAGTATTAAGAAGTCCACTTGTCTGCAGATAATAGAAAACAGCTAACATTTATTGTGGGCATACAATACAGACACAATCCCAAGAATGTTAGATGTATACAACATTGAATCCTCAAAAGTAGCCTCTGAATTAAATACTGCTATCTTCCCAATTGCATAGAAGAGACATAAAGGGATCACAATCCTATCACCTAGTACATGGGCAAGGAACAGTGAAAAACTTCAGTCAGACATGGGGAAGTAAAATGTTACATGCAGATTATATTTTCTGATACAGCCAGGAAGTGACTTTAAACTTTTACACAGTACAGACCAAAAGAGTTCTGGACCCCTGCAAAACTAGCAAAGAAGCAAATATGGAAGTCATGTGGTGCCCTGGAAACCAAGTAAAGCAAGTTTTTCAAGGATGAGAAAGACAGATCAACCATGTCAAAGGCTGATGCTAAGTCAAGTAATATAAGAACTGAGATATAATCAATAGTGACATAGAGGTTACCAATGACCTTGAGGAAGTTTCAGTGAAGTGGCATGTGTGTGTCAAGAGGGCAAAAGCATGATTGGAGTGGACTCATAAGACAACCAGGGAGAAAACAGATGGCCCATTTTGAAGAATTTTGCTATACCACAGAGCAGAAAAACAGGACAATAGCTGATGGCAAGAAAGGGGATAAAGAAAAGTTTTTTAAAGATGGAAGAAACAATAGCATGGTATTTGTAATTGCATATTTGTGTGCTGATGAGAATGTCTAATTGAGAGGGAATAAATTATTATAGAAGAGGAAAAGGGTCAAAGATTGAAGTACAGTCCTTAAGTAGGCAGGAGGTGCATAAAGAATGAGGTTGGCCTTGGATTGGAACATGGATAGTTCACCTACAGTATCTGACAGGAAGACAAAGTATACAAAATCAGTGCAAGCAGAAAGGTAAATTGGATGTAAGAGGCTGGTGAAAATTACCCTCTGATTGCTTTCCTTTTCTCAGTAAAATATGAAGAAAATCTATAAATGAATGTAAGGCTAGAGAAAGAGGTAATGTAAGTTTAACATGTCCAAATTTGAATTCCTTATTTTCCACCCCTTTATTGGTTAGAGTTTGATATATAACAAAATACCCCAAAACATACTGGCTTAAAACAAGCATCACTTCCTAAAAATTAATAATAATACCTAAGTCCTTAACTCCCAGTACCTGTGAGTGTGACCTTATTTGGAAATTATGTACATCTTGGCAAATGTTAAGATGAGGTCAAACTGGATAAGGAGAACCTTGAATCCAGTAACTGGTATCCTTACAAGGAGATCATCTGAAGACACAGAGACACACAAAGAAGGCAGCTATGTGAAGATGGGGGCAGAGACTAGAGTGAAGCTGCTATAAGGCAAGGAATGCCAAGGACTGCCAGCAGCCACCAGGAGCTAGAAAGAGGTAAGAAAGGATTCTTCCCTAGAGCCTTCAGTGGGAGCATAGCCATGCCAACACCCTGATGTTGGACTGCTAGTCAACAGAACCATGAGAAGACAAATTTCTTTTGTTTTAGGTCACTTGGTGACTCAAACTCATGACGTCATCATTCTGTGTGTCAGCTGGGTAGCTCTTCTGGTCTAAGCTGACTTTCCTGATCTCTGTTGAGCTCTCTCGGACACCTGTCTGGATGTTGGGCAGCTGGAAGATCTCATGCGTCTGTGGTCAGCTGAGTTCTCAAACACATCTGGAGGTTGGCAGTCTGTCAGCCAGGATACCTCGATCCTCAAGGGATGAGGAAAGAGACTCTATGTCTTGATGTAGTGTCACATTGCCAGGGAATTTATACAAAAGGAAAAACAATCTCTGGCTATTTTTATAATCCTTCACAATGTGTACATCTTATCTACCCACAGCTTTCCCCCGTCTCAATGGATGGCGACTCCATCTTTCCATATACTCAGACCAAAATCTTATAGTCATTTTTCAACACTTTCTTTTTCTCATATGAAATTTCAAGCTATCAGAAAATCTTGTAGGCTCTATCTTTAAAGTATATCCAGAATCTAGCATTTCTCATGACCATCACTGCTAGCATTCTGGCCTAAGCCACCATTATCTCTCACCTGGATTACTACAATAACTTCCCAGTAAGCCTATCTGCTTCTACTTTCACCTTCCTACCACCTGTTATTTTCATCACAACATCCAGAGTAATACTTTTAAAACATATATCAGATCATATCACCCTTCTGCTTAAAACCCTAAAAGTAGAATACTCAGAATAAAAGCAAAGATGTTGAAATGGTCCACAAGACCTCTCACAATCTGGCTGCCCTTTTCTTCCCTGACCTCATCACCTCCTGTCCACCTCACTTACCCCATTCCAGCCACACTAGCCTTTTCATTTTCCTTTGAACAAGTCACATATTAGGGACTCTGTTTTAACTACTCTCTCCAACCAGAACATCTTGTCCCATGTATTCATTTACTAACTCCCTCATCTCATCTCCTTTGTGTCCTTGCTCAAATATCACCTTCTCTGGGACCTTACCTGGACCATGCTAATACTCCACCCTGCCCTCCCCAACCCAGAACTTCAATCCCATTTACACTGCTCTCTTTTTTCCTTTTCCATAGCACTTAAAACCTTCTATACCTTTATTCATTAGTTCTATTGTGTATTGTCTATTTTTCCCAACAAAAATTCAAGTTCCACAAAGGCATGAATTTCTGTCAGTTTTGTTCACTAATATTTCTCAGTATCAGAAGAAATTGTGGTAGAATTTGAAAAGGGTGAGAGAAGATTACTAAGTGTCCTTCAGTGGAATGTTGGACATGGTCTAGTAAAGTCTCCGGGGATTTTCAGATTCCATACATATGTGCACCTTTGATTGTCTTTAACTGATTCTGTAGAGATAGAAGTTAGCTTAGAAAGAAACAGATGGTAAAGCAAATTTCTCTTTCCATAGGAATGCAAGTGATTTACGTTCACAGCAATGTAAATGTATTCTGTTCTTTACATCTTATTGATCCCATCATTAATGGAGTTAAATACAATATTTGACATGTGTTTAAATCTTATGCCTATCAATGTCATATTTTTACCTTTTTGATAATTACTCTCCAGCACTGTTGCAAGTCACACACTGGGATTACCAACTGGATGGACCTGACAGAGCCATGGAAACTGTGTTCCAGAGAAGCATACTCCATGGGCTTTTAAACCCAAGCACATCTTTTCTTGGCTTCCACAGTGAATCCCACAGGGCAACAGAAGCTCATCTTTGCTGATAATTTCTCTAGGATTTTTGTTTCCTCTCTACTGATATTGTGTTTTGTTTTTGTTACTGGTATGTAGACAGCTAAAAAGAGATTCCCCATTCATGGAAGCAATGATTGAGAATTTGGTTTATAGTCTAACCCCTGGTGAATTATCTAAACCAATGAGAGCAACCCATTTTCTTAGGTGGATTGCTGTCATTCCAAGCACGCAAGTTGGGTGAAAGGTAAGAGAAAATCTGATTTGTTAGTCATATTTGTCTGCTTGTTTGTATGTCTACTTGTGAGCACAAATCAATTAGGAATCCATACCCACTAAGAATAAGAAATGCTTTGAGATCTGGACCAGGGATTTTTTTTTTTTTTCTCTGTTCACTTTCAACCCATAGCTGAAGTTGTACAACTTAGGATATTGAGCTCACTGTGTGCCTCTGTGTCTATACACATGTCTGTGTATCTGTAATTGAGATAAGTCTTGACCTCCTGTTATATAAATACAAAATGTTTTTCTCTCTCCAGAGAGTACAGAATTAATCATATAAATTATAATGTCTTTTAAACGAGTGTCATTCTAATTAGTCTATAGAGATAGCTACCAACACGGTCTAAGCAACCACTATCTCTAATATTCCCATAATTCACAAAACAATAAGGAAACTGATTTTCTAATAAGTCGAATATGCTAAGCATTTAAGAAAAATTCTTTTTATAGAAGCTGCTAGCTCAGAAATACTTAAGAATCCAAGATCACATTACTAAGATTTGATTACATGGATTTGGTAGTTTAGATTTTTTTAAAAGAGCTATGTCTTTTCTCTAATTTATCAGAGTTAAATTTAACAGAAATTAACTTTTTATTTTTTAGACGAGCTAAATTGTCTCTTTATGAAGAAACTAGTTAATATGAACTTCCTAACATGACTCCAACATCATATTTAAGCTTCCAAAAAATACAAATTTGTGTAAAACTAATTTGAATCATTGTGACAAACTTTATATCAACAGTAATTATGATATAATGTTTCAGCTTAAACATAATTTCTAAGATCTTAGGTAACTTAAAATCTTAAATTAATATTAAATTGAGTTAGCTAACAGGTAATTCTACATAATTTCTAAGTAAGATAGAATACTTAAACATTGGTTACCCACCATAATTTTGTTTGTATGTTATTCTTATGTACTGTAAAGTGACTGTTTTTTGTGTCATGTTAATGTACACATTCATTTTTGGTACTTTAACGTGTAAAGCTATTACATGTGGCTAAAAAAAAGTTGGGTAATATGTATTCATAGTCACACTCTGCTAAAATATTTGTATGATGATTTTCACTTGCCTATCTCTCAGCTTTCTCTGTAAAATAGAAGTACTTTTGCCAATCTGTATATGCATTCAATATATTTATAGGTGAATTTTTTATTTTAAATTAAAAGGAAAAAAGACAAGCTGAAGTAATCAATATATTATCTGGTTAAAACCTCTATTTAGGCACCCCATTACAAATGGGGCACATAGCAAATGGAATAAATGTGTGGGGAGTCACAATAAAAAAAATTAATGAGCACTTTTAATGTTACAAGTGATTAATTGAAGCTCACGTAAAATAGAAATGCAAATTAAGGGTAAAGAATGTTCATGAGTTAGAAATTAAGGTGGTATAAAAACAAGGTGGCAGACATGAAATGGTAGAAGAGTGTAAACCACAGAGAAGGCTGACCACAGTGGCCACGAGAGAGGGTTTCTAGATGAAGGTCTCTGGATAGTCTCCACAAAGAGATGTGGAAGAAAGGAAAATACCCAAAAACTCTGATCCTCAAACCCACTATTGAGTAAATCCTCCTATAATCATTTAGCTGTCCAGTTCATCCTTCATAGTGCCTATATGCTATAGCCAGAAATTATGAAACACTACAAGTGTCAACTGCAGCTAAACATCAAAGGGAAACACACACACACTCATGAAGAGACATGGTAACCACATGCATAAAACTTCTAACTAAATAGTCCCCTGCAAGTTTAAAGTATCCGAGCTGGGTAAGCCAATAAAGTCAGACTTTCCTTGGTTGCCTCTTCACTGAGAACATACATATAACTTCCACTTGGCTTAACTGTTTCTGAAACTGATTCCATTTCAGATGATGTAAGGAAAGGGCTCCTTCATTTTCATTTCATCCCTGAGACAATGTGATAGAGCTTAGAACTCAAATCAGAGATAATTGGGTTAAACTCTGGTTCCACTTACCAGCTCTGTGACCTTGAGACAATTACTATGTATTTTACATCCCAGTTAGGTGAAGAAGAACAAAATAATACCCACCTCAATAGGTTGTGGTGAGAACTAAACATGATAACCTATTTAGAACTTAGCCACAAAGCACCTGCCACAAAGAACTTGCTCAACAAATATTCTCATTCCTTTCTATTCTTCTTACAAAGTGTCACCGTTTGGGGAATAATTGGAGGATCCACTACAGCATTTTAAATATTGGATTTCAAAGACAACAAGTTGTGCCTACCGAGTTTTTTCCCAATGCAATCAAATCACTGGGATCCTTAAAGTTCTATAATTGATTGCACCCCCATCTTTATCATGTCATGGCACATTTAGAAAATAATAGTATTAACATAGCACACAAAGATAAACAGACAAGGCTCATCTCAGCCGCAGGCAACAGACTTTGGCTCCGGCCTCTCTGTGATCCCCTTGCTACCCCTCAAAACGAGGTAGTTCCTGTTTCAGTTCATTTGAAACTCATTTGAGGCATACAAGTGAGTCGCAGCTCACCTACTAGAACTCTAGGGTGGTTCTTAAAGTGTGTTCCGCAGACGAGCAGCAGGAGCTACCTTGGAACTTGTTAGAAATGCAGTCTCTTCCCACACCCCATTCCTACTGAATCAGCAGTTCTGGGATTGAAGTTAAGCAATTTGTTTTAACAAAACCTGCAAGTGATTCCCGTGCACAGTTGTTTGAGAACTGCTCTGTATCAACTTCTGAAGTTCTTCAGTGACAAAGAACCTTTTTTTCCCCTATTGAACATGCTATTTTTTAAAAAAATTGTGGCTTTAGGGATAGAGAGACATGTGACTCTGTGGTAGGACCAACTCCCTGATGAGCTCTCCCCACAGGAAAATTCAGTTAACAGCTAAACACCCTAATCAACTGGCTTCAATCTACTTCTCCCACCAATCTCCCTTTTCATGCATGGTATGTTTCAAGACAAAATAGTAGAGGTCTGTCACCCCAAAACCCAGAAGGAAAATGTGCCTTCACGGGTTGGAGGGTTAGTATATGGCAAGGGGAAGGGGAAGGAAAATAAAGAGTCATGATGGAAAATATTTAATCCCTGGAAAACCTTTCCAAAGGGCCTTAGGTCCTTTGCTGCCTCCTAGAACCTATTTCCTTGAGCAGCTATGAAACTTGATATTTTGTTATAGCCACTCTTGCCTAGAAGATGATTTTCTACCTGGGTTTTAGGAGGGGAACCTTTAACCTTTCCTAGTCCATTACATTAAGAAAATTAAAGTTAAATAGCCTAATGGAGAAAAGGGGAATTTATTCCATATTTCATAATTAAAGTGATCAAGATGATCAGTTGAAACTGTGCAGTATATCAGCTAACAAATGTGAAAAGGAATTGTTCTTCAGATTAAAGTGTTGTCTTTATTATAAAGAAAGCATTTTTAAAAGGACTTTTACATTTTAAATAGCATTTCTCTTATTCCCTTATGGCCACAAAAAATGAGAGACTTGTGCTTTTGTTGTGACTAATTTCCCAGTGAAAGAGTCACTGTAGGGGTGAGAATAGCACAGCTCCAAAAGATCTGAAAAGAGAAGATTGATTTATCTTTTGACATTTTGGTTTCTTGTGTATTTGTTAAAAATTATACCATTTTAGTGGAATACGTTTTAACAAATGTCAACCTCAAGCATTTTCACATTTTTAAAAAGCCAATTCCACATGTTAGCTGGTTCCTTATTCACACCTCCAGTCCCAATACAGCCTGAGGAGCATGTACTTAAGAGTGATTGGTCTCCACTGAACTTGTGTAAAAGAAAATTTAATGTCTCCCAGTGCTCCGATTAAAGATTTCTTTTTATTGCTTCACTACTTTATATCATGTGTTCTCTTCCTCTCACAAAGAATGTTACTCATTTCTATTTTTATCTTTCTTGTTCTATACTTATCTTTTTACAGTATTTATTTCTTTAAAATGTCTTCTAAATTATATAGCATTCTCTACCAATAGTCTTTAAATTTGCCACAATCGATAAACAATTTATTCTCCTAAATTTTTGCAGAATGTGTCAATCTCAAAAGGGTTTTTATTTCATCCCAATGTGAAAATGAGATTTTACCTCTCGTTCATATGCATAGCGATGTCACTATTACTGGATCTCAAAAGATATCATTTATTTACAATATTTAAAAGCTACATTTTTTTTCACTTCTCTGTTCTATTTGTGTGTTTTCTATTTGGTTGTCTGTTGTTTGTATGCTAATTGCCACCTCTACAAAGAAATTATTTCAAAACTCTGGATCAGAGTCTAACATATGTTTCTTAGATTTTATAGATTATCAGAATACACATAAAGAATGGTAACCTCTCTTTGGTGATTTTTCTATGTAGTTCTAATTTGGCATAGCAGCCGGCAATAAAATATAGTGATTTTGAAATCAGAGATTCCTGGGTTCTAATTCTAGCTCTACCTCTTACATACTTTAATGACAATGAGAAAAATGCTTGATTTCAGTGTATGCATATAGCAAGCCTGATGAAGACATATCGCCCATTGACCTGCAGAGAGATTCACCTGATCTGGCAGACAAGTGTCCCATTTTTTCCTCACCACTCAGAAGCTGCACTCCAGGTTAACATTAGAGAAAAACTATAAAGATATCCTCCCCTGATTAGAAGGAATTATTTTTACAGAAGAATATAAGAATAACCATATGCCATCATTAGAAGATCTAAGATCAGCAGTGGCAAATACTTTATCAGTATTTTAAGAATCAATTTTTTAAAGAGGTGTACTTCATTTTCTATAAGGAGCATGGACTTTAAGGTCACAGAGTTCTTGAAATCATAATTTTAAAATGTATTAAGATAGAAAAAAATTAAGGAAAGAGAGAGGGAAAGAAACAGGGACAGATGAAGAAAAAAAGAAAAAAAATAAGAAAAAAAGAATAAGTTAAATGACATTAAATAAAGAGACCTAATATGAAAATCAGGTATTTAGAACAAACTAAACAATATTTTTAAAACACTTAAAACATCATAGCCAAAAATTCACATTGGGCGATTAACTCATTGTACTAACTAGCATAGTAAAGGCTCTGAAAAGTCCTGCTTTTGTCTAGGTTGTTTTAGCCTAAGATTTCCAAAACTTCTTTATTTATGGAACCATATTTTTTTTTTAGAACACCTCCAGACACTTTATTGAACTAGCTTTTTAAATAGAAAAATTGGAGACTGCTAATCTAGGCTAATCACTCAGTGTACCTAAAAACTCAGAGCCAAGTATTGAAACATCTGAATTACCATAGATTAATACAGTTGGGGCTTTATTGCCTGTCTCCATATATTGTGGCCCAAAGAGATCCTATGCCATCGACTGGTTGTATTAGACATTTATACACTTTTGTTTACATAGTCCCTTCTCTATTAATCAAAATCCTGGTTATCCTCGGGACCCAGCTAAAATACCTTTCTCTGGGTAAAATTCATATAATATTTTCATTCTCTGGGATCCCACAATACTCTGGATTTTTACCTCTATTGCATTCTTTGACTCCTGGTATTCTCTTTTTAGAATTAGGTCATAATATACACACTACATAAATTAATATGGCTCTTGCATCATATTGCCTTATATCATAGTTACATATAATTTGCCCTCAAAAGGAGGCTTCAAATCCTTTTGAATCTTTAAATTTTCCATTAAATTCTACAGAATGGTTTACATAGAATAGACACTCAAATATACTTCCCAATTGAATGAAATGAAGACCAAGAATTGAGACATTATTTGACATTACTCTAGGAAAGAGGAAATTATGTTCATTTCTTATATTCCCTTCATTCCCCACTGAGACCCACATTTATGAAACTTAAGAAGATAAAACAACATGTTTTACCCTCTGACATGAAAATATCATGGAGAAAGATCCATTTGGAGTTTAATAATTTTTGAGAACTGGGTCATATGCATCTTATTACCACATAATTTGGGTATTTCAGTATAGCCAGAATGAAGATTGCAGCAGAGCTAATAAATGCATTCAAATAAAAGTGAAAAGTCAGTGTGCATGATTCAAATCCAAAATACATTCACAGCAAGTTTTATTGGTCTGTATCTCTCATCAGAAGAATTTCTTTTCCACTTGGTTTACTTGCATTGGCACAGTTTTAGGGAAACTAATCTATAGATAATCCTTTATTTTAAATAAAGCAATGATGGAATTCTACATTTCTCATTTATTACCTTTATTGTGCTACATTCCATTTCATAGGAAAAATATTTCCCAATAAATGGAGTTAAAACTTTGGTGAGATGGGATCTAACCAAAGAGCTCACTAAACACAACAGTTTTCCTACAGACACATAAATGTCAGAAACTAATGTTCTTCTCATTTCTTGAAGAACACTGACATTTAACCCCTTTCCATTGCTGGCCACAATCCTAACCCTAAACAAGTTATCCAATTTGTAGGGATTACTTAATTTTCTTCTTGCAGCTCCTAAAACTGTGGCTCCTACCTGATTTAGTCTAAATATTTACCAAATACAGTAGAATTAAGCTATATTTTACTATCTTGTAGGTGCCAATTTGGTACTTTATACATAAGAAATATCATAAACCTCAAAATTCCTTATGTGTGAGATTTTATCTCTACTTCCTAAAGTCTATATATAGAGTTCATTAACAAAGAATTTAAGAGTGAAGGCTAGTGTGTATCCATATTGCCATCCTCGGTGTCTTTTTTTGCATTGGCTTAGAGAAAATAATTTGAATGATGCATTATTGCTAATGGTAGTTAACATTTATCAGGCACTCTTGTAAGTTCTTTATGTGAATTAGTTCATTTAATCTTTGTAACAACCTCATCAGGCAGGTACTATTATTATCCCATTTCATAGAAAAGGAAATTGAGGCACACAAGGTTAGTTAACTTGTTCCAGATTAATGAGTGACAGGTATGGCATTTGAACCCAGGTTGTCTGGCTTCAGTATCAACACTTTCAACTACGTCACTACATAACCTCTTTTGCAAGTCTGAACAAGAAAGTAAATTATCTAAAACGCTAGGCCAAAAATGATACAATTAGCATTGTGTTAAGCACCTTTCAAGCATGTCATTAGAAATATTTTTTTCAAAGGTGGCTTCTTCACTCACATGTCTAGATCTTTGGCCTCTCTCTTTACATGTCACTTCATCCTCTAGGGCCTGGAGCTGTCAGACTTCTTACATGCTGGCTCAGGGCTCCAAGAACCACTGTTCCAAAAGAAGAAATTGGAAGATGTCATTCTTTTTAGGCCTAAACCTGGAATTGGAAGACGTCATTCTTTTTAGGCCTAAACCTGGAACATCACCTCTGCTACATTCTGTTGGTAAAAGCAGTCACAGAGCTTGCCAGGTCCAAGACAAAGGTTCATAGTTGCCCACCTCTTGATAGCAGGAGTGTCAAGAAATTCATGGCCATTTTTAATCTTCCACACCAAAATTAATGTATCTTAAGCACTCTTTCAAAAATGTCTCTAGACATACAGTATATGTATATGTGTATATAATGTAAATTTTAAATAAATGGAATGATATGACAAATGCTATCTTTGTAGACTCCTTTCTTTAAAGTTTGCTTTTCTTTTACTTGCCTCCTTTCTCTACTCTACTTTCTCCTCCCAAGCACATGCCCCCTTTCCCCAGCCAGAAAACCAATGTTAATCAGCTAGAGTGTATCCTTTCCTGTAGTCATATAGTCATGTTTAACACACACACGTGCATACACACCCACACACACATGTTTATTAAGTCATTTAACAGTTGACAAAGACTCTTTCCTTGACCACTCTTTCCTTGACTAACCATCTTAGTCAGGTTTCTCTAAGCTGTCTTCTCAACTAGACTTTGGCCTTGGTCTTCAGTGTCCATCCTTGTCAGGCTTGCGTCACTCAGCTTTAGAAGAATCCTGCCAAGTCATTTTAGCCAGAATCCCCCTTATCCTTGATGTTTCTTCTTAGTAACTTCTATCTACCTAAGAGAAAATACCTCTTAGTAATTTTCTATCTACCAGCCTCCATCCTGCTTCTTGGCTATAAATCCCCACTTGTCCCTGCTGTATTTGGAATTGATTTCATTTCCATAGTAAAATCTCTTTTTTCCTACCGCAATAATTCCTGTATAAGATCTGTTTTTACCACTCTACTGTCGAGCTCTACTTTTTTTAACACAATACATTGGACATCCCTTTAAGTCGCTTGGAAAGGAGTTTACATTATTTTTATTGGATGCATATCTATGCTGCTACTAACATATCAAAATATATTCAAACATTTCCTCTGAAGATGAAAAGTTATTCCAATAAAATTATGAAAAGTACCAAGGGTAAAAAGATATTGGATTAAACACATGTAGTAACTGCTTTTTTTTCCTAAAATCTTACTAAAATGATTTCACAGGGAATTTTTTGTAAGTCACAAACCCACAATGACAGAGAAAACAGAAGAGTGCACAGTAGCAACAAAATTGGGGAAATTAAAAAACAGATGGATGTTTTGCAAATCATCTACCAGACCTGAGGAAACTAAAACCTAAATCAGCAATGTGGAAAGCCAAGACAAACAAATTTACACTGCAAAAGCCCCCAAAAATCGGAATTGCAATATCAAACATACCTCTGGAAGAATAGGAGACTAGAGCAAAGACTGAAGGTATAGTCGCTAGACTGGCTAGATTGGTTGAGAATCTATTTAAGAACCAGTTAGATCCTAAATCTCAACTCCACTCAGAACAGGCAGAAAACTGCCCTTCTCCAACCCTGGCAGGAGACTGAAGGTTTAGTCTCTAAAGAGGCTAACACAAAAGATGTGGCAGCTACTGCTACATGTTCACCAAAATCAGTTTCCTTTTCCTTCTGGTCACACAGCTAGACCACAGTCGTCAGCCTCCCTTGCAATGAAGAATGACCATGTGACTGAATTCTACCCATTAAAATGTGGATGAGAGTGATGTGTTTCCTCAAAACTTCCTGTAAGTAAATATCTTATTTTCCCCTTTTAGCCAATCAGATGCAAAGGATCTAGTATAAATTCTGATGCCACAAAACCGAAAGAACTTTGCTCCCTAAACAACTGTATAGAAGGCTCTCTGCTGAATATCACACTAGGCTTTGGGTAAGCAAGGTATAAGCTTTGACTGTATTAAGCCATTATGATTTGAGAATTTATCACAACAGCTATTTCATATTTTAACTTACATAGAACCTATTATCCCGATATAGGATGGTATTATAGCAAAACTGAACTAAAATATGCAAAGTTGAGATGGCATCTAAGTGAACAAGCAAGACAGGCTGGAAGGCTGTAGACCCCTGTAATGCCAGGCAAAACATTTGATAAAACTGCCTCTGTGATAACTTGAAGACAGGCCAGTTTACTGAGTCTATAGCCCTAGAGGTAGTGTTCAGAAAGTGTCAGAGAAATCACACATATTGGCTACTATTATGCTGCCTTCAGCAAAGTATGGCATGAAAGACAGGACTTCAGGCAAGAATTTGCCTGTTTTTCAAGCAATAACAGAAAAGAATAGAAAAAGCTCAAAGTCCAAGGACTTTACAGGGTTTGAAAAATCTGGCTTTTCTTTACCCAAATAGTAAGACAGATTTTTTTAACACTTTGAGGAACAAAGTCCAGTGAGCTTTTTCTGCTAAGTGACTCAGCTTTGCAACAGAAATCAGAAGAAAGATACCACCTTCCCAATAAGCCACAACTCAGAGGAGCCACGTTTAAGTAGAGAGATGTAAGAGTGAAGAAATAAACAGGGAAACCTTAATAATTACATCTAGGAAAAAATCTATGTGACTGGTGACCAGCACACAACTTTCTGAAATCAAATAGATCAAAAACTATCAAAATATTGGTGGAATTGCCAAAGAAATCATGAGGCTGGTTTGTAAAAGCCTGGCTTGGAAAAACCTTAATATAACACTTGGGAAGGAAGGGACAATGAGCGCCACATACACTCCCAAAAAAAAGGCATCATTGTCAAAGTCTGTTTCGGATGTGAGCATAAAGGATAATAGGCAAGAAAGGACCTCCCAGAAGATCCAAGGGCCATGAAGAGTGATCAAAGGAGTGCCTTTCCAAAAGAAGAATCAGGGAAAACCAAGGAATCTCTTCCACCTCCAGGATAGGCAGGCTTTTGAATGCTTGTTTAACAGAATTTCAGAAGTCATAAGCCAGAGATTGCTGTATCTCTCTCATCCTTTTCTTTTCCATATAGGAGTTTTCCTTGTCCCTGTACTATCATCACTGAAGGAGCAAGGAGAGCAGACAATTTTTCCTCCTGGTTCATATGTTAATAGTTCACAAGTAGACACATCCAGCCCTCATAGAGAAGATGGCATATCTCCCAGAAATCCACAAGTTGTAATGGGATGCAGTGACCAGATGGGTTATGTGCCTTTGGGATGGACCGGGGTAATATGTTCTATGCGTGGAAAGAATGCGAGACAGATCTTAAGTGACCAGCAGGGCAAACAGTAGCAGAGACTGCTTTATGTTCATCAAAGTCCTTTTTTCTCCTCCTCCTGGGCAAATGCTAGACTACATTTTCCCAACTTGCCTTACATTTGGGTCTGATTAAGTATAACTGTGTTTGCCCCATAGGGTATAAATGTAATGCTGTATACTGGTTCTAGACCTGGTCAATAAAAACCTTCCAAAGTGACTCTCTCTCTCTTTTCCTATCTGCTGGCCAGATTCGGAGATTTAGATGAGAATTCCAAGGCCCTCAGAAATGGCAGAGCGACAGGATAAAACTAATAATGAAAAGCCTAGGTACCTGTATGAACATGAAAGAAGAATAAGGAAAATAGTGAAGACAGAACCACCAACAAAGAATTAAGAACATTTTCTAGAACCAAAAGACATAAACTCTGTCAAAGCAAAAGTTGTACCAGAGTCAGACAGAAAAAGAAGGCAATCAAGACTGTCCCAGTGGAGAAGAAAGGTCAAAACTAAGTCTGAGTTCAATGTCACTGAAACAAAGGGAGGGAAAAGTTTCAAGATCTGGGGTGGGTGATTTCAGACCACCAGTATATGCTAATTGGCTTCACCCAAAGAAAAAGTAAACTTTCTTGTACTCTATCTTCATGACAGGAAGTAGTTTTACAATTTGGAATGGGCCATTCCACCAAACTTAGGCTCCTACCCTCCCACAGAGAATGAGTGATAGGGGCCCCAGCTTCCTTGATGATTATAATACAGTTCAAAGGTTTGGCAGCCAAGTCCCTGAGAAAGAAAATCATGGGTTGTAAAACCCTGAAGAGGCCTTTCAAAAGATTTACATATCAAAGGCGCAGAGAAAGAATTTATAATTCCAAATTTTCTAAAGCAAATGCTCTTAGGAAAGAGAGGTCAGAAGAAGCTTGTAACCCAGAAGAAACCTGTCTAAAGTTTAGTCAAGGTGAGGAGAATGTTAACACCCTCTTGGTCAGCCCCCAGATTGCAAATGCACAACAACTTCTCAGGAGACTAAATAAAAACAGGTCCACAAGAAGGCACACAATTGTGAAATTTCAGCATAGTGGGAGTAATTAAAGATCAAGTTTCTACAGAGAAAAACAGATTAAAAAACAAAACATGAGAAATTTGGATGACTTTAGACCTCTCGAAGCAACACTGGAAGCTAGAAAACAATGGCACAATGTCTGCAAAATTCTGAAGGAAAATAATATCCAACATAGAATTCTATCTGCAGCCAAACAATCTATCAAGTGTGAGGATAAAATAAAGATCTTCATACATGCAAAGTGTCAATTGTTTCTCATGCTCTATTTTTCAGAGTCCATTGAAGGGTGTGTTCAACTTCAACAAAGTTGTTAACCAAGAAATAAGAAACCTTGGCATACAGGAAAGAGGAGATTAAATACAAGAAAAAGAGAAAAAGAACCTCCAGGTAGTGGCAAAGGGAGACCTCAGGGAAAACACCTGTGCATCACGCACAGCAGGCAACCAATCCAGACAGGAGCCTAATAGGAAACATTTAGATTTCTCTAAAATGGAGAAATTAATAGAATACCTAAGGCATCAGAACATCTTGGGAGGAGATTGAGACAAGTTGATGCTAAGTTTTGAAGTGAATGAACGGTAAGTATATTTAAAATTGAGTAAGCAAGCAAACAACAACAAAAAAGATCATTATAAATCCTTAAGAAAATAAGAAGTATGAGAATAGAGCTGGGTGTGGTGGCTCACACCTGAAATCCCAGCACTTTGAGAGGCTGAGGCGGGCGGATCACTTGACGTCAGGGGTTCAAGACTAGTCTGGTGTCAGGTTCACGACTATGCCAAAGGTCGTGTTGAGGAAGGAGTGGGTGAATGAGCAGAAAGAATACTTGTGGGGCCATAGGGAGGTGAATGATTTTATTCAGCAGCAGCTCTCATCAACAGTTTTCTTACACTAGCTCTCTACACTGTTCTCCTTTATTTTGTTTGCTTAGTCCGGCAGCCCCCACACACAGCTGTGTGGCCCGCTCTCCCTTACCTTAAAGGTCAGCAGCTTAACTCTCTCTCCGGGCATGAGCAAGCCCAGCTGTGTCCTGGCTACCCCCATCTTTCTGCAAAGACGGACAGCTCTGGCTTTCTCTCGGCACCAGCTCCTGCACAGTGTCAACAGGGCAATAATTGCCCTTTTACAGACAATAGTGTCTTAGAGCCGAGTGATGGCCTTCTCTTTGTTATGTCTACATGGCTATGATAACAAGTGGAGTTATACACCTGTGCTCTAGACTTGCTGAGTCATGTAGGATGTAAATATCCTATCTTGGCCTATCCTTGGCAAAAGTACAGCCATGTTCCTTACACCTGGCCAACATGGTCAAAACCGTCTCTACTAAAAATACAAAAATTAGCTGGGCATAGTGGTGTGTGCCTGTAGTCCCAGCTACTTTGGAGCTGAGGCAGGAGAATCCCTTGAACCCCAGAGGTGGAGGTTGCAGTGAGCCGAGATCGCACCACTACACTCCAGCCTGGGCAACAGAGTGAGACTCTGTCTCAAAAGAATAAAAAAAGAAAAAAAAAAGAATGGAGAATGATCATAGTATGCTAAATACCTCATCTGTGAAGAGGGTGTCAGAGTTATAACAATATAATAGTGAATAGTTATCTAACCAAAATGACATTGACAGAGTGGGGGATAGGTACGGTGCATGTATGGTGGGGATAGGGAACAAAAGAGAGCTGAATCCTCATCTACCATAGTAGGATATCAATGTAAAATTCAACATAAAATAGGAATCTATCAGTTATTTGACTATTGTCTCTGAAAGAGGAAAGGCAGGGCAGAGGAGCCAACAAGAACTGCTAGTTTTTAAAGGGGAAAAAAGCCATATAAAACTATTTGACTATTAAACCATGTGCAAATATAGCTTCATTAAAACCACAACTAAATAAATAGAGTAAAAGTAAGAGACAATTTTCCTTACCAGATATCAAAGTGTGCTATTAAGACATTGTATTCAAAACAATTTGTCATTGCATGGCAAAGGACAAATAGTGAAACACACAAAAAAAGCTAAATCCAAAGAGATTCCACTATATATGAGGATTTATTTCTGAAAAATGTGACATTGAAATTCTTTAGAAAGATAGACAGTAGAATGGTGGTTGCCAGAGTTGGGAAGGGAAGTAAATGGGAGGATAAGGAGAAGTTGGTTAATGGGTAAAAAATATAGTTAGATAGATAAGTTCTGGTGTTTGGTAGTACAATAGGGAAATTATAGTTAACAATAACTTATTGTATATTTCAAAATAACTAGAAGAGAAGAATTATAATGTTCTCGACACAAAGAAAAGATAAATGTTTGTGGTGATATGCCAATTACCCTGATTTAATTACTATATATTGTATGGAAGTATCAAAATATCACATGTACCTCCAAGTACATATAACTATTACATATCAAATTTTCAAAAAATAAAAATAAATAACTTCTGTAGGGAAAACAAACAGATTGGAATAAGTGACCACCCATCTGGAGGAAAATAAAATTATATCCCTATCTTCCACAATATAGAGAACTAAATTTGAGAAGCATTAAAGACATATATTAAATTAAGCCACAAAAAAGAACTTGAGAAAACATCTGGAAGACTATATATATATATATATATACAACTTTAAATAAGTCTTTAAAAAAAAAAGTAGACCTACTTAACTTTATAGAAATAAATCATTATATGGCAAAAGATGCCCTAACAAAATCAGTAAATACCAAGTTGAGGCCAGGCACATTGACTCATGTGCTTTGGGAGGCTAGGGTGGGAGAGGGGGATCTCTTGAGCCCAGCAATTTGAAGCAGACTACAGTGAGCAATGATCACACCACTGCACGCCAGCTTGAGTGACAGAGCAAGACCCTGTCTCGAAGATGAGAAAGAAGAAGAAGAAGAAGGAGGTGGGGGGGGGGATAGCAAGTTGAGAAAAAATATTTCTGACGTATATGTCAGATAAACCATTAATCCCTCTAATATCAGAAGTTCTCCAAATTGTTAACTAAATCACAAGCCAGTATGAACTTCAAGCAAATGATAGGAATATGATAATTTACAGAAAGGCAACTCCAAATGGCCAATTAATCTATGAAGATATACTTGAACTTTCATGTAGTAAGAGGAAAAACAAATTAAACTAGCTACATTATGAGATTACATATTCATCAGATTAGCAAATTCTTTGTTCAGTAAAGCCCACTATCAGTGGGGCTGCAGGGCATTGCTAGACAAAATGTTAGATGTTAAAAGTATTTTTAAAAAGGGATCTGGACACAAGTAAGCAAGCATCCTCTACCTTCTTCCCTTTTCTTCCTGTCCTGTCGATCCATTGCCTGGTGAGCTCTGAGTTTTCCTTCTGAGAGGATGCAGAGCTCTTCATAATTGCACCCAGATGTGACTGGGTCTCCAGGCCCAGCCAGTTAATTTACTAATGGATCAAAAGCTTGATCCTTCAAAGGGCTTAAAATTGAGTGATTAGAAGCATCTGGTACTCACCTCCTCCACAAAGAAGAACAGAAATAATAGATAATCACACTTTGAGTAAATAACCTAAGAGGGAATGCTACAAGGCAGCAGAGAATTGACAATTAACAACTGAGGCAAGGAAGGAGAAAGTGCTCAGACTGGATCAGCTAGGAGGCTGGAGAGGTTCCCCACTGTGAGGAGAGAGTGAGTGTGACCCCCAACTGTCCACATTCCCATCAAGGCCTCCTGAAATCCTAGCCACAGGAGAGCCCCTTGACCCACCAGGCCCTGAGACTAACATAGGGAGCTGCTGGAGACCATGTGATGGCATTGCTTCAGGAAGGGAAGTCACACCAGGTTCCACACACTCCACAAGTCCTAGGCAGCTACAGCAAGGCACTATTTTATAAAGCCAGTCCCCACCAGACTGCATCCTGCCCTGAGGCCCAATAGCCCCTGCATATCCACAACCCTGGCATCCCATTGACATCCCCTATCCACACCTGCTGCCACCAGAGCCAAAGCATAAACTGTTGGCAGCAACTGTGCAGCCCCCAGTAGCAGGGTCACCACACATTTAAAAGCACCCTGAAGAAAGGTCACCCCACCTATAGCCACCACCTGAGGCTAAAACTATGTCACCAGTCACCTGTGTATGACTGCTGCAGTGAAAACAACCCCACTCTCCCCAGCAGCAGGGCCATAGCACAGCCACTGCTACCCCTACCCAAGCATTCCACTGAGGACCTAGGGATCACCCTGTCCCTGCCCACCACAGCCAGTGCCTACACACACCACCAGAGGGCCTGAGGACAGACCCACTCAGCCCAGCTTCATCCACCCCAGTACCTGAGCACTCCACCTGGGAACCTGAGGACAGACCCACCCAACCTGCCACTACCATCATGCTGGCACTTACCTGCACATACCACCTGTGGGCACTCACCTACACACAGTACCAGCATGGACCATTTGGGAGCCAGAGAATTGGTGCACCACTGTTACTGCCATAGCCCATACCATGCCTGCTGCCCAAGGGCCCAAGGACCCACCTACCTGCACAGCCCACTGCAGCCACTGCTGGCACCTGAGTAGGCCACCTGAAGGCCCAAGAGTCAGCCATCCTAGACCTGCTAACATCAGTGCCAGTTAATAACTCTACACTAACAAACTGGAAAATCGGGAGAAAATGGATACATTCCTGGACAAATGCAACCTACCAAGATTGGACCAGGAAGACATACAAAACCTGAGCAGACCAGTAATGAGCAATGAGATTATATCAGTAATAAAAAGTCTCCCAACAACAACAAAAAAAATTCAGGACCAGATGGCTTCACTGACAAATTATACCAAATTTACAAATAAAAACTAACAACAATTATCCTCAAACTATTTCAAAAAATTGAAGAGGATGGATTTCCCCCTAACTCACTCTATAAGGACAACATTATTCTGTTACCAAAACCAGACAAGGACACAACAACAACAAAAAAAGAAAACTATAGACCAATATCCCTGATGAACATAGACACAAAAATCCTCAAAAAAATACTAGAAAACAAATCCAACAGTACATCAAAAAGATACTACACCATTATTAAGTGGAATTTATCCAGTGGATGCAAGGATGATTCAATATATGCAAACCAACAAACATGATATATCACATCAACAGAATGAAAGACAAAAGCCATATGATCATCTCAATAGATGCAAAAAAGGAATGTGATAAATTTCAACAGCCCCTTAAGACAATAATTCTCAAGAAACTAGGCATAGAAGGAACAAAATTTAACATAATAAAGACCATTGTGATAAACCCACAGCTAACATTATCCTGAATAAGGAAAAGTTCAGTCTTTCCTCTAAGAACTGGAACAAAGCAAAAATGCCTACTTTCACCACTCCTATTCAACATAGTACTGGTAGTCATATCCAGAGCAATCAGGCATGAGACAGGAATAAAAGGCACCCACATTGGAAAGAGGAAGGTCAAATTGTCCTTCTTTGCAGACAACATGATCTTAAATCTAGAAAAAACTAAAGACTTCACCAGAAAGTTTTTAGATCTGATACACAAATTTAGTAAAGTTGCAAGATACAAAATCAACATATAAAAATCAGTACCATCTCTGTACACCAATAATGAATTAGTTGAAAAAGACATCAAGAAGGCAATCCCATTTACAATAGCTATTTTAAAAATAGTAGGAATAAATTCAACCAAGGAGGTAAAACAACCTCTACAAGGAAAAATACAAAACCCTGATGAAAGAAATTGAAGAGGACACAAATGGAAAGACATACTATGCTCATGGACTGGAAGAATTAACATCATTAAAATGATCTCATTACCCAAAGCAATCTACAGATTCAATGCAATCTATATCAAAATGCCAATGTCATTTTTCACAGAAATAGAAAAATATATATATAATCCGTATGGAACCCCAAAAAAATTTCAAATAGAGTAATCCTGAGCAAAAAGGATGAAGCTAGAAACATCACGGCACCTGACTTCAAAATATATTACAAGGCATAGTAATGAAAACAGCATGGTATCAGATAAAACCAGACAAACAGACCAGTTGAACAGCTTAGAGAATCCAGAAATAAATTCATATACCTACAGCCAACTGATTTTTGACAAAGGCACCAAGAACTTACATTGGAAAATAGTGTAATGATGTTAAGAAAATTAGATACTCATATGCAGAAAAATCAAACTGAACCGCTATCTCTCACCATATACAAAAAAACTCTATATATGTTATACAAAAATCTCTCACCAAATACAAAAATCAAGTCAAAAAATCACTACATACAAAAGTAGCTTAAATACATAAACATAAGACCCCAAACTATAAAACTACTAGAAGAAAATAAAAGGGATATACTTTAGGACACTGATTTAGGCAAAGACTTTTTGGGTAAGACCTCAAAGGCACAGGTAACAAAAATGAATATAGACAAATGGGACTATATTAAACTAAAAAGCTTCTGCGCAGCAAAGGAAACAACCAATAGAGTGGAGAGACAATCTGTTGAATGCAAAAAAAAATTTGCAAACTATTCATCCAACTGAGGACTAATATTCAGAATAACAAGGAACTCAAACAAGTCAACAGTAACAAAATAATAATAATCCTATTAAAAAGTGGACAAAGGACATGAATAGACATTGCTCAAAAGAAGACATACAAATGGCCAACAGGTATGTGTTGGCCCAGTGTCACTAGTCACTGGGGAAATACATATCAAAACCACAATGAGATATCACCTTAACTCAGTTAAATGGTTATTACTAAGAGACAAAAAAAAATAACAGATGTTGGCAAGGATGCAGAGAAAAATGATCTCTTATACACTGTTGGTGGAAATGTAAATTGGTACAGTCACTATGGAAACCAGCATAGAGATTTCTCAAAAGCTAAAAATAGAAGTACAATACAATCCAGCAATCCCACTACTAGATATTTATCAAAAAGAAAATAAATTGGTATCTCACAAAGATATTTGCACTTCTATGTTTGCTGCAGCACTATTCACAATAGGAAAGATATGGAAGCAACCTAAGTAGTCCATCAACAGATGAGTGGATAAAGTAAATGTGGCATATATACACAATGGAATACTATTCGGCCTTAAAAAAGAATGAAGTCATGTTATGTGCAGCAGTATGGATGGAATCACAAGTCATTATGTTAAGTGAAATAACACAGGGACAAAAAGACAAATGTTGCATGTTCTCAGTCATATACAGGAGCTAAAAAAGCTGATCTTATAGAGGTAGAGATAGATACTGGAAGTTGGGAATGGTATGTGGATGCAGAGGCAAGAGGATGAAGAGATGTTGTTTAGTGGGTACAAACATACCCACTAAACATACCCACTAAAGGAATCAGTTCTGACATTTAATAGCTGAGTAGCGTGAATATAGTTAACAACAATGTATATTTCAAAATAGCTAGAAGAGAGGGCTTGAAATGTTCCCAACACATAGATATGATTAAATACTCAAGGTAATAGATACCCTGAGTTGATCATTACACATTCTGTGCATGAAACAAAATTTCATATATACTCCATAAATAGGTACAAATATTATGTATCAATAAAAAGTTAAATTAAATTTTTAAAAAGCAATCTAGCATTATCAATTAAACTTAAAATTCATACAACCACAGACTCAGCAATCTCTTGCTTGGATATCTATAACATACTGATAAAAAACACAAATGAGTATGGATATTGGTACAAGAATGTTTATTGCCACATTATTTGAGGTGACAAAAATTGGCAACCTAGAGGGTTTTTTAATGGTGCCACTGATGAAAATAGTAGCTTCAATAGGTTAAATCACAGAAACGGAATCAACACACTCAGCTCCATTTAAACACTGTCCTTGATTTATCAAGAAAATTAGTATTTTCTTCCTTCTTCCTTCTTTACAACCTGTCTCTTGATTTTATCTATCCCAAACACTTTCAAATTTCTGAGCCCCATGTCAGCAAAATACCTGGCACTCACAGAGACAGTCACAAAGCTTTTCATCAGAAGAAATTACTTTATTTTTGTTTTCCACACTTACCATTGTTCTCTGTGGATGTATTGCTTCCCATTAGATCACACCTCCTTTACTAATATTCTGCTTTCAGAGATCAGAAAATTGAGTGACAATTATATGGCAAAAAGCAGCAACATCTAGTATAATACCAGATACATAAAACAATATTATCTAACTGTCTATCTTTCTCTGGAATGGCATATCAAATTATCAACAGGTAAACTCCAGTTGGTTGGTGAGATCACCACTAATTATTTTTGTTTCTGTTCACATTTTATTCAACTAACATGTACTTTTATAACTGAAAGTCCCAATAAAAATAATTTTTAAAGTGTTATCACAGTTCCAATTTTCTTCTTTACTTATGTTGATGTGTGTATACGAGAGTGGGAGGAAAGGTATAATCTTTTTAAAAACATATTTATTTGAATAGTGGAATGAATAACATAAAGAATTAATAACATAAAACATACAAAGTAATGAAACAGGAATGATAGAGCTACTTTACACATAGGATTACAAATGAAATTTTTAAATGTAATATTTGAAGAAAGATTCCTTCCATTTTGGCAGCCTCTAAAACCTGAGAAACCATTCAATGGATTACTCTTCACTTGCTTTTGTCCAATAGTCGTGCATATAAAAGACAGATGCTAATACACCTACATAAGTACGATTTTTCTCTAAAGAAGGCTCTGAAAGCGTAACTCCATCGAAAATATGTTAGCTCATAAAATCAAGCGACTGCCATTTTTATTTGGGAGCTTACTAAGAAATAAATCTCTATAAGGTTATATCGTAAGTAAAAATAATAGAAAAATCTTGAAGAGATGACACACAAAAGAAGCCATATTTCTTTCATAATGTGGAAAATCACATTATGTGTAGCCTTTCTAAGAAGAGATGTATTGAATGCACCATGAACTTGAGGATACTATGTCAAGGAGAACTAAGACTCCATGTAAGTTGTCCTTTTGATTTAAAGTTATAATGCTGTGCCCTCCCTCAGTTCCATGTGGCATTATGTTTCAGCAACTCAGTGCTCTAAACTGAGTTCATACAATAGAAACAAAAATTATCTCAGTCTCATGATAGCAAATGTCCTGATTAACATAACACAATGTAAATAGTGGTTAAACAAAACCAGAATCAAAGTCAGGAGACTTGAATTCTCTATCTGAAACTGTCACTGGCTGATCCTGAATAAGTCCCAGAACTTGTTTTCTCTCCTATAACATGGTTAAATTAGGTGATCTCTAAGTCTCCAGCAATAAATGTTACAGCTTTGCAGTTGGTTATAATCAGGACTGAGGAACTAATGAACAGTTATTTCAGCCTAGTTGGATATAACTAAGGGCCTCCTCTCCTATTCTCTTCAGTCCCTTAATACACATGGTCTTCTTTCATTCTTCATTGCCCTTTCCTTTCTCCTTCTGCCAGTTCTTTCATTTAGTGCTACCATCCATTATTCTCCAATAATAATAATAGCATTCATTGAACACTTTCTATGTGCCAGACCCTATGCAGAGCATTTAACATTTATTATCTCATTTAATCTTGACAACCACTTTATGAAATAGATTAAATTGCTTTCTCATTTTACAGATCATAGGCCTCAGATTTAGAAAGACAGTTTTTCCTTCACTCTACCTATGACTTCTAAACTAAGTATATACAATAGAACAATCATTCGAACACCTTGAATGAATGAAGTCCTTGGCCATGGTGACAGGAATAAAAGGATCAAATAAGTAATCTTCTCACAATAGATCACTGCTGCTGTTCATGATTCTTGAGCCAATCACTGAAATAATGTCCAAGATTTAAGTGGGGCTGTTAAGTCTGTTTGGGTAAGAGAATGATTTCTCTAACTGCCTTTCTACAATCACCTGCATAGGTTGTAAGGTGTTTCAGTGATAGAGTTTGGATGTGATATGTCTACTTTGATCAAGGACAAGATTTCATCACTCACAAAAAAAAAAAAAAAACAAAACTAATAATTAACAGGTCAGGAGCCAGAGACATTTTTGTCAGTAACTTTCTTATCTTTCTAATCAATTGACTATTATTGCTCTTATAATTGCCTAGAAACTGTTCTTGCAAATATTTTAAACTCACAAAGACGTGAAAGTTAAGGAAACTATGATATGCATTATATTGTGGTTATAAAGAGTAAAAAGGCTTTGTATCCTTGAGAAGATTATTTATATTCTCTGAGCTTCAATTTCCTCATCAGTAAAATCATGAAAGTACCTAGTTTTAAGGATTTTTATAAGGATTAAATAACATAATGTATGTGACATGCTTGAAATGGTAAGCATTTAATCAATATTACATACAGATGTAGATATATAGAAAATGAATGATTATTATATAAAGATACAAACATATATACAATAAGTAAACAGATGTTAGAGATAGATAGATGATAGATGATAGATAGATAGATAGATAAATAGATAGATAGATAGATAGATGATAGATAGATAGATAGATAGATAGATAGATAGATAGATAGATACACAGAGAAAGAGAGAGAGAGAGAGAGAGATGGAAGTGAGCCTAAACATACACAGCCTAATGCTTTCTCTAAACTTCATGAAAACTATTTAGACCATAGAATATGCTCAAATAGCATAACACCAACCCAACCACGGAAAATATCATCTTTTCTTTTTCTACTAAGTTTGAGAAAGTCTGGTGGTAAAACCACGTAAGGAGAAAGCAGCAGCACCAGAGGCCCTTGATGGCATTTGTTTTTAATGCAAAAGGCTCTGGAGCCACCTTGTGGCCACATAACACAGCAGGCCCCACCGCACCAAGCTCTATGGGAAGTGGAAGTCTTCGCTTTCCAAAGCCCCTTTGTGATACTAGTAAGATGAGTTGTTTCCTTGACTGGTAATTTTGTATTAAGCCTGAGGAGCCAAATGGAAGGTAGTCATTCGTGTCCCTCTTCGTTTTCATTCTAACAGAGAAGGCTGAGTACAAGGTAAGTAGGGTACAGAAGAAAAATTATCTCAGTCTCCTGATTCTTTTACTGAACTTTCCACATTTCCCTTTTCCCTACAACAAAGATCTCTCTAACTTTTGGTCACACCCCCTATCCATGTATGCATTCCCAATATATTTATAGCTAGATACATATACATACATATGTATTCTCTCTCTTTCTCTCTCTTTTCTCTTTCTCTCTCATTAGCTAATATCCCATGATAGGACTACTTGTCATTAACATTAACTATGCTGTATATAAATCCACATTTCAAATAGTTTTCTGGATGGCTTCCAGAAAATTACTTTGTAATGAAGCTGATAAAGAGATTAAACTTGGATAAGAAAAATGCCAACTCCACCACCTTTTGTTTGCTTATGTTTTCATTATGGATACTTATCTTCAAACTGAAATTTCTTTGCAGAAATCTTTTAAGTAACTGTTTAAGTTGGACTTATCTAACAGGATTTAGCACAATATTGTGTATATACAATGCACTTAATAAATTTTTATGAATAGATTGAATATGCATGAGGGCTTAGGTATTTTCTGTGCTAAGAAAAGATAAAACCTGCTTCGGGTGGCCAGAAGGACAGAAATCCAAGGTCCTGTGAGAAACTGGAAAAGCTGTTCTGGCATGGTTCTAGATTGCTGCACACAGATGTCTCACTCTTGGGAATATAATCACCCTGATTAGTCAGAAATGCACAGAAAGGGGTAGGCGCCACCTAGAGTAGAATGGATCCCAAAAGAAGATGATTATTATGGGTAATTGGCTTAAAATAAGAGAAAACAAATATATAATAGATCTGTCATCTTAATGCCCCTAGTATTGGTTTTCAATGATGTTACCTGCTTATTTCTCTATAAATAAAAAGAAGAACAGATTTTATGATAGTGTTTTAATCTGTTTGCACACTGCTGATAAAGATATACCTGAGACTGGGTAATTTATTTTTAAAAAAGAGATTTAATGGACTCACAGTTCCATGTGGCTGGGGAGGCCTCACAATCATGGCAGAAGTCAAAAGGCACATTTTACATGGAGGCAGAGAAGAGAGAAAGAGAACCAAGCAACAGGGATTTCCTGTTATAAAACCATCAGATCTCATGAGACTTATTCATTACCATGCGAACGGCATGGGGGAAACTGCCCCTGTGATTCAATTATCTCCCACCAGGTCCCTCCTACAAAATGTGAGAATTATGGGAGTTACAATTCAAGATGAGATTCGGGTGGGGACTCAGAACCAAATCATATCATTCTGCCCCTGGCCCCTCCCAAATCTCATGTCCTCACATTTCAAAACCAGTCATGTCTTCCCAATAGTCCCCAAAGTTTTAACTCATTTTAGCATTAATTCAAAAGTTCACAGTCCAAAGTCTCACTTGAGAGAAGGCAAGTCCCTTCCACCTATAAGCCTGTAAAATCAAAAGCAAGTTAATTACTTCCTAGATACAATGGGAGTACAGGCATTGGATAAATACACCCATTCTAAATGAGAGAAATTGGCCAAAATGAAGGGGCTAAAGGCCTGGTGCAAGTCCAAAATCCAGCAGGGCAGTCAAATCTTAAAGCTCCAAAATGATCTCCTGTGACCCCATGTCTCACATCCAAGTCACACTGATGCAAGGGTTGTGTTCCCATGGTCTTGGGAAGTTCCACGCCTGTGGCTTTGCAGGGTACAGCCTTCCTTCTGGCTGCTTTCACAGGCAGGCATTGAGTGTCTGTGCCTTTTCTAGGCACAAAGCACAAGCTGTCAGTGGGTCTACCATTCTGGGGTCTGGAGGACAGTGGCACTCTACCAACAGCTCCACTAGGCAGTGCCCCAGTGGGGACTCTGTATGAGGTCTCCAACTCCACACTGCCCTAGCAGAGGTTCTCATGAAGGACCTGCCCCTGCAGCAAACTTCTGCCTGGACATCCAGGCATTTCCATGCATCTTCTGAACTCTAGGTGGAGGTTCCCAAACCTTAATTTTTGACTTCTGTGGAAACATAGGTTCAACACCATGTAGAAGCTGCCAAGGCTTAGGGCTTGCACCCTCTGAAGCCACGGCTGGAGCCACACCCTGGCCCCTCCTAGCCATGACTAAAGCATCTGGGATGCAGGGCACCAAGTCCCCAGGCTACGCACAGCAGAGGTCCCTGGTCCTGGTCCAGGAAACCAAACTTTCCTCCTAGGCCTGTGATGGGAGGGGCTGCCACAAAGGTCTCTAACATGCCCTGGAGACATTTTCTCCATTGTCTTGGCAATTGACGTTTGGTTCCTTGTTACTTATGCAAATTTCTGCAGCAGGCTTGAATTTCTCCTCAGAAAATGGGTTTTGCTTTTCTATCGCATAGTCAGGCTACAAATTTTCCAAACTTTTATGCTCTGTTTCCCTTTTAAAACTAAATGCTTTTAACAGCACCTAAGTCATCTCTTGAATGCTTTGCTGCTTAGAAATTTCTTCCTCCAGGTACTTGAAATCATCTCTCTCAAGTTCAAAGTTCCACAAATCTCTAGGGCAGGGCAAAATGTCACCAGCCTCTTTGCTAAAACATAGCAAAAGTCACCTTTACTCTAGTTCCCAACAAGTTTTTCATCTCCATCTGGGACCACTTCAGCCTGCATTTCATTGTCCATATCATTATCAGCATTTTGGTCAAAGCCATTCAACAAGTCTCTAGGAAGTTCCGTACTTCCCCACATTTTTTTGTCTTCTTCTGAGCCCTCCAAACTGTTTCAACTTCTGCCTGTTACCCAGTTCCAAAGTCGCTTCCACATTTTCAGGTATCTTTACAGCAACACCCCACTCTACCGGTACCAATTTACTGTATTAGTCCATTTTCACACTGATAATAAAGACATACCCAAGACTGGGTAATTTATAAAGAAAAAGAGGGTTAATGGACTCAAAGTTCCATGTGGCTGAGGAGACCTCACAACCATGGCAGAAGGCAAAAAGCATGTCTTACATGGCAGCAGAAAAAAGAGAAAGAGGACCAAGCAACAGGGGTTTCCCCTCATAAAACCATCAGCTCTCATGAGACTTATTCACCACCACAAGAACAGTATGGGGGAAATCATCCCCATGATTCAATTATTTCCCACTGGGCCCCTCCCACAACACATGGGAATTATGGGAGATACAATACAAGATGAGATTTGGGTGGCGACAGAGCTAAACCATATCAGATAGGAAGGACAGCCATGGTGGAACCCAAGCAGTGCTCCCACTGAATATTCCCCATGTCCAGGCATAAATGGAGGGCCAACAGGAAGGCCATGTGAGAAAACCTCTACACAAGAATGTTGGTGGTCAGGACACATAAGAGGTCTCCAGTGTAAGACACAATGCTGACTAGCAAGTTTACCCCCTGAATCCTCAGAAGGACTCCAGAGTAAAGAAACCATTCAACAACAAAGAAAGAAATCAAAGTGCCCAATCTAGTATGAACATAGAGATCAGAATTGTAGGTTAAAATGTAGTAGAGGCTTCCAGTTGTTCACCAAAATTTGCTATCCCTGCTTCCATAGTGGTAGACCTTAAAAACTGACCACCTGGTGAGAGACTACTTTCCGTGCCTACCTTGCCATATAAGTAAATTATCAATGGAAAATGAGAGGAAGTGATTGGACAGTTTCTATCTTAATTATTTTAATAAAATAATTTGTCTTGGTCTCATATTTATTCCTTTCTTGCAATCTAGATCACGGTTGTACCCATGCCACAATTTCAATCACAGTGCCAAGATCAGTCCACTTGGAGACAGCAGAGCAACAAGGTGGAACAATCTGGGAATCCCTGAATGACCTCATGGAGCAGACTAACTCTACTAAATTGGAATACTCACTGCAGTACTGTTACATGACGGTGAAACCATCTTCTTAGAATCACTCTACATTATTTTGGTACTCTTTGTTGCAGTAGCTTAGCCCACACCCTAACTGATACGAAAGAAAAACTGAATGTATCATAAGATAATTCCTGTTAACTGTTGCCTCCCTGAATCCTCCCAACTTTGTGTAGCTTGAGGAAATTTTGATTGATTATATGTGGTCGCAGAGGTAGTCCAGTACAGTGGAAAGAGCACTGGAGTCAAATAGACTTTGACTGAAGTCTCAGCTTGACCTCTAAACACTTTGATCAAGTTACTTACATGTTCCAAGCTAACGTTCACCTATAAACCGAGGATAATAACTCTACAGAAGCGATATTGGGAGAATTAAATGAGGTAATATAGAAAGCCACATAACACAGTCTTAGGAAAGAGTAGTATTTTCATAAGTGACAGTATCCCTCCTTTCATCCTTTCTTCTGGAAGCTCAAATCTGGGAAAAAGCAAACATGTGGTGACTCCTAAGGCAGAACCCATTACTAAAAATGTTAGGTCAAGCCAGTCATGATGGCTCATGCCTGTAATCTCAATACTTTGGGAGTCCAAGCCAGGAGGATCATTTGAGGCCAAGAGTTCAAGACCAGCCTGGGCAATATAGCAAGACCCTGTCTCTACAAAACATTTAAAAAGTAGCCAAGCAAGGTGGTATACACCTGTAGTCCTGGCTACTTGCAAGGCTAAGGCAGAACAACAGCTTGAGTCCAGGTGTTTGAAGCTGCAATGAACTATGATCACACCACTGCACTCCAGCCTGGGCAACACAGTGAGACCCTGTCTCTAAAAATAAATAAATAAATAAAATTTAGCTCCAACGCTACAAATCAGCATTCTTCACCTATCCATTGGACCACCTTCCCCGTCTAATATTCTCCAGCTCCCTTTCTCCTACTACTCAAGATATCAAAGACCTGTAGTTCCTGTGACAGTGGCATCCCTGGACCCACATGTTCCTGTAACAGAAAGCAAGAAGGAGGAGGATGTGGACTACGGAAGATAGATAGGAAAATGTTCCCTATAAAACATAAAACAAATGGATGTGTGCCCATAGCTTTGATTTAAGTGATGCCTAGACATTCATGGGTTCCACATCCATGTGTTTTATATGACTTCATTGGAGCCTAGGGCTAAAGTTACATTCCACAAGCATTTACTTTGAGTCTCTTCCATCAACCTCTAATTTACAAGAGATGCAAAGATAAAAATGGCAAAGTCTCTGCTCTTTTAGAGTTCACATTTTAATGAGGGAAATACAAACACATATAAAAATCTCTAATATGGATAGACTCTGAAAAGTGCTATAATATTAGATCAAACAAGGTAGAGTATGAGCTAAGCTACTATAACAAAGAGAACCAAGATAGAGAGATTTAAAGATAGTTGATTTCACTATAATGGAATGTTTGATATGGACATGTGGGGCAGGGAGAAGTTGCCTAGAATAAGTAATATTATAAAGGTGGTAAAATGTGTCCTTGTGGTCCTAACCCTTCTTTTTTCCCTAAGGTATAACCCCTTCATAACTTTCTAGTGTAAGTGTTCGATATCCTGATATTTCTTTCTCCATGCCAGAATGTACTTTCAGAAAAAGCTGAAACATTCTTTACAGTAGGATAGAAATAACTGATAAGGCTTAATATGGTACCATTGCCAGGAACTTTAGTCATTTCATAGATCACTACATATTTAAAGCCAATAGAATATATCACAGCATTTTGAACATCATTTAGCAGTACTCAGGCAGAGATCTGTAAGCTTTGAAATGAAGCGCCTACTCTTACAACCTACCTGAAAATATGTTTACTGTTGCCTGTCTTGGTTAAAGAGCAATAAGTGACTTTGAGTTTGGGAGAAAGAATTGAGAAGAATAGTTAAAACTTCCAGTCCCAAGAGTAGACCTTCCCTCTACCCCCAACCACTTCTAAATGCAGACACTAGGGACAAACTGACCACATACTTTGAAGATTACAGTAGATCTTGAACTAGTAAAGAGAATGTATCACATGAGGTTAACAGAATCAGAAATTTTGGTCAGTGAAGCTTTATCATGTCTGTCTTAAAACAATCATTTTGACAAAATATTTCTCCTTGAACTCTAGGTAATTTTTGCTGTCGTTTCAAATAAAAGTCTGACCATTCTTCTTTCGTAAAAGGCAGACTTGGAAATAGTGTTGGTCATTATTTGAATCGCTGTCCCCTCAGAAGTTAGTTTGATTTCCAAAGGAAAAAGCTTAACATAATTCTTGTCATTCACTTAAAATTTACTGTCTATTTCTCATTGTGATTCTCTTTAATAGTATGATATTTTTTATTTTATCTCTCACACCGTAGTATTTCATTTACTTTTAAAATGGTCGTCTCATCAGGTTCTAAGATCAGGTTGCTTATTTGTCAGACAAAATTACTCATGGATTCTAAATTATATTTTCTCCATAGCATGTTACTATGAAGTCACCAATTTAGTATTTGACCTCAAATAACACCGAGGTCCACTTTGTTAATACGCGCTCTCACTATAGTTTAAGTTTATTACAGAATATTCTGAAAGATCCAAATTTATTTGTAAGTCATGGTTGAATTCCCATTTTAAATCCTCTAGTTTTTTAGAGTCACAGCAAAACTAGCAACTTGCCTTTCAACATTTGCAATAGCATAATGTGGCTTTCCGCAAGCCACACTTGTTTTTAGAAGTATGTGCTAAAGAGGCTGACTCAGCATTCTGAGATGCTCTGGCATTGTATTACCGGCCCCCCAACAAACATTTTTTTTCTTTATCTCATATCTCAAATTACAGGTTATTTGTATGCAAAAATTGCAGATAGTTCATCTATGATACTAACTCCTGGCAACTCAATAAAAGCTTTCTAGTAACATTTTTTTCTTAATCGAATATTGTGTTGCTTTTATAACATCTACAAACTAATTGGTAAATAATCTTACACTTTCAATCATTTTACTTTGGAACATACTCTATTTATTCTCCACACTAAAATATTAGACAAAAAAAAACTTTTATAAGAAGTGCAGAAATAAAATTGCTGAAGTCTAATTATAAAACAAAAATATTTGGGGTTTGATCTTAAATATTTTAATTAGAAAAGGAAAAGCAGTTTTAAGTGCAGCTTGCTTTATAACCATATTAATATCAACATATATTATTATGTTAACACAATAACTCTTTGCCCTTTTCATATGCAAAATAGATTGTGAAAAAGAGAATGACCTTTGTTCTGCCAAATGTTAAACAATGAAAGCATATCATTTTGTCTGACCATTTAAGATCCATGATCACTTTTAAAACTCAACAATGCTTCGACACAGTTAAAAAGTCTTAACTGACCACATACTTTGAAGATTACAGTAGATCTTGAACTAGTAAAGAGAATGTATCACATGAGGTTAACAGAATCAGAAATTTTGGTCAGTGAAGCTTTATCATGTCTGTCTTAAAACAATCATTTTGACAAAATATTTCTCCTTGAACTCTAGGTAATTTTTGCTGTCGTTTCAAATAAAAGTCTGACCATTCTTCTTTCGTAAAAGGCAGACTTGGAAATAGTGTTGGTCATTATTTGAATCGCTGTCCCTGTGCTACACATACAAAGATTACACAGATTTTTTTTCTAAAACTTAAATGATTTTCTAGTGTCACTAGAAACAACAAGTGTAAGATTCCACTTCCACCACAAGGGGTCAGTCCACGGTAATTTAAACTTCAAAGGGTTTTAAAATAATCCATGGAAAGTCAGTGACTACAGAAAATACTTATATCAAAATATGAACAGTCTTCGGTGCCCTAGCAGTTGAATAAAAAACAATCATGGAAAATGTGGTTGAGCGTTTATTTTCCTTTGCGTTTTCTACTCAGCTTAGTCCTGAGAATGTTGTATACCAAATCCCCAGAATTTTGCAATTCATGTCTCAGACACTACCCTGAGGCTGGTTCCAACGGAGAGAAGTAAATCCCCTGCTCAAGCTGTCTTTTTCCCAAACTTTGGAATATTAACAGTTAACTTAACTTTAGGTTTGGAATACTTCGTTGAGCTAGGATATGGGAAGGTGCACTTAAAAGCTGAGGCAAGGAAGGAAGGGACGGAGTAAACATGGGGTTTAAGGTTTTTTTTTCGGCTGGGGAGCAGGGTTTGTGCTATTAAAGGTACACAATTTGAACAATTCAGGGAGCAAGTCACTCTCAGAAAACCAGCTTCGGATTCCTCAAACTGTCAGTCACAGCCATTTCAGGACGGGCTGTTAGGTTTTAAATAAGCAGGCTGGGCTTGGTGGCTCACGCCTGTAATCCCAGCACTTTGGAAGGCCAAGGCGGGTGGATCACGAGGTCAGGAGTTCAGGACCAGCCTGGCCAAGATGGTGAAACCCCCCTCTGTACTAAAAATACAAAAATTAGGCGGGCTCGGTGGCGGGCGCCTGTAATCCCAGCTACTCGGGAGGCTGAGGCAGGAGAATCGCTTGAACCCGGGGCCGGACGTTGCAATGAGCCGAGATCGCGCCACTGCACTCCAGTCTGGGCGACAGACTGAGACTCCGTCTCAAAATAAGTAAATAAATAAATAAATAAATAAATAAATAAATAAATAAATAAATAAATAAATAAATAAATAAATAAATAAATAAATAAATAAATAAATAAATAAATAAGCTAACGTGTGGGAAGTGTTTGTAAGCTCTAAACGGTCTATCTCAAAGTGTGATCTGGGAATGCTTCCATATCTCATGTGAACTTGTTGGAAATGAGAATCTCAGGCCCCATCCCAGACATACTGAACCGGAGTTTGGTGTTTTAATAAGCCCCCGAGTAAATTATTATACACGCTAAAGTTTGAGAACCACTGCTCTAGACAAATGCACAACGTTCCTTAGTGGAGATTAAACAAAAGGCGAAGGGTTGGAGGGCGCGGAACGGACCTCAAGGGCAGGGCACAGGGCGTTTGAGAGGAAACGGAGAGGTCGGAGTGCGACTTGGGGAGTCTTAGCCTCCGAGGATGGTCCCGAACCCTGCGGACGCCGGGCGCCAACAGGTGGCGCTGGACGCTCAACTGACAAGGAGGCGGGGCCTGCAGCAGGCGTGGAAGCTCCGCGCTCTGGAGGCTCAGGCGCCGCGTGGGGCCGGCACCTCCGGGCAGCAGCAGCAGCCGAGCCTCACGGTCAAGCTACGGCGAGGAGGGGGTGAGTCCCTTGAATCGTTCTCACTAGCCGCTTGCTCCTCGAGTCCGCCCGCGTGTCCCTGCAAGACTGGGCGCTGGCTTCCAGTCTTGGGAGGGATGTAGCGGGTCGCACGCCTTCTCGGGACCCGGACGGCGGCCCTCCTGGGCGAGCGTTGCTCAATTCTCCCTTTATGTGCGGCTCTGGGACGCGCTGCCTTCCAGCCCAGCTGGGTTGTGGCCGGGCCGGGGATTGGGGGGAGCCAGGGACTCACAGGAAGCCTTTTCTCTAGGGGCTTAAGGTTGTGATAGATTATTAAGTTTGTGCTCAGGTTGGATTTTGATGGCAAGTTTTTTAACGTGGCAAAGTCGCCAGAGTTTCCTGGGCATTGACGAATGATTGGTGCACAGTACTTAAAATCGTGCTACTTCTTGTCTTCGGGTTTCCTGGTAACAGAGGTTTTCATTTTTAGTCCTTAGAACACTGGCCCTACTCTTTCAGGATCTGGGTGGGGTTCAGGTTCCCTCCAAAATAGTCGAGGCTTTAAATATGTAATTCTGGTCAAATCCACTGGAAGGAGTTTGTAGACAAATTTTTGTACACTTCCAAATTTCTTAACTTTGTTACTTTTGTAAAACACATTTCCCTCCACATCCTGACATGTAATAAAAGGTTATTCATTTAACATGAATGTTAAGCACAGAGAGAAAGCAATGCTTAAAAAGAAAAACAGCACAATGGGGGGGAAAAAAAACACTTAGTTAAATGTAAAACAAGTGTGCACTTGAAAGTATAAAAGGTTGGAAATGCAATGCAACCCATAGTGTTTTCTAGTCATTGGGCTTCTTCATATTCTCAACTGTGGGACATAAACATGAGTCAGTTGGTCTGTGCCAACATTTAGGAACACCAGGGCAGCCATCCCATCCTGGTACAGCAAAACAGCAGTCGCATTAGAAATATGCTTCACTTTTTTAAAAGGGGGTGGAAGAGAACTTTGGGTCAAATTCTGGAGTTCCTAACATTTTAACACTAGGTTGTTTTCTGTTATTTTTCTTTTTATGAAAAGATTTTACTGTAGAACTTAAATTACATTTTGGTTAATGTCTGATGGAAACCAACAAATTTATTTGACTCATAGTTTATTTTCCTGGTTTATGGGCATAGAACTGACTGTGGGCCACCCAGTCAACAAGCTCCCTCACTGTCATGGGCTTTTCCTTGGCTTTGCTCTTGAGTGTGGTCTGCTTACCATGCAGACAAATGACTGGGTAACTCTGCAGGGCCACTCTGGTTTTCCACCCAGACTCCGTTTGTAGTGACCAGCAGTCAGCAAACACTGCCAGCCTGCTAGCTACCCCAGGACTGGGTCTAGAAGACAGCGCTCAGCCTTTTCCTCTGCTTCCCTTCCCATGCCACTATCTGCCTATAAAACTTTATCCTCCTCTAGGATACATCGCTCTACCATGCAGTTACTTGTTGAAATGCCTACCTTCTCTTCTAGACCTCAAGGTTTTTCAGAGCAGAGGCTTTATCTCATTTAACTTTGTATTCCTCCTGCCTTACATTGTTGTTCACAATATAGTTAATGAATTCATATTGAATAAATGTAGATGAATTTGTTACCATCCTGCAACTCTCAAAGTTAAAACATCTTCTAAACATAGTGAATTATTTCTTACATTTGATTATAGTAGGTGACACTTCCATTCCCAGCACCTCCCTCCCCGACCCCACAAACTATTATGTTGGTGATACGGTTTGGAGCTGTGTCGCCCTCTCAGATCTCATGTTGAAATGTAACCCCCAGTGCTGGAGCTGGGGTCTAGTGGGAGGTGATTGGACCATGGGAGCAGTTTCTCATGGTTTAACACCATCCCACCCTTGGTGGTGGTGTCACGTTAGTGCAGGGGTCCCCAACCCCGTGGCCGTAGACTGGTATCAGTGGCCTGTTAGGAACTGGGCTGCACAGCAGGAGGTGAGCAGCAGGCCAGCGAGCATTACTGCCTGAGCTTCACCTCCTGTCAGATGAACAGTGGCATTAGATTCTCATGAAGTGCACGAACCCTGTTGCAAACTGCACATGCAAGGGATCTAGGTTGTGTGCTCCTTACGAGAATCTAACTATTGCCTGATGATCTGAGGTAGAACAGTTTCACCTCGAAAACCCTATCCCCCTTCCCCTACTTGGAAAAATTGTCTTCCACGAAACCAGTCTCCAGTGCCAAAAAGGTTGGGGACCACTGCGATAATGTAAGACGCCTGCTCCCACTTCACCTTCCGCCATGACTATAATACCTCTGAGGCCTCCCCTGAAGCAGATGTTGCCATGCTTCCTGTACGGCCTATGGAACCATGAGCCAATTAAATCTCCTTTCTTTATAATAATTACCCAGTCTCGGGTATTTCTTCATCGCAGTGCGAGAACAGCCTGATACACTTGGTTAGGTCACCAAATCACTTGGAATAATGCTTCTTAAGGAGAGAGTGTCATTTCCTCCAGAGCAGGCATGAGTGTCATTTCTGTTTTTCCTCTTTAATGTTGATCACAGAGTTGGGTTCATAAATACTTGATGACTGGCATATGCTTTACTCAGAATTCTTTTGCATGCCAGTGGTGAACACCCAAATCACACTAACTTAAACAAAAAGAAAAAAGGGAATGTGTTGACTGTCTAACTGAAAAATTCAGAATCTAGTCTCAGGGACTCTAAATACTGAAATCTGCCAGCAGGACTCTTCTATGTCTTCCTCCACTTGTTCTGCTTCCATGTTGGCTTTCTTCTTTTCTAATGAAAACATCTTCCTTCTTAGAGCATGGAGAAAAAAGCATGGCAGGCTTATACTGTCCTATCTTAACAAAATGTTAAAAACATCTCATCTCTCTCTTCCACTTCCAAATATAAATATCAGAGAATGACCATGGTTTAAGTAGGGTTCTGTGCCATCCCTAAGCCAATCAGGGGAGAACAGGAAACTGATTGCCCAGGTCTGACTCATATACCCACTTCTGTGACCAGGGGATGGGCATTACTATTTTGCGCAACCTCCCAAAATCATATTGGAGGGAGGGAGGGGCATTTCTCCAAATGGAGGAAATGTTTTAAATCAGAAAAGAATGTGGGCAAACTAAAACAACAAATATCTTCATCATGAATGTTCTGTAATTTGGAAATAGATAATATCTGGAAAATATTCCATGAGTACCTCAACAAAGAAAATGCTGGCATATGTAAAAGCAACTCTTTATTCTTTGTTATGGTTAAACCTTTAAAACTTGGAGAATGTTTTAAGAACAGTCATGTCTCTTTATGACAGGATACATTCTGAGAAATTCATTGTAAAGCAGGATTTCGTTGTTGAGGAAACATCATAGAGTGTACTTACATAAACTTAGATGATACCGCCTCCTGCATACTTAGGCTAGTTGGTATAGTCTATTGTTTCTAGGCTACTAATCTGTATAACGTGTTACTGTGCTGAGTACTGTGGGCAGTTGAAACACAGTGGTTAAGTATTTGTGTATTTGAACATAGAAAAGATATAGTAAACATACATATATAGTATAAAAGATAAAACATTGTTTATTTTGTACAGGACACTTACTGTTAATGGAACTTGTAGAACTGGAAGTTGCTCTGGGAGAGTCAGTGAGTGAGTAGTGAGTGAATGTGAAGGCCTGGGACATTACTGTACCCTACTATAGACTTTATAAATGCTGTACACTTAGGCTACCCTACATTTATGGAAAAATTATTTTCTTTAATAATAAATTAGCTTACTTTTACTTTTTTTGTTTTTTTACTTTTTTTTTTTACTCTTTTGTAATAACACTTAGCTTAAAACATAGTCACATTGTACAGCCATACAAAATATTTTCTTTGTTTATATACTTATTCTTTAAGCTTCTTTTCTATTTCTAATTTTTTTTTTCTTTTTAGACTTTTTTGTTGAAACTAAGACACAAACACACACATTAGCCTAGGCCTACCCAGGGTCAGGATCATCAGTATCACTGTCCTCCACCTCTACATCTTGTCCCACTGGAAGGTCTTCAGGGGGAGTAACAGGCATGGAGCTGCCATCTTCTATGGTAACAATGCCTTCTTCTGGAAGACCTCCTGAAGGAACTGCCTAGGGCTGTTTACAGTTAGCTCTTTTTTTGTAAGTAGAAGGAGTATACTTCACAATAATGATAAAAAGTATAGTATTGTAAATAGTAGGCAATAGGAATTTTTTTGCTCCATTATAATCTTATGGGACCACTGTTACATATACAGTCAGTCATTGACCAAAATGTTATGTGACACATCACTGTATTTTAAACTATTCCTGGAAACAGCTTTCCACCTAAAACAGTACTACACGTGTTCTAAAATTCGGAAACATTTGGAATGTTTTCTGTCAATCAAATTGTTGTATATCTAATCTGTTTTTCTCATTGAATTTCATAAAGTGTAAATTGAAGATGTGTTCCTCTGGAAATAAATTCAGAACTAATAAAAACAATGAATAATACTGTGACATATGTTTACTTTCCTTAAAAAATGTTACACCAATCCTGGATAAGGATCTGTGAGTTTGCTAAGGAAAAGATTCTTTTATCAAGTGAGAAATTTGAAAAGTTGTTTTCCACAGGGTTGACCAGAAGACTGGGAGCATCATTAATGTGGCACAACTCACCACTTCCACTGGAAACATACTAGCAATTCACATCTTCACATCTTCACATCTTCCAAACAAAGACCAACCTCTTACTCCAAAAGAAAAGTGGTACTCTGAAAATACTGTTTCAGACTCCAGTGTCAACCCCAAAATTCTGTTAAACATAAATCTTACATCAGCTACCTCCAGCCTCCATTGATGACATTATTACTCTCAATATAATGCATTCCTAATTATATTTGCCATTGAAAGGAGTTGGCTTTCCTCCAGATGGAAACCTGAAGTTAAATCTTCCTAAAGTAAAAAGCAACATCTGATCCTTTGTAATCCATACAGGCACCTGAGTTATTCATGGAACAAATAAGTGGATAAAAAAGAGCAGTTACCATTGATAAGAGGGCATTGGTTTGAAACTCTTACAGATTATAATATGAAGTTAAATGTATAAATCAGTCACTATTTGAATTTTTATTGTACTTTATCTGCCACTTTAGTCTTTAAACAAGTAAATTTTTTATGTTGTTCCATCAAACATTCACATTTTCATAAGTAGAATAGACATGAAAGTAATTATTTTTATTTTTACAGGTGACTGAAGCCATACTATTTTATAGAATTAATGGAAAGCAGAAAAGACATCACAAACGAAGAAGAACTTTGGAAAATGAAGCCTAGGAGAAATTTAGAAGAAGATGATTATTTGGTAAAATATTAATAATAACAATAATAAATAATAATTTACATCTTTAAACATAATTGAGATGCCATTCTGTATCTGCTAGTGTTATGAAAGTGATTTTTCACCCTAGTCTGCTGATATCTGGACTTGTATTATTGTCACTGATACTGTGAAGGACAGAGTAGCATGTGTGAGAGAAATAGTACCTTCACTGATTTTCAGGGACTTAGCTGAATAACCTTGAATAAGTTACTGAAAATCTGGGGTCTTGGTTTGTCTATACCATGAAAGCCTTGGATCAGATCATCCCCAAGTCCCTTGCAATTCTTTCTAACAGTCTATAGTTCTAAGTGTAAAAAAAGTCATCAATGCCCATTTAACAGTAATTTTGTAAGCAAGCATTTTTGTCATAGATACAATGGCAGTTTACCAAGAGATCATCTAGTAAATTGACAAATCACTGTATAACCAAATAAATCCACTTTTGGATAAGAATCACTTTTTCCACTTTTGGTTAAACACAGGATTAAGTGTTTCTTACTACATTTTTTGACTGAAAAAGTGGCAGAAAATTTTGGTTCCAAATTCTTCCAAATTATCTCAGTGGAAGTTTTAGTGGAAATTATTTATTTAATCTTGGTAATTTTAATAGGGACAAGTAATTAATAAATTATAAGCATATACTTTATAAAAGTAACAGTGTGCATAAAATGAAATAATTTCATTTTTCAAGTTAACTGTCTTACCTGTCTGAAGCATGTATTTCTTTTGTGCAAAAAACGAAAGTCTTTCAGTGCTACATAGACTATGCTATCTTCAACTAATCAGTATTCAAAAGTAAGATTCTGAATGCCCTTATTTAATGAGAAGCACAATGATTGAGCAATAAGTAATTAGTTCAAGGGATCCCATTGTTTTGTTCAATTTTAAGGTGTTTATTTTCTTTCCTTTATAGCATAAGGACACAGGAGAGACCAGCATGCTAAAAAGACCTGTGCTTTTGCATTTGCACCAAACAGCCCATGCTGATGAATTTGACTGCCCTTCAGAACTTCAGCACACGCAGGAACTCTTTCCACAATGGCACTTGCCAATTAAAATAGCTGCTATTATAGCATCTCTGACTTTTCTTTACACTCTTCTGAGGGAAGTAATTCACCCTTTAGCAACTTCCCATCAACAATATTTTTATAAAATTCCAATCCTGGTCATCAACAAAGTCTTGCCAATGGTTTCCATCACTCTCTTGGCATTGGTTTACCTGCCAGGTGTGATAGCAGCAATAGTCCAACTTCATAATGGAACCAAGTATAAGAAGTTTCCACATTGGTTGGATAAGTGGATGTTAACAAGAAAGCAGTTTGGGCTTCTCAGTTTCTTTTTTGCTGTACTGCACGCAATTTATAGTCTGTCTTACCCAATGAGGCGATCCTACAGATACAAGTTGCTAAACTGGGCATATCAACAGGTAAGATGACAATGTTGACACTGTTACTAATAAAAAGTCTAAGTCACCTAACAAATTAATCATTTCTCATTGTAATATCAATACCCCAACCTTGTTGAAACTCTGTGTTGAAAAGTCATCTATTTTAAAATTTTTATTATAATTTCACTAGGGCTTGGTTGTCAGACTGTTTTATATGGAGAAATGTTTTTTAAACTGAAAATAAGGTACAGCTTTAGCAACATAAGAAACATTTTGTTCATGGACAAGGCCACATTCCAAACTTCTACCACCCTCACAAGATTACTTTTTAATACTATTGTTCTTCTCCTTGTTTACCACATACGCATGCACATTGCAGTTCTATTCAAGTAAACCGTCAAATAATTATTAGAAAATTAATAGATTATGGAAATATTGCATTCAAGAAAAAATGATAGCTCCTATGTCATTTGTCTTAGAGGAGTACAAAATAAAAGAAAGAAAAAGTCATAAATTTGTGGAGACCTGTTATCAGGGCTTCATAGTAGACACAGGGAAGAGTGTAGAAGGAGATTCACATTCAGGAAATAACTGTTGTTTGCATTTCTTTTTTCTTTATTTACCTTCTGGTAGGTCCAACAAAATAAAGAAGATGCCTGGATTGAGCATGATGTTTGGAGAATGGAGATTTATGTGTCTCTGGGAATTGTGGGACTGGCAATACTGGCTCTGTTGGCTGTGACATCAATTCCATCTGTGAGTGACTCTTTGACATGGAGAGAATTTCACTATATTCAGGTAAATAATATATAAAATAACCCTAAGAGGTGAATCTTCTTTTTGTGCTTATAATATCGAATATGTTGACTTTATCCCATAAAAAATAACAAATGTTTTTCAATAGCAAAGATCTTGTACTTGTTCCAATTAGTGTGCTCTCCTGTTGTTTTCCCTATTGCTTCAATTAGGACAAATGTTTCCTAGACATAAATAAAAGGCATTAAAATATTCTTTTTTTTTTTTTTTTTTTTTGTTTGTTTGAGATGAAGTCTTGCTCTGTTGCCCATGCTGGAATACAGTGGCACGATCTCGGCTCAGAACCTCCTGGGTGCAGGCGATTCTCCTGCCTCAGCCTCCTGAGTAGCTGGGATTACAGGCACCCATCACTATGCCCAGCTAATTTTTATATTTTTAGTAGAGACAGGTTTTCCCCATGTTGGCCAGGCTGGTCTCGATCTCCTGACCTCAAATGATCCTCCCACCTCGGCCTCCCAAAGTGCTGGGATGACAGTCGTGAGCCACCATGCTCAGCCTGCTCATTCTAATATTTGAAACTTGTTAGACAATTTGCTACCCATCTAATGTGACATTTTAGGAATCCAATATGCATGGTTTATTAGTTCCTTAAAAATAAAAATATTCTTTTACTTGTCACCTGAATTTACTAATGCCTTTTATGTTACACAACTTAGCACTTTCCAGAAACAAAAACTCTCCTTGAAATAATAGAGTTTTATCTACCAAAGATATTCTAGTATCTCATTTCAATGGCTGCTTTTTCCAGCTTACATTTTATATAGCTTACTCACTTGAAGTTTCTAAATATTCTTGGAATTTTAAAACTATCTCAGATTTACTGAAGTTTATCTTCTGGTGGTAGATTATCCATAAAAAGAGTGATGTACCACAATTCACTCAGGGATCCTTGTGTGACAAGGTTCAAAGGACTAAATTTAATTCAGTCATAAACACTGCCAGTTACCTTTTATGGGTAGACATCTTTGGAAATTTCCACAAGGTCAGACATTCCCAACTGTCCCTTCTACACGTCCACACGTATACTCCAACACTTTATTAGGCATCTGATTAGGCTGGAAAGTATGCCTCCATCTGAATGATTCCAGTGTGGCTTAGAGTTGGCACCACATTCTCACAGAGTTTCCTAATTTTGTAGGTTCAGCCTGATAGCCATTGGATTTCTCTGGTCCTCATTAAATAGCTTTCTTCATACATTGCTCTGCCTGTTACACATATGATGAACACTGCTTTTTAGACTTAGGAATTGAAGACTGCATCTTGACAACTGAGCCTATTCTACTATATGCACAATACCTAGCCCATAATAAGTATACAGTACACTTTTGGTAAAATTAATTTTCAACCAATGACATGTGTTTTTCAACTAGTTACCTAGAAATGTTTCATTTAAAATCTGAAAACTGGTTACACTACAAGTTACCTTGGAGATTCATATCTGAAAACATAAACTTAGCTATTTGATGGTATTTATTGGGACTTAAGAATGCGCCTGAATAATTGTGAGTTAGATTTGTTCTGGCAGGCTAATGACCATTTCCAGTAAGTGAATAGAGGTCAGAAGTCATATAAAAGAGCTGTTGTCAGAACACTGTTAAAATTACATAGGTGAACAACTATTTGTAAGCAACTTTATCTCCATAGTGACAAAGCATCCCAATGCAAGCTGAAATGTTTCATCACATCTCTGGATCTCTCTATTTTGTGCAGACATTGAAAAAATTGTTCATATATTTCCATGTTATCAGAATATTTGATTTCTTAAAAACATAGGCCAAGTTCATTCACTTCATTATTCATTTATCAAAATCAGAGTGAATCACATTAGTCGCCTTCACAATTGATAAAGATCACTGAAGTCAAATTGATTTTTGCTATAATCTTCAGTCAGTCTACCTATATTTAATTGAGCATCTAAAATGTGCAAATCATTGTGTTGATTCTGCAGGGATCCTGTTATAAGTAAGGCTCAGTCCCTGATTTTAGGTGTCTTGTGATAGCAGAATTAAGACAAATACACAAGAGACAAAGCACAAAAAGTAAATATCATAAGGGGATGTGCAAAATGGTGGAGAAAGAGTAGACAGAGTTTTTGATCACCTTTCAAAGAAAGGCTGTGAATTTTGTTCACTTAGATAGCCTGGAGACAAGAAATTACCCAAAAGTAAGGTGAGGAGGACAGGCAAAAAGAGTAGAAAGGTGTGAATGGACATTGTTGAGAAATGTGATAGGAAAACAATCATAGATAAAGGATGTCCAAGCAACAGAGCATATCCAGGTGAGGTAGGATGGGATAAACTCTTATTGAACCAGTCTTCACCAATTTTGTTTTTCTTTTGCAGAGCAAGCTAGGAATTGTTTCCCTTCTACTGGGCACAATACACGCACTGATTTTTGCCTGGAATAAGTGGATAGATATAAAACAATTTGTATGGTATACACCTCCAACTTTTATGATAGCTGTTTTCCTTCCAATTGTTGTCCTGATATTTAAAAGCATACTATTCCTGCCATGCTTGAGGAAGAAGATACTGAAGATTAGACATGGTTGGGAAGACGTCACCAAAATTAACAAAATGGAGATATCTTCCCAGTTGTAGAATTACTGTTTACACACATTTTTATTCAATATTGTTACATTTTATCACCAACATTTCAAGTTTGTATTTGTTAATAAAATGATTATTCAAGGATCTTGATGTTTCTCTTTTTATATGTGTGATGAGTTTGAAATATGTGTATTTCCTTGCAGATTTGATTCAAAGCAAAAACAATCTTTTAATACGAATCTCTTGCACTTTCTCTGTGATAAGAGTAAGCATGACAAAAAAATCATGTCTGATTTGTCAGATTATGTAGCATTATAAATAATCAAGGGCTTTGAAATACCACTTGTTGCTACCCATTATACAGGTATCATTAGCTCTGAAAAGTTTATTTTATCCGAATCTACAACAAAAGCATGATAAGCATTTATTTACTATTGTTAAAGAACTTTCCTTTCTCTGTACCCAGGTTTTACTAATGGAACACCTATCTCCAAAAACACTCAGACTATGTCTATACAAGTAAAGCACCAGAGTAATATCAGATACACAGCCAGGCAAAATGAAACTCAGGCTATCCAGGAGAAAAAGTAAATTCAATAATTTCCACCTGAGTCATGTACAATTCAGTTTAACTTACTTTAATGCATTGGTAAAAGCATAACATAAAACATTTCCTGAAAGAACAAACTATACATTAGCTGTCAGGACTTGCTAACGCAACTGTTAGCTTCAGAGGTTTTTCATAATTAGCAAAAGTAATCACAAGCTTTATCTTTCATAGTGGTGAACCATTTATTATTAAAGACAATACAGCTAATGGTGCAAATTAGGAAAAACAATTAGGTGATTCAGTAAGTGGAGTCCAGTGTTTCTATTTTTTTGTTCTATTGCAAAGGATGATTATTCATTATTAGATGGGGGATAAGGAACCTCCTTGGGCACAAATTTGAACTCTGCATTATTAGAGCTCAGACATACAGAGATATGTTTGCAAGTAGTGAAGAAAGGATTTGAGAGCAGCAATTCTGAACTGGAACCAGGGCAGACAAGAGTGCCCTTGAGAAATAGTCAGCGTAAAAGGAAAAGAAATCTAGGACTCTAGAATTGCAAACCATATTCATCAAGGGAACAACATACTATGGGACCACTTAACTAAGCATGACATCATTCCATAATCAACCAGCTCTGAGATGCAGCAGTCAAGTGCCATAGTCTCACCTGCATGGCAAAGTGTCAGCATCTCTAGTACTGAGAAGGAGAAATCAAGTTTCAACCTTCCTAGTACCAACACATTATGGAGGCTGCAGCTTGGAACCATTTGCAGGTGAAGTGGCACCTCAGTGAAGCTTTCAGGGACAACAGCCAAGTTCTGGCTTGATTATTGGAGCCCTGTCTTGTTAGCCATGGTAACAAGCAACAACAGGCCTATTCAGAAACACAGAATATACCTTTTTGAGAACTCCTAGTTATAGGAGAAAGGGAATCAACAAGGGCCTTAAAAGCAAGGCACAAAACATCTAGATTCCATTTTTACTCATAGATTGGTAAGAGCTAAACCATTCACTCTTTGTAGCTTTTCTGAAGTTTTTACAATGGTTGGGTAATATGGGCCAAATAAAACAATAAAAATTGTCTTTAATATAACAATTACAATGTTCCGGTATAAACTTGGATTTTCTTCTGCTCACTCCACCAACATCTATAGAGCATATTCTATATGCCAAGTCAGTGCTAAACAGAGGATATAAAAAGATAGAAATGATCTAGTCTCTACTCACAGTCATGGGGAAGAAAAATTTTAGTACACCAAAGGATTCTAAGTGTACTGGTATCACTTAGGAAGGAATGACTGGTTCTGTTTACAAGAACAAAGTCAGGAAAGTATAAGGTTGAGCCAGAAAAATAAACTATTACAGCTGGGTATTGTGTATGTAAAAGTTCCTCAGAATGGGAGTGCAGGGTGTAATGTGATGTGTTGGAAGACCTGGCTTAGAGTGGCTGCAACAGAATATGTGAAAGAAATACCAGATTACATATAGACAAAGGATAGATAGGTCAAGGTCACTGTATGACATGAAACTAAGTTTGGGTTTTGCCCTTTAGGGAGTCGGGAAGCCACTAAAAACTTTAAACAGGAGCTAAACATTATTTGGGAGCTCCTAAACATTATTATTTTAGGCACTAAACATTATTAGATTTGCATTCTAGAAAGATCTACCTGTAGACTATCCAGGAGATTAATCTGATGGTGAGGTGCAAAGGGTGAAGGCAAGTTAGAAAACAAAAAAAAATATTTAAGGACACAACTGTAATATTCCAGGGTAGCGACAATAAATTCCCAAATGAAGGTCATTACAGAGAAGAAGATAAAAGAAGAGAGCTAACGAAATATGATAGGAAGATAGACGTTCTAGTCACTCATGAACAATAGAATATGAGGAACAAGGGAGAGGAAGACATTTAGGGTAGAGCTTCTAGGATTCTTTTAACTTGGATGACTAAGAACGACACCATTAGGATAGAAAAATTCCACAGAAGGAGCAGGTATTTTAACCGAAACAAAAACAGAGTGTGTGCTCTGTACATTGTGTGCTGTTTACAATCATCTCAGTTGTTAAGGAACACAGTGTGTTTTTTTAGTTTCAGGGTACACAAATATAACTATGAAAAACATATAGTTTGGGAAGCAGAAAGGAAAAGGTATTTTTCCTGCTCCTTTGAAAGGGTGCTTTTTAAATAAAACTTTTTATATAGTCAACACACTTATATCTGGATAATTATAGATATGAATATAGATATGAGTGTCACTATGCTGTAACAAGGACAGGGTCCTCCTGGAGTAGAAGGAACAGCACCTAGAAAACAGCTGGCTGTGAGCCCAGTGCCTTCCTTCTCCAAGCAGAGCTCTCCTTCCTGATCAAAGTGAGTCCACCTGGGGTTTATTTTCTTTAAAGATTTGCTCAGTAGAGATTTTATTATCTTTGTTTTTTTAAAAAAAGTTAAAATGATATATTTATTATTTTAATAATGAGTTACATTTAATGTCTTATGGCAACAAAAAAGAAATATCTGATTCTGATGAGGAGAAACCAGCGCAAAAAGGCTGCAAATACCAAAAACCAGAAGGCCTCTTCTACTCCAAAGGATAAAAACTCCTTGCCAGCTCCTGAATTTAAATTCAGGAATCTCTGGACAGAGAATGAGTTTGACAAATTGACAGAAGTAGGCTTCAGAAAGTGGGTAATAACAAACTCCTCCAAGCTAAAGGAACATGTTCTAACCCAATGTAAGGAAGCTAAGAACCTTGAAAAAAGCTTAGACAAATTACTAACTAGAATAACCAGTTTAGAGAAGAACAGAAATGACCTGATGGAGCTGAAAAACATAGCACGAGAACTTTGTGAAACATACACAAATATCAATAGCTGAATCAATCAAGCAAAAGAAAGACTATCAGAGATTGAAGATCAACTCAATGAAATAAAGCGAGAAGATAAGATGAAAGAAAAAAGAGTGAAAAGAAATAAACAAAGCCACCACGAAATATGGGACTATGTGAAAAGACCAAATCTACATTTCATTGGTGTATCTGAAAGTGATGGGAAGAATGGAACCAAATTGGAAAACACTCTTCAGGATATTATCCAGGAGAACTTCCCCAACCTAGCAAGGCAGGCCAACATTTAAATTCAGGAAATACAGAGAACACCACAAAGATATTCTTCAATAAGAGCAACCCCAAGACACATAATCATCAGATTCACCAAGGTTGAAATGAAGGAAAAAATGTTAAGGGCAGCCAGAAAGAAAGGATGGGTTACCCACAAAAGGAAGCCCATCAGACTAACAGTGGATCTCTCAGCAGAAAACCCTACAAGTCAGAAGAGATTGGGAGCCAATATTCAATATTCTTAAAAAAAAATAATTTTCAACTCCGAATTTCATATCCAGCCATAATAAGCTTCATAAGTGAAGGAGAAACAAAATTCTTTACAAACAAGCAAATGTGGAGAGATTTTGTCATTACCAGGCCTGCCTTACAAGAGCTCCTGAAGGAAGCACTAAACATGGAAAGAAACAACCAGTACCAGCCACTGAAAAAACATACCAATTGTAAACACTATGAAGAAACTACATCAGCTAACGGGCAAAATAACCAGCTAGCATCATAACGGTAGGATCAAATTGACATATAACAATATTAACCTTAAATGTAAATGGGCTAAATGCCCCAATTAAAAGACACAGACTGGCAAATTGGACGAAGAGTCAAGACCCATTGGTGTGCTGTATTCAGGAGACCCATCTGACATATAAAGACACACAGGCTCAAAATAAAGGGATGGAGAATATATTTACCAAGCAAATGGAAAGAAAAAAAAAGAAGTGGGGGTTGCAATTCTAGTCTCTGATAAAACAGACTTTCAAGGGCATTACATAATGGTAAAGGGATCAATGCTACAAGAAGAGCTAACTATCCTAAATATATATGTACCTAATACAGGAGCACCCAGATTCATACAGCAAGTTCTTAGAGACCTCAAAGAGACTTAGTCTCCCACACAGTAATACTGGGAGACTTTAACGCCCCACTCTCAATATTAGAAATATTGACAAGACAGAAAATTAACAAGGATATCCAGGAATTAAACTCATTTCTGGACCAAGTAGACCTAATAGACATTGACAGAACTCTCCACCCCAAATCAACAAAATATACATTCTTCTGAGCACCACATCACACTTATTCTAAAATTGATCACCTAATTGGAAGTAAAACACTCCTCAGCAAATGTAAAAGAACAGAAATCATAACACTCTCTCAGACCACAGTACAATCAAATTAGAACTCAGGATTAAGAAACTCACTCAAAACCACACAACTACATGGAAATTGAACAACATGTTTCTGAATGACTACTGGGTAAATAACAAAATGAAGGCAGAAATAAAGATGTTCTTTGAAACCAATTAGAACAAAGACACAATGTACCAGAATCTCTGGGGCACATTTGAAGCAGTGTGTAGAGGGAAATTTATAGCGCTAAATGCCCACAGGAGAAAGTAGGAAAGATCTAAAGTCAACACCCTAAAATCACAATTAAAAGAACTAGATAAGCGAGGGGCGGAGCAAGATGGCCGAATAGGAACAGCTCCAGTCTCCAACTCCCAGCGCGAAGGACACAGAAGACCGGTGATTTCTGCATTTTCA
>NW_012117489.1:1535959-1538832 GCF_000951035.1 Colobus angolensis palliatus | reverse complement strand
AATATATATGGTTATAGATATATATGGTTTTTTTATATATATATATATATATCCAGAATCAAAGAAAACTAATAAAAATTATGTAAAATAAAAAAGAGATCAAGACCACCTGGTCAACATGGTGAAACCCCATCTCTACTAAAAATACAAAAATTAGCTGGGCATGGTGGGATGTGCCTGTAGTCCCAGTTACTTGGGAGGCTGAGGCAGGAGAATCGCTTGAACCCGGAAGTCGGAAGTTGCAGTGAGCTGAGATCACGCCACTACACTCCAGCCTGGTGACAGAACGAGACTCTGTCTCAAGAAAAAAAAAGTAAAGTAATGTGTAATAATTTTCATATTTTGCTAAACAAGACAGTTCATACTCAAAGAGGAACTCCTCCTAAGAACAATGGAATTTTTTAAAAAATGGTTCTGTCTATCTGAATTTACTGCAGAACTGCCACATCAGTCAGAGTGCTTTTTTGTTTTGGTTTGGTTTTAACTGAACATTTTATAATGTGATAGCAAGCACTCCTTACCTTAACAAAACTCAGATGTGTAGTTCACATCTTAGCTCATCATACACGACTTCAAAGCTGTGGTGAACTGACTGGGCCAGGAGCTGAGTGAAGAGCTGGTTGTTGAAGACCTTGAGGCTGCAGTCGCTGGGGATCTCGCAGACAGTGGCTGAGTGAAAGCCATGTTAATAGTTGTAGTTCCAACTCTGCACAAAGATGCTGCTGTCACTCACACACTCAGCATACACCTCTCCCCCAACATAGTACAAGTGCACACCTGCAGACACAAAAACACAGCCTTCCTTCACATGCCCTTTCATAGCATGCCTCTCCCACTGATTCCTGAAACCCTAAAAGATGTGACTCTTCCCTGTCAGGTTGGTTGTCAGATCACTGATCAGATGAATGAGATGTGTGACCTAAATGCCACTTAATTTAATTATAATCAGTACTTTTTCCATAAATCCATTTAAAAGTGGATTGTGGTCAGGCGGGGTGGCTCATGCCTGTAATCTTAACACTTTGGAAAGCTGAAGTAGGCAGACCATTTGAGGTAGGGAGTTCAAGACTAGCCTGTCCAACACGGTGAAACCCCTTCTCTACTAAAAATACAAAAATTAGCCAGACATGGTGGCAGGCACCTGTAATTCCAGCTACTCAGGAGGCTGAGGCAGGAGAATTGCTTAAACCTGGGAGGCGGAGGTTGCAGTGATCCAAGGCAGTGCCACTGAACTCCAGCCTGGGTGCCAGATCGAGATGTAATCTCAAAAAAGTAAATAAATAAAAATTCTAAAGAAAGAGTACTGCAACCCATGTTAACAGTCACTCCCAAGAACCAGTCAGTAAGGTCTCAAATACTATTCCTCCCATCACTCCTCCTTATTTGTTCCAAAAATATGGTATGATAATATTAGAAATGAAGTGAATATATGACACAAAAAATCAAATAATCCTTCTTGTACCTATACAAATTTTAAAATTTAAAACTGGACACAGTTAATATCATGAAAACGTTACTTAGTGCACACATTAACATTAAACCCACTTCAGAGAAAACCACAAATGACACTTAAAAAATTTACCAACACTTATAAATTTGTTTCTCTTAACAAACGCCTCAGAGACCTATTTCATTTTAAAGTTTGTCATCCATTAATATAAATCATATAAATAATGTCTACTTTTTATTTGTGAACAGTGAAATTTCTACCACATTTTCAGATACAATAATATAAAAACTCATAAGCAAAATGTAGCCTATATCACTTTATCTAACATTCTTGGAATTAACGTTCAAAAGAGCATCCTGAGGCTGGGCACTCAAACCTGTAATCCCAGCACTTTGGGAGGCCAAGGTAGGTGAATCACTTGAGGTCAGGAGTTCGAGACCAGCCCGACCAACACGGCGAAACCCTGTCTTTACTAAAAAATACAAAAATTAGCTGGGCGTGGTGAAACACGTTTGTAATCCCAGCTATTCAGGAGGCGGAGGCTGCAGTGAAATTAGATCACGCCACTACTGCCCTCCAAACTGGGCAAGAGTGAGAGTTCATCCTCCACCCCCCTCAAAAAAGAAAAGCATCCTGAGAATGTTGCTGCTCATGTTAATTTCAATTCCAAACTAAATTTTAGTTGACTAATTCCCTCCAAATGTCTGGGTTTGAGATTTAATATAAATGTATAGCAAGGGACTGATGTTAGAAAAAATGAAGAAATTCTAGTCTAGTAAATATTAAGTATCAGAACAATTTTACTCCAACTTTTGATGGGAGAAAAAGTTTTCAGCACTAGAAGTCAGTATGATTATACATACAATCACTATGCAGTTAAAAGGTGTAGAAACAATCCAGAATATACTTATATATTTGGGTGTCCTCAAAATGAAATTGCAAAACTTTTAAAGAACAGATCTTACAGGCTTCCAGGGCTGCTCAGGGTCCAGTGTGCCTAACTTTGAAATTAGGAAACGTTACTGATACAGCTGCTGGGAGTTTCTTTGGCAGGTCCTAAGTAGCACGTGAGGCAGTTCTGCATTATATGTGATTACATCCCACCATATTTATTGTTTCCTTTTCCCTTAATAAAATTTTAGAAAAGAAAAAAAAAAGTGTGGAATCTATAAAATTCAACACACAAATTAATAACAAAATTATGTGATTTTCATTAGTAACACTAACTGTACAATTTTCTTCCAAGTAAATGAACAACATGTAGTATTAGCTCCTTTTTTCTAAAACCTGTTTTCAAAGTAAAAGGGTTAAAATTTTTCCAGCTTGGACTTAATGTTAAGTTTTACTCGGTTAATTACAAATCCTTTTTTTCATGTCATTTTTTCCAGGTGTCTTTAAGAGGCCCTTTGAAGAAGTAATGTAT
>NW_012117489.1:1523046-1535909 GCF_000951035.1 Colobus angolensis palliatus | reverse complement strand
TAATTTCAATTCCAAACTAAATTTTAGTTGACTAATTCCCTCCAAATGTCTGGGTTTGAGATTTAATATAAATGTATAGCAAGGGACTGATGTTAGAAAAAATGAAGAAATTCTAGTCTAGTAAATATTAAGTATCAGAACAATTTTACTCCAACTTTTGATGGGAGAAAAAGTTTTCAGCACTAGAAGTCAGTATGATTATACATACAATCACTATGCAGTTAAAAGGTGTAGAAACAATCCAGAATATACTTATATATTTGGGTGTCCTCAAAATGAAATTGCAAAACTTTTAAAGAACAGATCTTACAGGCTTCCAGGGCTGCTCAGGGTCCAGTGTGCCTAACTTTGAAATTAGGAAACGTTACTGATACAGCTGCTGGGAGTTTCTTTGGCAGGTCCTAAGTAGCACGTGAGGCAGTTCTGCATTATATGTGATTACATCCCACCATATTTATTGTTTCCTTTTCCCTTAATAAAATTTTAGAAAAGAAAAAAAAAAGTGTGGAATCTATAAAATTCAACACACAAATTAATAACAAAATTATGTGATTTTCATTAGTAACACTAACTGTACAATTTTCTTCCAAGTAAATGAACAACATGTAGTATTAGCTCCTTTTTTCTAAAACCTGTTTTCAAAGTAAAAGGGTTAAAATTTTTCCAGCTTGGACTTAATGTTAAGTTTTACTCGGTTAATTACAAATCCTTTTTTTCATGTCATTTTTTCCAGGTGTCTTTAAGAGGCCCTTTGAAGAAGTAATGTATCATTTGATCTTTGATTTATGAAAAATAATCCTGTGCTTTAATAAATTAATGAATCACTCACTTGTGACCATTACACATGACCTGAAGCTAAAGTTCAGTACCTTCTTATTCTCAGCTAGTTTTACTTTTTCAGCTGATCAGGGTCCTCGCATTTATTGCTATTAAGTATATTATATTCTGAGATATTAATGGGTACCCATTTTAACTGTGCCAAGAACAAACTGCCAGTTCCTGCAGCTATAAAATTATTGAGCTGGAAGAAACTGATGAGGTCACCTGAACACTCTAATCCCTTGCCCAGAGGCATGACCCCACTGAAATGAGGCCTCCCTCAGCAAACTGTTCCTATTGCTGAACAACATTAAACAGGAAGAAGAGGGGAACAAAGCATAGGTGCCAAAATTGTAATGGTAAGAAACTTGTTGGTTTTCTTAGGATCAAAATCCCCTCCTGCACATCCACTGGACCAGGGAATAACTGACTGGACAAGATCTCAGTGTTGGAGAGCTAGGATGTTATGCTTAGGGCTGCTGATGAGCGTGTCATAATGATTGACACATGCCAAAGCACATGACCCTGGGAAATAATTTCAAACCTACCCTTGTCTTGTAACTTAAAGTTGTACTATAACAAAAGTATTCATGGGTTTAAACACAGTGGAGTTAAACACTGTAAGAGCTGGAAAATGAGTTTTATTTTCATTTTTTTCCAATAAAAAGAAAATTGTTGAACAAATCTCTAACAAAAGCCCAGCATGTAACAGAGGTCAGAGTTGAAGTGGACTAGCAGGACCAAAAGCCCTGCTCTTTTGTTATCTCTTCCATTCTGCTCACAAGCCCTTGTGACAATTTGGGCTCCATGGTACACAATTTGAAAACCCCTCCTTATTGACACAGATGAGGAAATTGAGCCCCAGAGTGTTTAAGTTACTCCAACTTTCTCAATTAGTAATTGGCAAATGTATATCATCAAGCCTTGTTGAATTAAATACAATAATTTTGACTAGCCATCTCTTTCTGTCAGGGATTGCTTATTTGAAAGGCAGAGAATTATACTCAAACTTGCTCAAGTAAAGGAGGAGATATTGACAACATAGAAGGGATGCTGATAAAGTGAAGAATGACTTAGCTTCATAAGCCCTGAAGCAGGGATCCTACAAGACAGAAATTAAATTCATTTGCTTGTTCTGTCTCCGTAGATGGGTATTGCAATGCTTTGAAGTTCAAAGTGGGTTATTTCCCATTTTTCCCTAATTTGGCAACTAGATCAACAGCTGAGAAACAAAGGTGCTAAATAAGATTCATTCTAATTTCAGAAACTATCCAACTGTGAAGTCCAAGAGGGCTTGTTGAGAGCTGCTTCCAGCAAAACTAGCACTACAAAGACTCACCACCTCACTACCCATACATAATAAAGAGAGAGGACAGAGGGAGTGTGATGGTATCCTTTGGTCTGGGAAGTATAGTGTTGATGAAGACAAACTATGCTGGTGTCTTCACCTGTGAGGGAAGGGAGCACAGTTTAAACTCTTTACCTACTCTACACCTATTGGGGGAACCCGCCCCCAATATTTCAACATAGGTTCTTTCTATTTTCACTAAGTGTCAGCCAGCTGAGAAATAAAGAGAAAGAGTACAAAGAGAGGAATTTCACAGCTGGGCCTTTGGGGGTGACATCACATATCAGTAGGACCATGATGCCCACCTGAGCCACAAAACCAGCACGTTTTTATTAGGGATTTCAAAAGGGGAGGGGGTGTATGAACAGAGGGTAGGTCACAAAGATCACATGCTTCAAAGGGCAAAAGGCAGAGCAAAGATCACATGCTTCTGAGGAAACAGGGCAAGGACAAAAGCAAAGATCACAAGGCAAAGGGCAAAATTAGAATTACTGATGAGGGTCTATGTCAGCTGTGCACATATTGTCTTGATAAATATCTTAACAGAAAACAGGGTTCAAGAGCAGAGAACCAGTCTGATCTCAAATTCACCAGGGTGGGGTTTCTTCCCCACCCTAAAAAGCCTGAGGGTGTATTTCAGTCCTTATCTCAACTGCATAAGACAGACACTCCCAGAGCGGCCATTTACAGACCTCTCCCCAGGAATGCATTCCTTCCCCAGGGTATTAATTATTAGTATTCCTTGCTGGGAAAAGAATTCAGTGATATCTCTCCTACTTGCACGTCTGTTTATAGGCTCTCTGCAAGAAGAAATATATGGTTCTATTCTGCCCGATCCCACAGGCAGACCTTATGGTTGTTGTCCCTTGTTCCTAAAATCGCTGTTATCCTGTTCTTTTTCAAGGTGCACTGATTTCATATTGTTCAACATACATGTTTTACAATCAGTTTGTACAGTGGTGATCCTGAGGTGCTGGACATTTTCAGCTTACGAAGATAACAGAATTAAAAGATTAAAGTAAAGACAGGCAGGCTGGGCACAGTGGCTTACGCCTGTAAACCCAGCACTTTGGGAGGCCGAGGCAGGCAGATCACGAGGTCAGGAGATCGAGACCATCCTGGCTAACATGGTGAAACCCCGTCTCTACCAAAAATACAAAAAATTAGCCAAGTGTGGTGGCAGGCACCTGTAGTCCCAGCTACTTGGGAGGCTGAGGCAGGAGAATGGCATGAACCCAGGAGGCAGAGCTTGCAGTGAGCAGAGACCACACCATAGCACTCCAGCCTGGGCGACAGAGCAAGAGTCCATCTCAAAAAAAAAAGACAGGCATAAGAAATTATAAGAGTATTGTTTGGGAACTGATAAGCGTCCATGAACTCTTCACAATTTATGTTCTTCTGCCGTGGCTCCAACCGGTCCCTCCGTTTGGGGTCCCTTACTTCCTGAAACATCTCTCCCTTCCTTTTTATATAAATGTGCCAGCTGGTCCCTCCATTCGGGGTCCCTGACTTCCCACAACATACACCCTTACTGAAGAAGATGAATGTGACTGGAAAATAGCATACAACTACCACCCTGACTAGTCTCACTTTAAATTTTTGATCACGACATTAAGTGAACTTTCAGCACTGGCTTATCCTCATATATTTCTATAAGAACTCTGTTTTCTCTCCTATTAAAACTGCTGTTACACATCTTCCTTCCACTAAAATCAACAATAGCCTCTCCACTTATACCCAATTGGTAGATTTTCCTTAGGAAATAGATGCAATCAAAAGAGAATGAGTCCATCTTCTCACCAACAAAATGTATTGATCAATGCATCTGGTACCCATGTCTTCTGCCTATTACAACAGAAAAATTATCCCTCTCCCAGTCTATGTCCAACTCAAAGACTTTTGGTCTTAAATTGCACTCATCTCTCCTGTGTCATCAATTTACCCCTTTCTGCTGGATTATTCCCATTAATACTCAAGCATTAGATTAAATAAATAAATAAATAAAACTTCAGACCAACATGTCCCTGTAGTTTCTACCCATTTCTCTGCTAACCTTTAAAACAAAATTACCATAGATACTTGTCACTTTGATATTAATTTACCTATTCAGCTTTCTTTTAGTTAGTATTTGCATAACATGCTTTCTCATCATATTATTTACAACCTTTCTATTTTCCTATGTTTTTAGATGTCTTTTGAGAACCATATATAGTTTAGTTTTTTAAAAAGAATTCAGTCAGGCAATCTTTGCTTTTAATTGCAACCTATAGGCCTACATATTTAATGTCATAATTGATGTATTTGGACTTAATTATACCACCTCACTATTCGTTTTCCATTTCCTCATTGGTTCTATGCTTTTTTTCTTTCTCTCTTATATGGCCTTATTTCAGATTGATTGAGATTATTAATTATTTCAGTTTTTCCTTCTCAAGCAAGCATACTTCATCTTACCATTTTTAGAAGTTACTCTAGAGATTATAATATCATCGACATAGCAGTCTAATATTAATTGGCACTTTTACCTCTTCTTGTTCAATGTCAGGAACTTCTACCCTTTAACTTCATTTAACCCCCTTTTGACATATATGCTATTGTTATCGTGTATTTTAATTCTACATATATTTAGACTCAATAGAAATTATAATTATGGTTTTATATTTATTGAGATTTATACACAGTTACCCTTTGGGTTAAAAAAAAAAAAACTTTAGTGTTCCTTTTAGTGTATAATGCATGCCTGCTGGAAAAAACTTTTTTCCAAGTTTTTGTTTTGAAAATATCTTTATTTTATCTTCATTGTTAAATAATACATTTTTAGATGTTTAGAAATCTAGGAGCGCAGTTATTTTCTTTCGAAACTTTGTAGGAAGTTTCATTGTTTCTGATGAAAGACAAAAAATCTCATTCTAACCATAGCTTCATGAGATCCCTATGGCTACTTTATAATTTTTTTTTTTTTTGCTCTAGTTTTCAGTACTTTTGCTATAGTGAGGTTAAGTTTTGTTTTCCTATTAGTTATCTTAGATAGGGCTTGCAGGCACGCATTCTTGAACCTGGAGTTTGATACCATTATCAGATTTGGAAAATTCTCAGCCATTATCTTTTCAAATACTGCTGATGTCCCATTTTTCTCTCTACTTTTTTAGGGTTTCAATTACCCATGCTAGATGTTCTCACTATATCTCCCATTTTATAACTCTCTCTTTTTATTTTCTTTTATTTTCCTATGCTTCATCCTGGATAATCCTACTTATTTCCTAATTCTCTCTTCAATTGTGTCTAATCAGTCATTAAATCTATCCACTGAGTTTTTAGTTTTAGTTCTGAAGTAAACTCAGTTTTAGAATTTTAATTTGTTTTCATAGCCTCCAATTTTCTGTCAAATTTCCTACTCTTGTCCTTAATCTCCTTCAACAGAATAAGAATCTTAAAGGTGAATCTATCATCTGAAGTTCATGTGAGTCTGTTTCTATTATCAGGTTTTTTTCTTCTTATTTTTCATTAATTCATTTTATGTACTAACATGAACTGGTTATTTTTACTGAGTGCTGGACATTATATTTTTTTAAATCATACAAATAATTTGAAGCTATGATGACATTATGTTACTTCAGAGAGAATTTGTGTTTTCTTCAGACAGGCAGTTAGGGGCTTTAGTAATATGGGAATCTCTTAATCCAATTTTAAGAATTGAGTTTACCTAAAATTGGGTTTAAGCCCCTGCCAAACTTGAACTTCTTCTGGTTCACATTTATTCCTAAGAGTAAGTTCCCTGAGATTCTGACCCAGAGCTTGATGGAGAGTGGCTCCAAGGGCTTTCCTCCCTGGTGTACTCTGGATTACAGATTTAGTTCCATTAGTCTCTTGAGGCTACTAAAAGTGCTCTTTAAGTCTTTCAACCTCTCTGTTACCTCTTCTAGAATCCCCTAACGTAAAAGTAAACTTCAGTGCTGAGTTTACCTCTCTTGGTTTCTTTCTTCCTCCAAGACTTATTACCCATCACCATTTTGTTGGCTACTCAATATCTTCAGGCACAGAGTTTTTATAATTGGTCTTGCTTTTCTAGTTGATCCCAGGGTTGGTACATATAACCCAGGAATGACCAGCAGCAGAAATCACTAGAGAGAGTCGATTACATTTGTTATCTCTATGTCCCCCTTTTCCATTTTCTGTCTTCTATTCTGTACAATTTTATCCCTCGCTGTTGCACTACACCTCTCTTGTCAAGATGACGAAGTGATAAAATCTCAGTCCTCATTTTACTTGCTCATCCAGTAACATTTGACAAGTTTTATTCCTCTCTTTCTTGAAACATTTTATTTTCTAGGCTTCTGGAAAAACCTACTCCCTGAGTGATTTTTCTGTGTCCTCTGCTGGCTCCTCTTCCCTTTCCTATCATCTCAATGTTAGCAAGATTGATTCCTTGATGTCCTTTTCTTCTCTTTCTACAAACACAATAGAAGTAATCATCTACTTTAGTCTCATGGTCTTAAATATTAGGCTGGTGTAAAAGTAATCGCTTTTTTCCCCATTACTTTCAATGGCAAAAATCTCAATTACTTTTGCACCAACCTAATAAAAAACATCAAAAGTATGTTGATGAGTCCCAAATTTATATCCCTAGGCTTTCATCTGAGCTGCAACCTATTACATCTGCCTTTTTGACAACTTCTCTTGAGTATCTAAAAAGCATCTCAAACACAAGATTCTAAAGGTAAAATCTTAATTTCTTTCCCATTCTCATCCAGTTGCTCAAGACAGACACTCAGGATTTATGTTTGGTACTTTCCTTTACTTCATACCCATATCCAATTTACCAGCAAATTCTACAGGCTTGACCACCAAAATATGTTCTGCGTCCAACTGCAACTTCACTAAACTCATCGAGGTCCAAGTTGCTGCAATCTCTCTCCTAGGATTCTTGCAACAAATTTCCCAAATGGTCTTCCTGTTCCCCCTCTTGCCCTCATCCCCTGTTACCACTAGCAGAATATTTTCCACCCACCAACCAGTGTAATTCTTCAAAAACGTAAATGCTATCCAGTCACTCCTACGCACAAAATTCTCCAATGTTTTCACATAAATTTAGAAATAAAAGCCAGGCTCTTTACCATGGTTCACAAATCCCCAAAACATCTGGACCTTGCTTGCTTTTCTGAACTCATCTCCTGCCACTCTTTACCTCACTCAAGCCACTCACATTCCACTGGTGTTCTTGCTTGTCTTCAAAAATAAGCTCATTCCTACCTTAGGCCCTTCATATTCTCTATATCCTCTGTCTAGAATGTTCTATCTATGCCTCAGTTTTTACATGATCAGTTTTTTTTTCATCGTTCATATCTACGTTGAGATGTCACCTCTTCAGAGTGCCTTTTCCTGACTATTCTACGTAAAATATCTCCCTTCCTGTATCCTTTTCCTGGGCTTTATAGTTTTTATTACTCTGCATATTATGTCTTTTATAGGTGTACTTGTGTTTCCTGGTTGTCTGTTTCTCCTACTCAAGAGAACAGAGATTTTTATCTTATTTGTGATAGTATTCTCGTGACTTAGAGCCTGGTACATCATAGAAGCTCAATAAATACTTGTTAGATGAATGAATGAATGGGGAACATGGTTGTGTTATCAACAAATGGTTGAGACAGTGGTGTTTAGAAAACAAAAATGACTTAGATAAGTGATTCTCAAAGTGTGCTCCACAGACCAGGAGTACCACCATCATCTGGGAGCTTATTAGAAATGCAAATTCTGGGCCCCCGTAGCCTAGACCTACTAAATTAGAAACGAGATAAACAGAGTGATCTATTTTTTATCAAGACATTCCAAAGATTCTGATATATGGTAAGTTTGAGAACCACTGGTTTCAGGGGTAGGCCAAACCTAGCCTACTACCTATTTTATAATAAAATTTTACTGGAACACAGCCACTTCCATTCATTTACATGTTATCTATGGCTGCTTTTGCACAACAACAGCAGTGCTGAGTACTTGCAACACAAACATTATAGCCCACAAAGCCTATAATATTTACTATCCAGCCCATTATAAAACAAGTTTGATTACCTCTAGTTTAGATCAACACCTTATACCATGTAATTATGGTAAAGTAAACACACATGATTTATCTTCTTTTTCACCCAAATCTCACTGACACTAAGAAAAGCTATGACTAAATAAGGCACCATAACAGACTGAAAAACAGAAAAGGGTAGCATCAGTGGACCAGATTATTTGAGGAATTTCCGGGACACAAAAAAATATCTGGGGGAGAGGAGACACCAACGAGATCAGATTAACAGAAGCAAGTATAGAGACTGCACCACAAGATTCAAATAGAGGCTATTGCAAAAGGCAGCAATAGTTTCTAAGAAAACCGCAGATGAGTATTTTTTTCCAAGTAAGCAAGCTAAATCAACCCCGGAGAAAACACTGGGTGAATCATTAAATGACTACCATGAGAAGATCTGCCCAGTGACCCTTCTACCCAAAGACCTGCACAGCTAGCTACAGATCTCATTTATAAACAAAGCTGAAAGGCTTTGGGAAAGGCTCGTGGCTTCAGTACTGGAGTCTGAGAAGCCGAGTCCAGCAAGAGTTCCACAGTGACAGCAGAGGCACAGAAAGAAAAGGGAAGTCTGACTAGAGCATTTGCCACCAAGATAAAGTGTCATGTACAGGTCTCTAAAGTAAGAGTTCTGAAATAGGAGACTCCCAGAATAGCTTCAGGAAAAAGTACGAGGTAAGGACAGGAAACCCATGTTTACCCAGTAAACAAACTACTTCCCAGTACTTATGAATTAAATTATGCCCCCCAAAAGATATGTTAAAGTCCTAATCCCTGGTACCTCAGAATGTGACCTTATTTGGAAATAGGTCATTGCAGATGTAGTTAGTTAAAATGAGGTTACAATGGAGTATGGTGGTCTCTCAATCCAATATGACTTGTGCCCTTGTAAGAAGAGAGAGATGGCCGAGTGCAGTGGCTCAAGCCTGTAATCCCAGCACTTTGGGATGCCGAGATGGGTAGCTCACCTGAGGTCAGGAGTTTGGGACCAGCCTGACCAATATGGTCAAACCCTGCCTCTACTAAAAACACAAAAATTAGCTAGGTGTGGTGGCAGGCACCTATAGTCCCAGCTACTCAGGAGGCTGAAACAGGGGAATTGCTTGAACCCGGGAGGAGGAGGTTGCAGTGAGCCGAAATCGTGCCATTGCACTCCATCCTGGGTGACAGAGCAAGACCCCATCTCAAAAAAAAAAAGAAGAGAGAGACACAGAGAAGAGAACACCATGTGAAGACATAAAGACACACAGACACAGAGAGAAGACGATCATGTGAAAAGAGAGACAGAGGGCCAGGCATGGTGACTCACATCCGTAATCTCAACAATTTGGGAGTCCTAGGTAGCTCAAGACCAAACTGAGCAACGTAGTAAGTCCCTGTCTCTACAAAATAAAAAATAAAAAATTAGCCAGGCATAATGGCATGTACTTGTAGTCCTAGCTACTTGGGAAGCTGAGGCAGGAGGATCACTTAAGCCCAGGAGTTTGAGGCTACAGTGAGCTATAGTGCACTTCAGCCTGGGTGACAGAGCAAGACCCCGTCTCTTAATAATTATAATAAAAAGACAGAGGCAGAGAAGCTGGAAGAAGAAAATAATCTCCTAGAGGCTTTGGAGGTTGCATGGCCTGACAGTACTTTGATTTTGAACTTTTAGCCTCCAGTACTGTGAAAAAATGAATTTCTATTAAGCCACTTAGTTTTTGATTTGTTAGGGCAACCCTAGGAAACTAATACACTAGACCTCTGGGCCACACATTCTACTGCTCCCTCTTTATCACCAAAAGTGGAAGCTGAATTAACAGACAATCAAATTATCACCAAATACTTGGGGAAATTAACATCATTAGAAAGGATCATCTGATTCAAATAACAGAATAACTAAAACTTGAAGAAAATTAATGGCAGCAATAGAATAAGACTTTTTAAGTACAATTTATTTGAATGTATTAGAGAGTATATTACTTTAATTAGCAAAAATATGACAGCTATGAAAAAACAGAAACAATTGGGATTCTTGGGAATTAAGACTATTATTACTATTTTTTTTTTCCTTAGGGATGAGATCTCACTATATTGCTCAGGCTGGACTCTGACTCCTGGGCTCAAGTGATCCTCCTGCCTCCGGCTCCCAAGTAGCTGGGACTACAGGCCAGCATCACCACACCCAGTTTAGTTACCAAATATTTTTTAAATTATAAAAAACTATCCTGCATAGTAAAACACTGTTTATTAACTTAACAAAAGAAAAATACTCATGGAAAACAGCAAAATACCTTTTGGCATGCAAAAAGACGTGCATATTTAAGAACACATATGAAATATCTTAAATAGAAACAATGGTGGGGAGAATGGGAACAGACATCAAGGATGAAAGTTTTAAAAATAAACAAATAAGCTGGGCATGGTGGTTCTCGCCTGTAGTCCCAGCACTTTGAGAGGCCAAGGCAGGCAGATCACCCAAGGTAGGGAGTTCAAGACCAGCCTGACCAACATGGAGAAATCCTGTCTCTATTGAAAATACAAAGTTAGCTGGGTGTGGTGGTGCATACATGTAATCCCAGCTACTCAGGAGGCTGACGCAGGAGAATCACTTGAACTCAGGAGGCAGAGGTTGTGGGGAGCCAAGATTGCACCATTGCACTCCAGCCTGGGCAACAAGAGTGAAACTCCATCTCAAAAATAAATAAATAAGTAAAATAAACAAATGAGCAATCCTAAGCCAAAAGAACAAAGCTTGAAGCATCACATTGTCAAGAGATCCTTGGGGTGTTGCTTTGCCAGCCAGAAATCTGTGTGGCTGGTGACACCTTTTCTCAGGATTTTTACTCAGGCCTGCTGGGCTCGTTACACCCACTTGGCCTGGCAGGCTGTGCTTGGCTCACACCTCCAGCCCAAATCTCATGCCTACCAAGGATGAGCCAGGCACACAGTAGAAAGGGGTGTGGGAGTGAGAGTGGAGTTCAGCCACTGGGCACAGCCAGGCACATGGACTGTGGCAAGGTGGGCAGCTCCAGGTGCCAGCATGGGTACCAGCTCCCTATGAGGCTGCATCTGGACCAGGCATATCTCAAGCAGCTTCCACAGCTGACACCAGGGAATGTGGTAGTACCCAGAAGCTTGGAGATGCCAGGAATCTGCAGAGCCTCCAAGAGGGTGGCACAGCCCTGACTTGGGGAGCTCCTAGGTCTGGGATTCCCAAAGGGCCACAGCTGTCTCTCCTTCTCTCTTCTTTCTTTCTTGTTGCCTGCAATGTGGTGAGCAAGGGGCATATTTCATCCCTGTTTGTGTTACAGCTTTTTTAGCCCTCCCATTCTGCAAGTCCTGAGTTCTTCTCTTGCATCCAGGAAGAAAGAGGTACGCAAACAAGTGGAGGTGAGCAAGGCAAAGAGGAGCTTTATTGAGTGACAGAGGAGACCCTGGAGTGGGTAGCTCTTCTCCACAGGCAGTCATCTGATCATCTCCTTGATCTGACTGAGCCCAGGGGTTTTTATGGGCTTCAGAGGGGAGCCCATAGAAAGCACCATAAGTTCCCATCCCAGTTCCTCAGTCAGGCCTCTGGATTCAAGCCATCCCTGGCTCAAAGGTGGGGCTTCACTAGGGACCTGCCTCTTTCTGCCCAAGAGCCTGCCTGCCTCCTGCTGTCATCCACAGCACCCAGGCTGTTTGTGCCAAGAGGCAACTGCAGGCCAGTGCCAAGCTGCCTTCAGTAAGCCCCCTCACCCTCTCCCATGCTTGTTGATACCCAAAGTCTGAAGGGGGCCGAGCCAGCAGGGGGCTGGTGTGTCAGCACTGCTCCAAGCATGTGCACCCAGCCAGGTTGTGACAGCACCCAGGCTCAGCCTCAACTTTGCTTCAAGATCAGAGCAGGCACCAGGAGTTGGGAGAAGCCAGGCAGTAGGAGCAGACATCTCCAAGCCTGAGGGAGCAGAGGGGCTTCCTGGGCCCCCAAGAACACAGGTCCACAGCTGTGGCTTGAATGGCTGTAGCTGTGCCTGGGAAGCTTGAGGTTTCTGCACTGCCAGTTCGGAGGGGCATGGGGCTTCTGCCTGTTCCCAGCTCCCACTGGCTCCATGGAGCTCAAAGCCCAGGCCATGCCTCCCCAACTGCAGCTGGTGTCTTTGCAGCCACCACTCCAGGCGGGCGACTGCTGCCATCAACATTACCTCACTTAAAATTATATTACAAGGCTTTTTATCAGGGTAAACTGTCAGTCAAAAAAAGAACAAAAAAGAAATAGAAAAAAATTATACTACAAAAATATAGTAATCAAAATAGCATGGTACCGGCATAAAAATGGACACATAGATAAACACAACAAAATAGAGAACTCAGAAGTAAAGCCATGTACCTCCAGTCAACTCATTTTTAACAAAGTTGACAAAGGTAGAAGAAGGAAATTGAACCCCTATCTCTCTCCATATACAAAAAATAACTCAAGATAGGTTAGAGACTTTAAGACCCAAAACTACAAAAATCCTAGAAGAACACCTGTGAAAAACTCTTCTGGACATTGGCCTAGATAAAGAATTCATGACTAAGGCCTCAAAAGCAAATGCAACAAAAACAAAAATAGACAAATGTGACTTAATTAAACTGAAAAAGCTTCTGCGTAGCAAAAAAAAAAAAAAA
>NW_012117489.1:1461490-1522996 GCF_000951035.1 Colobus angolensis palliatus | reverse complement strand
CATCTCAAAAAAAAAAAAAAAAAAAAAACAACAGAGTAAACAGACAACGTACAGAATTGGAGATAATATTTGCAAACTATGTATCCAACAATGGACTAATATCCAGAATGGATAAAGTGGCCAAAAAGCATATGACAAAAAGCTCACATCACTAATCATCTAATCATCAAAAAAAGGCAAATAAAAACCACAATGAGATATCATCTTGCACCAGTCAGAATGGCTGTTATTGAAAAGACAAAAAATAACAGATGTTGTCAAGAATTTGGAGAAAATTTTCACAATAGCAAAAATATGAAATCAACCAAAGTGTCCATCAGTGGATGCTTGGATAATGAAAACGTAGTATCTATAGACCATGGAATACTACTCAGTCATAAAAAAGAATGAAATTATGTCTTTAGCAGCAATATAGATGAAACTGGAAGCCATTATATTAAGCAAAATAACTCAGAAATAGAAAGTCAAATACCACATGTTGTCATCTATACCTGGGAGCTAAATTATGTGCACACAGGGACATAGACTGTGGCGAAATAGACTCTGGAGATTCAGAGGGGTAGGAGGAGAGTAAAGGATGAGAAATTAATAGGTACAATGTACATTATTTGGGTGGTGGTTATACTAAAAGCCCAGACTTCACCTTTATGTAACATATCCATTTAAGAAAACTAACTTGTATTCCCTAAATTTATACAAATTAAAAATGAATGAATGAAGGAATGAAACAAGACACATGGGCAAATTATAAAACTGTACTATGAACTAAGATGGTGTGATTAACTATTTACACCCAGGATCCAAAAAGGAAAAAACTTTACATATTAATAGGGAAACTAATTTCCAAAATAGATATAGCTGAAGATTAATTTACAGGACTAAATGTCTAAACTGATTCTCCCAGAACACAATGCAAAAGAAAAAAATCATAAAATGGAAAATGTTGAAGAGTTCAGGGGCATGAAAAGAGACCCAAATGATCTCAAATATCCATTGTGTAAGTTTCAGAGGGATGCAATAGAAGCAATAAAATAAGAAAACAAATAAATAGTGAAGTGAAATTTCTTGGAGCTAGAGAAAGACACTAGACTTCAGAGCAAAAGCTCTGTAAGATGAAGGGGCTGAGGAGGGAGGGGAGGAATGCGTGCCTTTGCAAGCTTGACGGAACTTCAGGCCACCAAGGATAAGGAGAAAAATCCCAAAAACTTCCATAGAGAAGAAACAGACTTTTTTCTTTGAAAAGAAGAATCTGATTCCAAATAATTGAGGAGACTAAGTAGGTGACTATGCTCATTGCTAAGATTTGGCTCTAGAAAAAGCTGGGCAGTATATGGTATTGCTAGAAGGGATGTCATCAATAGTGAGTTAAGTGTACTAAAATTACCATTTTTCTCACAAAGCTTCATGTTCTGAAGGGAAAGAGGCAATTATAATTCTGGTCCCAGCTATAAATGGGCTGGTGCCAGTGTATCATCACCCAACTGCTTCTCTAAAATCCAGCTAACATCCACCTCTCGTAAGAAGCAGCTTTTATACGAAGACATTCTAATGTCTACACATCTATAATCCAATATCTGTAATATAATCTATAATCCAATATCTTTAATCCAATATAATATATATATAAATGCTAACTAGCATCATTTCAAATTATAAATCCCTATGAAGTCTCCTTTATAAATGACAATGAGGCCAGCATATGGAGACTTTTCCAGAGTCATGCGCTTGTGAGTGGCAGAACAAGGGCTGAGAGCCAGGCCTCCTGACTTTGTAGCCAGTAGTACTGGTGCCACCATGTCATGCTGACAGCTCAGCACCAATCCTGCTATACTCTTGTGTTTTCTCATGTTTGTGATGAAGTATGTACATCTGCGTCATTGGAAGGCTTGGAGAAGAGTCCAGAGGTGCAAAACAAAGCAAATCTCCCCACCCCTGGCAGAATCTTCAGTCCCGGCCTAATGAGCTCACCAGCTCAGTAAGTTCTGCAACTGTTTCAGGTTACCAGAGGAATAGAGTATATAACAGTGCTAGGAAAAGAGACACTTAAAAACCCACATCCAGGCATTGTTCAATGACTGCTCATAAATACTTTATGGCAAAATTCTTTCTGGTGGCACAGAAGGCCATGAACAGTCTGACACCTCCATTAGTCACCTCCATTAGTCACTACTACGACTTCCTGACCCATCTCTGGGTTTCACTTCAGTTTTTAGATCCCCAGCCCTAACATTTAAGCACAATTTCATCGATAGTTCCTCTTCAAAAGTATTTCCAGAATAACTATTAAAATCCCATGAACTAGTCAAGATAATGAGATATGCTTTCGAGTGAACAGATTTATTTTTTTAGAGATTTATTTCTTCCTTTTAGAGATTTATTTTTTAGCTTACCAAAAAACAAATCTAATGTGAAACTTATTGAAAATTGTTTTAAAAACTTGAAATGCAACTACAAAATAGCCCATTATTGCCTAAGCTTTCTATACCTACTAGAGTTTTCTAAATCTATATTACATAGTCTAGAGAATTAACTTTTTTTTATATGTACGATTCAAATCTAGTCTCTCCGAATTTTCTTTAAGGTCAACTATTTTAATATAGGCCAGTATTTTACTCTCTCTATTATTCAGTTGCAAACCATGTTTCTTTCCTCACAGTAGTTCATTTTGACAAAATCAATCTTTTCATTCTTTTCAGCAAATAATACAAAAATTGGGATTCATTCATGAGAAGTCAGTGAAAATAAAAATTATTTCAGATTTTCTTTACATTTGTATAATATCACTAGTAGAGGAGGAATGGCTTTCCAGATAACTTGTTGGGAGAAAAATATGAGTGGGAAATTACACTAAGCCTATATAAACAATTCCAAAATAGAATTCTCTTTTCTCCTTAGTAAACAAATGCTTGATTTTCATAATTCAACATATAATTTTAAACTAGGGCAACAAACTTGTGACATGTAAAGAGGAATTTTATTGTTAAGTTACACTAGTATACTGCAAAGTCATACAAAATAAAAAGGAGTAAAATATATTTTTTAATAATCTTGTACAAGAATGCTCAGGAATCTTCTACCTGAGGTAACTATAGGAAAAAGAACACTAGGTCAGCTGAAGGCTGAACTAAATTTGTTCCATAAAAGTTGGTGAGTTTCATTTTTCACTTCTAAGGGGATAAAGGAAAAAGAATGTACATTTTGTTTAAGAAAACCCAGAATACTGCCAAAAGTTTGCCACCCACTTTGGCATTCTGCCTTTATCCTGAAAGATAATTTCTTCTGCATTATAAACAGCCTATGTGAGATGAACTGTCAACAAGAGGGAAGCTAGAGTGAGAACAAGAGAAAAAGAACAGCATCATGCAAGGAAAGTTATGAAGCAAATTGACTCATGATTCTCTCTTGGCTTGCATTTATTTATGCAAATAGAATTAAAAAGTCAGATAGCCCAAACGTTAGCCAGGTGAAGTGCGGTTAGAAATGGTTGACTGGAAATTCTCTTGCTTTCATCAAGCAATTGGTATGTGAATATTGCATCAGCTTGATCCTTTTGATGTTCCTACATGACTTAAGAAAACTTTGTATGTCCAATAGTGTATTTCCAATGACAAAAACTCTGCTGTGTGATTTTAGAAAATCACTAAAATTACCAGTACTTCTGCTAGATCTTTCACAGTTGCAAAAACAAATGTTTTTGAACAAGGTTCTATTTTTCATGAAAATATTCAACTAAATGTAGGGAAAGTAAGTGCAAAATATCTAGGGAAGGCACCAACCAAATCATGCAAGGAGAGGTTTTTCTAGACTTCAAAGAAAAAGTATTCAGTGACTCCAAGGTGTGGGGCAAGGGAGGCAGGGGAATAATGAATTTGTTTCCTTTGCATTGTTCTACTTCCTTGTTTGCTGTGTTGCACAAACTCTATTGAATATCAAGATTTGGCCTCTTATGAATAAGACACTTAATAGAGAAGAATGTCAGTTTTTTCAAGCCCATAAATAACTTTTAAATGTTCTTAGAATTTTACAATTAGATGAAAAAGCATCAAAAAACATAGTTTGTATAATTGTATCATTAACAATATTTTCAATTATTATTCAAGGAGTTAATTGATGCTGAATACAAAATGTCTAAGATTTATTATTTAAGTTTATGAGCTAAAGGAAATCTTAGTGGTTATCTAGCCTAACTTCATTGTTCTACGTTTCTGTTTTTTCTTCCAAATAATGTATCTTGTTTTCTTCACGATTATGTTAAAGGAAAAGGTTTTTTTTTCAGAAATAAGAAATAGATTATAAATTTTTAAAAAGGAAAGAAAATTGAGGAAAGAGGGAATTAAAGGATATTGGATAATATAGAGAAAGACATTTACAGGGCATAAAATCATTTCTAGTGGAAAGAGGACACATGGATTTGTCATTGCCAGAGTACCTTTTGTTTTTCTGAGCATTTTGTGAGATGGCCAATTTTACCCAGCATAGAATCAAGTAAGAATGAAACTGAAGTAATTTGCAAAGTTGAAAGTTGAGTGTGACCATAAGCCTCCAATCCTAGTTGCAGCCTGCACACGATGCTAGGAATATAGTTTGGGTATTTGTCCCTGCCCCAATCTCATGTTGAAATATAATCTCCAATGTTGGAGGTGGGACCTTGTGGGAGGTGTTTGGAACATGGGAGCAGATCTCTAGAAGCTGAGTGAATGCCAGCACCATGCTTCCTGTAAAACCTGCAGAACCATGAGCCACTTAATCCTCTTTTCTTTATAAATTACCCAGTCTCAGGTATTGCTTTACAGCAAGGGAAAAATGGCTTAATACCTTGGGCATGCTCCAGTAGAGATTAGAATTCACATGAAACAACAAGTGAGAAACAGGGAGAAAACCATTAAGAGGTCTATGGTAGGGAAGATTGTGGCTGTTGTCTCCATTTCCTTTTAGAATTTCTTCGTGTGTGTGTGAGAGAGAGAGAGAGAGAGAGACAACTAGTAGAAACAGAATAACCAAATCTCTTAGCTAGAAATGACTTTATATGTTGTATTACTAAAAGACGTCCAATTTCCAACATCCTCAATATATACAGTGACAGAGGACAGATAACTCACTATTTTGTGGGGTAGTTTATTCATTTGTGTAAATACCAGTCATTGTTCCTAATATTGTTATCAAGGGTCTCAACCTGAAAATAAATTCATCTCCCCCACCCATCTTTCACAACAACGGAGCAAAAAATTCACCTTCCAGACCTTGTCACATCTGTTAATGACGTAGCCATTTTATCAAACTCAAAAACTGTGTGCTCCCTTGCATTTAAAAATCCAGTTATCAAGTCTTGCTAATTTCAGTTTGGACTCCGTAGCATCCATTCCTACCCAGTTTAGTTTACAGCATACCATCACTTCTGCTCACACAGACAAACTCTGATACAATATGGGGGAAGATTATGCAAGGGCATGAATATTAGGAGGAACCACTGAGGAATATTATGGAGGCTGGCCACCACACAAGGTAACAGAAAAGATGACCACCGACAATATTAGGATCACTGGGAAGAGGACATCTTTCTCCATAGGTCTAGAAGGAAAAGTTCTAGAAATAACTCTAACTGGCTTAGTTTAGATCATGTGCCCATCCCTGAACCAATAATTATTAAATGGACTCCCTTAGTTGATCAGACTCCAGATTTGGGTCATGTGCTCTACCTATGGTTTTTCTTTTTCTTTTTTTTTTTTTTTGAGACGGAGTCTCGCTCTGTTGCCCAGCCTGGAGTGCAGGGGCGCCATCTCGGCTCACTGCAAGCTCCGCCTCCCAGGTTCGCGCCATTCTCCTGCCTCAGCCTCCCAACTAGCTGGGACTACTGGCACCTGCCACCATACCAGGCTAATTTTTTTGTATTTTTAGTAGAGATGGGGTTTCACCGTGTTAGCCAGGATGGTCTCCATCTCCTGACCTCGTGATCCGCCTGCCTCGGCCTCCCAAAGTGCTGGGATTACAGGCATGAGTCACCGTGCCCGGCCTACCTATGGCTTTTGAGGGCAAATGGTGTCATCTTCACCTGAACCACTGAATCAGAAAAGAGGGGATGCTGAACGGAAATACTACATATATCCTCTATTCTGCCTCACACTTCAACTGCTTTCTTGGTCCTCTAAACATCCTCATATTACTCTGTCTCTATCTTCCTTTTCAAATGGTACATAGCTGACAAATTAACTTTCCTAAAACCCAACTTGGATCATATGTTTCCTCTTCTCAATATCTTCCCTAAATGGGTCCTCACACTTAAAAGGTAAGTCCTTAGTCCTTACCTGGCATTCACACTGTTCTATAATCTGATCCCAGATTATTCTAGTCTAATCTACACTTTTGTACCTCCCAAAAATGCCAATTTACTCACTTTCTTCCTAAAATGACTTTGACTCCATGGCCTTGTTCACATTGTTCACATTCTTTATTCACCAAGAATACCTTTTTTCTCTCTTCTTCCCTGTTCAAAGTCTACCCATTCTTCAAGTGCAAGTCAGAGTTTACTTTCATATAGATTTCTATAGTCATCCTAGCCTGAAGGAACTCCTTTCTCTCCCTTTTGCTCTCGTGATATTTTTGTTGTATCATTCTTAAATAATGATGAACTGCTTTATTCTATTATGAATTCATATTTCAATAAGTAACACATATTGTCTAGCCATCCATATTGCAAATTTCTTAAAGGCAAGAACAATGGCTTATATTTCTTTTCATCCCATGAGAGGCATAGCTTGCATTTAATAAACATTTATTTATATCTCTGGATAATTATAGATATGAATATAGATATGAGTGTCACTATACTATGGCACTCACTTTTAAAAAGAAGACTTAAACACACTAGCTTCAACCAAAGTCCACACCAGACAAGAGCTGTTCAGTAATTAGAAAGATACTCCAATTCTTAAACTATGTGCACTTACTACTACATACCTGCAGAAAACGAGTTGCTACTTTTCAAAATGAATAGGATTGCTGAAGCAATAATCTAGATTATTTTAGCCAACAGTTATAAATATATACTCCTACTTCAAGCTAGCTATCTACAATGGTTAGATATATCACATACTGCCATTTTGCTCCTAAAGGAGTTTGTTTGAACTGAAGCATAGTCAGCACAAATTACTTCTAGGAAACCATTTCTGAGAGAATTTGGCTCTTTACATTTTTGGCCAGAATTCCCTGAGTTTTGGCTTCCAGTGTGTATTTTGCTTTCCTGGTAGAAATGTGTGCTCCTAGTATCTTGTTGGCAAGGATGCCTTGCCAGAAGGAAATACACACTACTTTCTTCATGAAAGGATGGGAACACTCTTAGGTAGACTATTGGCATGTAGTCTAAGTGAAGTGAGCCCACCCATCATTACAACCTTACCAAATATGTAAGACACTTCCAAGTATTGTGGATAAACACTCCTAGGTGTTTTGCATATACGAAATCATCCAGAAGTTACTCTAGAAAGGATGGCAATACAAAATATTATGCATGTTCCAAGAGAATAATAATGAGTGTCACAAATAATTGTAGAAGGTAGAATTTTTTGTGAGTTTGGAAAGCTCAGGAAAGGTTTCAAAAGGAAACGGATCTAACCAATGGATCACTTAGTAGAGATGGACCATTTAGTAGAGTCCCACAAGAGACAGGACTGAAAATGACTTATTCTAGGCCAATAGTACAGAAAAAGGGGGCTTACATAGAGGCATAATAAGTAAAATAAGGTAGGCAATCCGGAAATACACTAGAGAAAAGCTTTAAGATTCTGTATTTTATACTATAGACAATGGAGATTTTGAGTTTTCAAGCACCAGCAAAATAGTGTTTTAATACCAAACTGAGATGTAATTGTCAGTTTTAAAAATATATATGTTTTCTAAAAAAATAAAATCACTAAAATAATTTTGAAGAAAAAGATAAATCGAAAAAGATATTTTTGATTGTTTTCAAAAAGTTCAAAAACATTCTTTTGGAATAGAAATTACACATAGCTTTGAACGGAATTAATAAAGTTCAAAGTCAAGATCATGAGTAGGAAGTATAGAATTCAAGCACTTTAGAGGCTGGACCATGAAAGGTAATATTAAAACTAAAATGATTCAGCACTTTATTCACATTTAGTGCTTTTTTTCTGATTATAAAATAACCCAGATATAGTAATTTCACTTCTGGGTATTTACCCAAAATATTTGCCATTAGTATCTCAAAAAGATGTCTGCACTCCCATGTTCATTGCAGCATTATTCACAATAGCCAAGATATGGAATTCATCTAAGTCTTCATCAGTGGATACATGTATAAAGAAAATGTGGTATATATACACAATGGAATATTATTTAACCATAAAAAGAATGAAATCCTGACATTTATGACAACATAGATAAACCTGGAAGACATGATGCTAAGTGAAATAAGCCAGGCACAGAAAAAAACAAATATGGCATGTTCTCCCTTGCATGTAGTATCTAAAACAATTGAACTCAAAGAAGCAGAGAGTAGAATGGCAGCTGCCAGAGGCAGTAGAGACAGGGGAATAGAGAGATGATAGTTAAATGATACAAAGTCTCAATTAGACAACAGAAATAAGGGTTTTTATTCTTCGAGCTATATTGTACACCATAGTAAATACCATAAATAATAATATATATTTCAAAATCACTGAGTAAATTTCAAATGTTCTCACAAAGAAAAGTATTTGAGGTGATTAATATGTTAATTAGCTTGATTTAATTATTTCACATTGTATTCATCAATCATAACATCACTTTGTACCCCATAAATATATACAAATATAATTTATCAATGTAGAGTTAAAAATAGAAATTACAGAAAAAATAAAACAACTCATTATCCTTGTTTTAAAAACTTTGTTAAAAATTTTAACTATATGAAATACAACTGGGCCAGGAACAGGGTTTACACCTGTAATCCCAGCACTTTGGGACTCCAAGGTGGGAGGATCTCTTGAGACCAGGAGTTTGAGACCAGTCTGGGCAACATAGTGAGACCCTGTCTACAAAACAAAAACAAACTGCTGGACATGGTGGCGCATGCTTATCGTCCTAGATACTCAGGAGGCCAAGGTAGGAGGATACTTGAGCCCAGGAGTGTGAGGCTGCAGTGAGCTATGATCACACCACTGCATTACAGCCTGGGTGATAAAGTGAGACTCTGTCTCTAAAAGTATAAAATAAAATAAAACTGGAATCTTGGTTAAAAGTTTACCAGAAAAGAAAGAAATATAATTAAAAATGTAAATACTACTGTGATACAAAAGTGATATCAAAAATCTTCGCATTGAAATTTAAATTCTTTGATTTTTAGTTAGAATTTCACTCAGAACCTACTTACAGATTTTTTAACATATTTATAGCAATGTTTAACTAGTGTATCAGTTTATAGCAGCTAAGATACAACTTAGAAGAGTTTTGCTGCTAGGTGCTGTGATATTAATAACATTATAAAGTTAAAACCAACATTGACACTAGAGACAAAAAAAGATGTGAAAAAATTAATTCACCAGTTAAGAGTAGTTCCCTTAAGTACATAAGCAAACAGCTACTTGCATCACAAATTATTGTAATTATAACAAAGTAATTTACATTCCTAATGACCCTGCATCATGAAGAAAACATAAAATTAAATGGCACTTGATCTATTTAAGAGGCCTTAAAGAAATAATTATCATGAATAATTTGGTTTTTTTGAGATGGAGTCTCACTCTGTCGCCCAGGCTGGAGTGCAGTGGCCGAATCTCAGCTCACTGCAAGCTCCGCCCTCTGAGTTTACGCCATTCTCCTGCCTCAGCCTCCCAAGTAGCTGGGACTACAGGCACCCGCCACCTCGCCCGGCTGTTTTTTTTTTTTTTTTTTTTTTTTTTTTGTATTTTTTTTTAGTGGAGACGCGGTTTCACCTTGTTAGCCAGGATGGTCTCGATCTCCTGACCTTGTGATCCGCCCGTCTCGGCCTCCCAAAGTGCTGGGATTACAGGCGTGAGCCACCGCACCCAGCCTATCATGAATAATTTTAAAAAACTATTGGACAATTATCTAAATAATTCCATAATTATTCTGAATAAATGATAAGCTGTGATCATCCTAATTGGCTTGGGAAAGGTTTTATATTACAATAACATTCAAAAACTGAAAAAATATGAAAAATTAATTTAATAATAAAGTAACATAAAATAAATTAAAAGTTGCAACTACATTAAAAATCACTGTGGCCATAATTATGACCTGTAGACACACCTGGAATACAAGAACACAGGCACAGAAGTCACTTAGCAAATTTTTCTTTTTATGAGTGATCAGCAATGAGTATTTTAACAGGTTTTAACACTACATTCAAACATCATCACACTTTAAAAAATGGCTTATTATTGAATCAAAATATCTTTTTGGCAAAAAGTTAAAGCATAAGTTGAAATGTGATGGGTACAAAATGATTAGGGAGTATAATAAAATCATTATTCATCTTAATGCTTCATTCCAGCTAGCACTCCAAGTTAGCAAAAGTCAAACAGGAAAAACAAGGATTTTAAAAGTTGATTATAAGATGAAAAACACTAACAACTATTTTTGGCACCTGTTTAATGCTTTGTGGCTCTATACATTTCTTAACTTGTCCTGCTTAGACTCTTTCAGTGCTTCTTTATTCTAGTATTCATCCTTTCCCAATCCAGTCTATGTGCTCTGAAGGGAAATTACCTCTTCCCTAGTTATAGCGGTGGACTCTGGATCAAACCACATCTGAAGCTTCCTTATCACTGGATCTTTCAATTATGAAAGTTAATATCCTTCTTTTATTGGTCAAGTCATTTGGAATTAAATTTTATTTCATTAGAAAATTAAATTATATCACATATAATGTATATGAAATATGTATACACAATTAAAATAATAATAATAAAATGAACACTCATGTACCAGACCAGCTTAAGAAATAAAACAGTGTTCAGAGCTCCCCTAAATGCCCTGCCTTATTATAACTGGCTTCCCATCCCAGCCCTGAGAGGTACACACCATCATGAACTTTTGGTTTATGATATATAACAAATATCTTTTCACAACGTGACTAACCTTTTTTAGTTCCTCTATGGTTTCCATTCATTATAGAGGGTTTTTAATTTTAATGTCAAATGGATACATTTTTCCTCTGCTAGTTCATATTATTATATGTGTCTTATTTAATAGACCTATCCTGGCTAGGTACAGTGGCTCATGCCTGTAATCCCAGCACTGTGAGAGGCCCAAGTGAGAGGATCACTTGAGCCCAGGAGTTCCAGGCTGCAGGAAGCCATGATTGTGACACTTGAAAGATATGTTTCTATGTTTTCAAGTTTTCCTTTTCATAATAAGTATTTTATTTTCTTAGAATTGATTTTTGTGGGGTAAAGTACAATTTCACATTTTTCATAAAATTATTTTTCACAAAGTAACATAGTGTAACCAAACTCAGGTTTGGCTGGTAGCTGCCTGAAAAGCCAAGTACACAAGAGGCAAGGTGTGGTGGAAGGAAAGCAGCTTTATTCAAATGCCAGCAGTTGAGGAGATGGCTGGGTTCAAGCTACAAAGAAACCATCTCAAATTTTTAAGCTAAGTGAAGGAGTTTATGAGGGAAAACACATGGGAGTAGTGCAGGGTGCAGGTCTGCATGTGTTGTTCCCATGGCTATCTTGAGCTATTGCCCATCTGGGTGTGGCTGGCCCCATCTAGGTTACCAGATGAGTTGTAAATTAACCACCTAAAGAGGGAGAAGTCTGCAGCTAGGTCTCCATACCTGGTTTGTTTTGAGATTAGCTGGTGGAATTTCTAAGCTAGCATATAGTCAGATAAGCATGCACAGTGCAAGGAAGTTTCTACTGGGAAAGAGGGAGAAACAAAGAGCTTCACAGTACATTTTAAAGCTATATTCTGAGATTAGAGAAATAAAGTCTAAAATGCATTTTAAAGCTAAGATACTCAGTTACAAAAACAATAGTTCTTCCTTCTCACTGACGTACAAGGCCTGCTCTGTCATAAATGAAGTTTTTTTTTCCCTCTATGCCTGCACCAGTCTTTTTTAATTGAGGAAATATATACATATATAATTCACCATATTTACCATTTTTAAGCTTGCAGTTCATTGGTAATAAATACATTCACATTCTTTATTTTCCCTCTTCATCCCCCACATCTTCTTCTTAACCTCTGGTAACCCACAGTCTACTCTCTACTTCATGAAATTCACATTTTTAGTGCTCACATATGAGTGAGAATGTGAGATATTTGTATTTTACTTAACATAATGGCCTCCAGTTCTATCCATGTTGATGCAAATAACAGGAGTCTGAATAATAATCCATAGTGTATATATAACACATTTCTTTAACCATTTATACATTAGTGGACATTTAGGCTGATTCCATATTTTGGCTATTGTAAATGGTGCAGCAAAAAACAGTGAAGTGTACCTGTGTCTTTTATATATTGATTTCCTTTCTTTTGGATATATACCCAGTAGTGGAATTGCTGAATCATATGGTAAATCCATTTTTAGTTTTCTGAGGAACCCCCATGCAGTTCTCCATAGTGGCTACACTTATTTGCATCCCCACCAACAGTTTATGAGCGTTCCCCTTTCCCCACATTCTTGCCAGCATATTATTGTGCCTGGATCAATTTTAATGCAACCTATTCTGTCCCTTAGTCTGTCTAACCCTATAATATAGAATTTTGTAGCTATATAATTATACTCGTTATTTGGGAGGGCAAATCATACTATATTGCTCTTCTTCTCTGGGAATTTTGTGACTATTCTTACCTCTTGCTCATCCATATTGATTTTTGAATTAACATATCTAGTTCCATAAAAAATCTTGATGGGATTTTGACAGAAACTACCCTGAATTGTTAGGTATATTTGGAAAGAGCAGCATTTTCACAATACTGAGTCTTTGTACCCAAGATTATGAAAGATCTTTACATTTGGATATTCTTTGATGTCTTTTTCCATATGGTTTATACTTTTCTCCATGAAGTGCTTACATATCTTTTGTTAGATCTATTAATGGGTACTTGATATTTTCAATTGCCATAATAAATGGTATCTTTCTTAACTGCATTATTAAACTGCTCATAGCTGCTGTACTGATATGCAATTAATTTATTTATGTTAATGCTTTAAATTGAGCAATCTTGTTAAACTCTCTTATTAAATCTCATAATTTTTCTGCAGACCCTTGAGTTTTCTACGTAAAGTCATTTCATTTATGAATGACAATGTTTCCCCCCTCCTTTTCAATCATTATACTTTGTTTCTTTTTCTTTCCTCACTGCACAAGCCAGGACTACAAGTACAATGTTGAGCAGTGATGGTGATAGAGAGCATCCTTGCCCTGTTTCTTATTTAAGAACATGCATTCAATGTTACCTCAGGGAGTGTCATAAATCCTGATGGAATGCTGAAGGGGGATGGTCTTTATCCTGCACCAGCTTCCTGCTGGCTTTCAGTGGTGGCCCTGCCTAACAGGGGAACTCATATGGGCAAGATGATTGTTGGTAGCCAATTTTAAAATAGGGTAACAAGCTTTTGAGCCAGGTTGTCTGGCTCCAGCTTATTCCCTTAGCCTGTCAATGCAGTTAGAACCAGAGGAACAAAGTTACAGGAGCTGACCAAAAAGCTGAAGGAAACAGTTATTTCTTGGTCCTTCTAAAGGGGAGGAAAAAAAATACTGAAAGCAGTGACACACAGCAAAAGTTTAATTTTTGAGATACGATTGAGAACTTTTTTTAAAAAGAAACAGGTCATAAAATTAAAAGTAAAATATTTCACAATTTTAGTGAGAGAAAAACAATACTTTAAGAAAACTTTATTTTAACAAAGGGGACCAATCTTAGAAAGATTATTATAAATAATCTCTTTTTAATAATAGCCAACTTAATCTCCTACAAAATTCCTTTTATAAAGTCCACTTCATGAACCTTATGATGACTTGCATAGACCATCTGTGATATGCTTGGACTTTCTGACTTGTCCTAAACGTTTCTCTTTCTTAAATAATCAGTCATTTTACTTTAGGACAAAAGTTTACCACACAAGATGCTTTTTTATATAAAATTATAGAAAATTATTCTCTTTTTAAATCTTCCTTACCAAAAAATACATTTTCATATCTACATCTTTCTTCATATCTCTTTTTCCTACTTACTGATTTCTTTCTAGCTTACTTCATAATTAACCATTTTTAGTCCATAGTTTAAGTTGACCTTTAGATAACCCCTGAATTACATAAAATTATTCTTTTCTTTTTAAATAAGACTAGAAACTGGGAGGTTGCTGGCCTCCAACACTTCCCAGAGAGATGCAGAATTAAACAACCCAATGAACAAAAATCATTAAGAGCAGAAGGAAAATGATAAGTGTGAAGTTCAGGGGATGCAAGCATAGGGCAATGTGCATCAGAAGCTGCTGCCACAATAGCACACAGGATTCTCTATTTTACTGGCATGTTGCAAATAGGCCTAGTTTCCACACAGGAAAGAGAATGCTGTTCCCACCAGGGAAATCCCTGTGGTAGGTCCTTGTAGAACTACATGAGGCTTATTAGTGTTTATCCCAGATTTATTAGCTGGTATGCTTGGATCCCACTCTCCCCAAGGGTCAAAGTTCTTAGGCCTCATAGCTGAATAACAGTCATCTGCACATAAGGCCCCATTTCCAACTTTTGAAGCTTGCATCTAATATTAAGGGCAGACTGACTTATGAAGTGCTGAGCATAACAGTGCTTCAACAGCACTGTTATGGGAGTGATTACCATAACATATTTTAGAATATCAAAGTCATAATATTCCATTTTATCAAGAATTCCAGTTTTGGTCCCTTGGCCCCATGCTTCCCTTCCTTCCCTTTCTCTAGGTCAGGATTGTTGTATACCATAAAAGCAGTATCCAGAAGCTGTGTCTGAGGTGTCTGAGGCCCCATTTACAACTTTTGAAGCTTGCTTCTAATATTAAGGGCAGACTGACTTATGAAGTGCTGAGCTATAACAGTGCTTCATCAGCACTGTTACAGGAGTGATTAGATTGACATAACATATTTTGGAATATCAAAGTCATAATATTCCATTTTATCGAGAATTCCAGTTTTGGCCCCTAGACCCCATGGTTCCTTTCCTCTTCTGAATCTGTTAACTGGGTTTTGAATTGCAGTTGCACCCCTATTTTGACCATAATATCATTCCTAGCAGGGAAACTGGGCAACTTGGCACTACCAGAAATTCTTGTTGAAATATTTGGGTTCTTTGTTTTAAATTGACAAATCAGAGAAGGAGTAAAAAATCTAGTTTGTGGCTTTTCTTCCATTCTGATAACACTCATAGACCAAGAGGAAAGTTTTCCTGCATAAGCAGTAAGGACATGGTAGTTTGCCCCTGTATCGAAAAGAAGCTGAATTTGGGTGTCCATGCTATCCAGAGTTACCTGGGGTTCATCAGTGGTAATTATGATATTCCTGGACCAAGGGTGGTGAGGGAGACCCTGGGCCCCTTCAGTGTTCATCCAGTTTCTCCCTTTGCATTGCTAGAGTTCTGACTGGCCAAGCCCCTATATGGGAGTGGGGCAGTCAATCCTCTAGTGCCAGAGATCATGACTGGTATCTTTGCACTGATGGCAGGGGCCTGGTGGGGGTCTGGATATAATCCTTCATCCAATGTCCATTCTTTTTGCACTTTAAGCAAGGGTTACTACCTTTGGGCCCTCACAGGTTTCCTTTGACATCTTTTGGGCCTTTAGGGCATTGCCAGTGATAGCAGCCATAATTTCAGCTTGCCATTTATTTTCCCTCCCTTTCTCTAGGTCATGATTATTGTATACCATAAAAGCAGTATCCAGAAGCTGTATCTGAGGTGTCTGAGGCCCCATTTCCAACTTTTGAGGCTTGCATCTAATATTAAGGGCAGACTGACTAATGAAGTGCCGAGCTATAAGTGCTTTCCCTTGTTGAGAGGCTGGGTCTAGGTTAGTGTACAGTTAGTTTAACCAGCTGTAAAACATAGCCATGATTTTTCTCCTTTTCCTGGGTGACTTCCCTCAGTCATTCCTTTTCTCATTCTTCCATGAAAGGTCAAAAACCCAAAGACAAGGTTTGAAAACCATTTGCAAACTTCTTAGGATTTTCAGAGTAACTCTCTAGTTTTTCTTTACATTGCTGTGTATCCGTTACCTAAAAAGGGGCTTGGACTAGCATTGGGCACACTGGCCCTGCCACCTCTCTGAGAGGAAATAGGATTGGGGGGTGGAGTATGGGGTACCTTTCTATTGAGCAGAGGACTCAGCAGAATTTCTGTTGACTCTTGTGGTTTTTCTTCCAGTGTGCTAGGTGAAGAGTTATGTGGAGGCAGCTGTGGTTCCCTCTGAGAGACTGGTGACCCCTGTAGCAGAGAATTATTTATGATGTCTACATCTGTCTTGGAACTCTCCTTTTGAGTACCTTTTCTTGAAACTTTGCATATAGATGGGTTCTACTAACAGATGTATTTTATCTCCTGGGTTGTTAAATGCACGCAGTGAACAGGTTTGACAATCAGCTTAGCCACTGAAGCCAGATTACATCTGATAAAGTGTTTGTTTACCATGGCTAGTATGGCATCCCTCCCCTTGTGGAAGGAGTCATGCAAGGTTTTTATAGCTTTCTACTGGGCTGCTTGAGTGAGATATAATTTTGGCCATCTATGTCACCAGAGTCTTTGTTTCTGACCCCCTTGCTCTTTTGATTAGTTGTTTTTCTTGTACTGTGTAGTTAGGTTTTACAGGGGAATTAGGATAAGGAAACAAAGCTAAAATTAGTTGGTATTGTATTCTGAGGGTTGCCACTTTGGCTTTCTTATCAGCCTTCCTGTTCTCCAGCACTATGGGCTTAAGTGTTTCTCATGCCCCCTACAATAAATTATAGCTATAGCTTTTGGTAGATATATGACTTCTAATAATTGAAGAATTTCAGCCCCATGTTTTATGGGGGAATGCCTGCCAGTTAGTAATTCTTTTTCTTTCCAGATTGTGGCATGAACATGAACCACAAGGAATGTATATTTGGAAACTGAATAGATGTTAAGCTTTTTCTCTTTTTCTAGTATTGGAGTCCAAGTAAGAGCAATGGTCTCAACTTTTTATGCTGATGTGCCTGGGGACAGCAGCTGGGCCTCAATATGGTGGTGTAATTTACTATTGCATACCCAGTCTAGCATTCTCCATTTGACACAAAATTACTGCCATCTGTGAACCAGTCATCTTCAGGGGCTGGGAGAGGCTGATCTTTTAGATTAGGCCAGCTCACATACGTGTGTACAATTATCTGCTTGCAGGAATGATCATTGGGTCTGTGGGCAGTAGTGAAGCTGGATTCAGGGTGTTACAAGTTTTAAGGATAATTTCTGGATTATTTTAAAAACATAGCCTGATATTTGGTTAACTTTTATCCTGTCATCCAAATGTGTTCTTTTGCCTCCAGTATTGATTTAAGCTGGCATGGGGTTGCCAGTGGTTGACCCAGAGTAATCACAGTGGCTTCCTCTACTAAAATAGCAGTGACTGCTATTGCCCACAAGGAGCTTGGACATCCCAAGGACACCCAGTACAATTTCTTTGAAAAGTAAGAGATTGGTCGAGGTTCTAATCCTAATTTGATGGTTAGGAAACCCACCACTGTATCTTTTTTTTTTTTTTTTTGAGATGGAGTCTCGCTCTGTCGCCCAGGCTGGAGTCTCGCTCTGTCGCCCAGGCTGGAGTGCAGTGGCACCATCTCGGCTCACTGAAAGCTCCGCCTCCTGGATTCACACCATACTCCTGCCTCGGCCTTCCCAGTAGCTGGGACTACAGGTGCCCACCACTTTGCCTGGCTAATTTTTTGTATTTTTAGGAGGGACAAGGTTTCACCATGTTAGCTAGGATGGTCTTGATCTCCTGACCTCATGATCCAACCGCCTCGGCCTCCCAAAGCATACACTGCCTTTTAGCTACATGTAAAGAAAAAGGCTTGGTGAAGTCTGGGGTGTCTAGTGCAGGAGACTTGCTGACAGCTTGTTTTAACTTAGTGAAGGCCTCCCTTATTTTTGGTGTGCATTCAATTGACTCATTCTCTGGCCCCCGCATGACTTCATAAAGGGGCTTTGCTATAAATCCAAAATTGGGAATTCATATTCTGCAAAATCCAGCCATCCCCAGAAAAGAACAAATTTGTTTGGTGTGGGGTGGGTCTAATCCACATATGGTTTGCACTTGCTCTGGGGATATCTGTTGGGATTGAACCGTCCCCCAGTGATTGAGGATGCAGCCAAGGGGGAAGCCGGGTGAGACTGAAACCGAGTTTCTTATCTTCTATCTGTAGACAACAAGGAAAACTTGAAATTTAGAACATTCTGGCCTAGGGCCACACATTGGGGTGTCCCCCATGGAAGGGCCTATGCTGGGGTTGAGGGTCAAGAGGGCATCCCCTGCTTGGGCCTCTTCATGACATGCCATATGTCTCTGGCCTAAGATGGGCATCAGGACCACTTGAAGAAGGATTCCAGCATACTTGGTGACCTATGATTAAGCTTCCCTTTAGTCCCCAGGTGCAGCCCTTGGCTTTTGGCATCCCTGTAGCTGCCCTAAATAGTTTTTTTTTCCCCCAAATGGCTTCCTTAACTATTGTGGTAACTGTAGTTTGAAGGGCAAGGAATTGCAGACTGCCTAGCTTGAATTTGCTAAAATTGGCCTCTTGATAAGGGAAGAGAATGCCCTCTGACCAGATAAACTACGTGCAGTGATTTCCCCATGGATCCACTGTACAATTTATGCAATGATCCAAGAGTCTCCACCAGGATGGATCCGCTGCATAACTTGTGCAGTGATCCAAGAGTCTCCACCAGGATTTTTCTCTTAGCACCAGGTCTGCTAAACTAAAACGATCCAGATCTGGTCCCTCACAAAAGAAGCAGGGTTTTTTTTTCCTTATTTAGCTATTGCCTTGGTCCTTTGGGTTGTGGTACACCAATTACTTGTTTCAACATTATGAAACCAAAACCAAAATATTATGTCTTGTCACACACACAAATACCTCACAGGCACAGGGATTTGTCTTGCACCTGGTGAAGTCTAATTGCTCCATTCCCCACCAGGTTATCCTGTCCCGAGTCTTCCATCAGAGGGGCACCCTAGTGGCTCTTAACTGCCCATCTTGTGCCCCCAAAGAGCACCATCAGAGGAAAGAAACAGAAAGCAAAACCAAAAATAAAAACCCCAAATTGGCGCTTACCTCCTGGCTAGCTTACCAAAAATACTATGTTACCAGCTGATGTTGCAAAGTCCCAGGTTCTTCACTGAACCAAGAACTGGACATGACATACAAACAGTACAGCAGCAAAAGATTTATTAAGCACAGTACAATTTTCAATGGACTGGGCTGACCCGCAACTGGTGTCAGCCCCGATTTGTTACATTTCATGGCCTTTTATATGTCTTTTTACTCTAACTTACTCTATTTTTTCTGTGACCAATTGCTCATCCTTACCTTTCCCTTATTGCACCTTAACCTTACTTTATCTCTTGTAGGCGAATTGCTTATCCTTGCCTTTCCCTTACTGTGCCAACTTACTGTTTGCCTCTTTTTATCTAGTATGCTCTGCTTTTGTTTATGTTTTGCTTTTGTTTTTGTTTTGAGATGGAGTCTCACTCTTCGTCCAGGCTGGAGTGCAATGGTACGAACTCAGCTCACTGCAACCTCTGCCTCCCAGGTTCAAGCGATTCTCCTAACTCAGCCTCCGGAGTAGCTGGTACTATAGGTATGTGCCACCGTGCCTGGTTAATTTTTGTATTTTTAGTAGAGACTGGGTTTCACCATGTTAGCCAGGCTGATCTCGAACTCTTGACCTCAAGTGATCCACCCACCTCAGCCTCCCAAAGTGCTGGGATTACAGGTGTGAGCCACCACACAGCCCTCTGCTTTTATTATCTTGCATGCTCTCCTTAAGCTAGCCTACATCCAACAGGTCCCCCTCACCCCTGGCTTCCTCTGCTATTCACTTACCTCAATAGTGATATACTGACATTGTATTTCTTTTCGTTGATATTGGCCTGGTTTCTCTTTTGAATCTGTAATTTTTAGTTGTTCTGTGCTCTTGAGCTTTATGCTTAACTTTTATAAATAGCATACGTATGCATTTGTTTTAACGTAGTCTGAAAATTCTCTTTTAACTGAATAGCTTATTCATTTCATATGTCTGGTGATTATTGATACATTTGGATTATTGCCACCTTCTTTTTCTGTTTTTAGATAGATAGGGTCTCTTCTGCCACCCTAGCTGGAGTGCAGTGGTGCCATGATAGCTCACTGTAACTTTGAACCCCTAGGCTCAAGCGATCCTCCTGCTTCAGCCTCCTGAGCAGGTAGGACTACAGTTGTGTGCCACCATACCCAGCTAATATTTTATTTTTTGTGGAGACGAGGGGGTCTTGCTGTGTTGCCCAGGCTGGTCTCAAACTCCTGGCTTCAAATAACCCCCCATCTTGGCTACCCAAAGCACTGGGTTTACAAACATGAGCCACTGTGCCCAGCCTACTTCCACCTTCTTATTAACTGATTTTTATTAGCTTCATTTTTTATGCCTTTTCCTCTTTCCCTAAATTTCCCTTCTTTTTCTTCACTCCCAGCAGACAACTTTGCATCTTATTTCACAGAGATAAAAGAAGAGAACCTCCACATGCCCCCCACAACATCTACCCACTTCACTGTATGAGGGACCCATCTATAACCCTTTCTTCTATTGAGGCTAAACTGTTCATTCTCCTAGCCAAGGCCAGCTTCACCATTTATCCACTAAATACCATCTCTTCTTGCCTACCCAATGACCTTGCTCAATTCTCTATTCTTTTAAATCATCAGTCTTTCAATCTCTGCTGGATCATTCCCATAACCATACATATATAGGATTGTTTTTCCATTTTAAAATATCTTTCTTTCTGGACTCTATCTTCTCCTTCAGCTACCACACGATTCCTCTTCTTTAGCTTACAACAAAACTCTTAAGAAGAGTTGTCTCCAGTTTCTGTTTTCCCATTCTCTGAACTAATTCCTGTCAGGTAAGTTACCAATAACGTTCTTCTTCTTCTTTTTTTTTTTTTTTTTGAGGCCAAAGTGCAGTGGTGTAATCATAGCTCACTGCTGCAGCCTCAAACTCTTAGACTCAAGTGATCCTCCCGCCTCAGCCACCCAAAGTACTGGGATTATAGGGATGTGCTACTGGGCCCCCGACCTGCACATTTTAAATCTTGTTCTCATTTCTCGTTCTACTTGATCACTCAAAGGCCAAGCGACTCAGGAGGCTGAGGTGGGAGGTTCACTTGAGGCCAGCATTTCAAGTCTTGACTGGGCAACATAGTAAGAACTCATTTCTAAAAAAAGGAAAAAATAAAAAGTATTTGACACAGCTGATTATTCCCCTTTCCTTGAAATATTCTTTTCACTTGGCTTTCAGGACACTCAATTGTCCTGCTTTTTCTCTTACCTCATTAGTGGCATCTTCTTAGTTTCCTTTATCCTTACTCCTTATCTCTCTCACTACCAAACGCTGGAATACTCCAAAACTCAATCCTTCAAACAAAAGAGGGGTTCTCCTCTTTTCTAACTACTCTCATTCCATTGGTGATTTCATGGTTTGTATATCTTATATGCCAATAACTGCAATTAATATCTCTAGACTAGTCTTCTCCTCTGAACCCCAGACTCAAATATCCAACTCTTCACTTATCATCTCAAACATAACATTCCCAAAACTGAATTCCTGATCTATTTGCCATCCTAATTTGTTTGACACAATCTCTACCTTCTCAGTGAATGACAACTCCAAGTCCTCCTGTTAATCAGGCCTAAAATCTTGCCATTATCTTTGACTCTTTTCTTTTCTCAGACCCCACATTCAATCTACCATCAAGTTCTGTTGGTTTTACTTTTAGAATACATTTGAGAATCCGACATTTCCCCAACTCCACTCCTGCCACCTTCATGTGGGGAAAAGAAAGAGAGATCAGCCTGTTACTGTGTCTATATAGAAAGAAGTAGACATAAGAGACTCCATTTTGTTCTGTATTTGAGGTGCTGTTAATCTGTGACCCTACCCCCAACCTTGTCCTTGCAAGAGACGTGTGCTGTGGTGACTCAAGATTTAATGGATTTTGGGCTGTGCAGGATGTGTCTTTGTTAAACAAGTGCCTAAAGGCTGCTTGCTGGTTAAAGGTCATCACCATTCTCTTAATCTCAAGTAAGAGAAAAGCATTTGTCTCCTGCCCTTCCCTGGGCAATGGAACATCTCCATGTAAAACCCGATTGTATGCTCTGTTTACTGAGCAAGGAGAAAACCGCCTTTAGGAATAAGGTGGGACTTGCTGAAGCAATGCTGCTAAACCATAAAAGGTTTATGGAGATGTTTGCATATGCATCTCAAGGCACAGCATTTTCCTTTAAACTTATACATGTCACAGGGATTTTTGTTCATATGTCTTACTGCTGATTTCCTCCCTACAATGATCCTATTGTCCAGCCACTCCCTTATCTTTAAGATGGTAAAGATAATTATCAATAAATACTAAGGGAACTCAAAGACTGGTGCCGGGCGTGGGTCCTCTGTAAGCTGAGCGCCGGTCCCCTGGGTCCACTTTTCTTTCTCTATACTTTGTCTCTGTGTCTCATTTCTTTTCTCAAGTCCCTTGTTCCACCTAACGAGAAACACCCACAGGTGTGGAGGGGCAGGCCACCCCTTCACTTCATCTGTTCCACTCTCACCTTCCATGTGCATTATTACAATAGCCTCCTAACTAGTTTCCCTGCTTCCATCCTTGTCTCCCTTCAATCTATTTACCACACTGTAGCCACAGTTAGTCTGTTAAAATGTAAATCAAATTCTATCACATCTACTTAAAATCTTCCATGGCTTCGCATCTCATTCTTTTAAATTCCTTACTTAGCCTGCAACACCTTAAACAATCTCAGCCCAACTGCATCCCCACATCCTACCTTCTGTCCAAGCTCTCTCACCTCATCTCCCACTAGTCGGTCTCATTCGGTCTTTTCTAGACAATCTGACTGCTCTGTGGACACAGCTCCTGTCTGGCCTCAGGGTCTTTCCACTTGATTTCACACCTACTAGGACATTTTCCCCTAGCTGTCTACATGGCTCACCTACTTATCTCTCAATTCCCACTAAAATGTCACCTTGAAGGCCATTCCTGGCCACATTCCTTATTTACTTCCCTTCCTTACTTTATTTTTCCTGTAGCATTTATCATCAAACATGCTTATATTTTTATTTACACAACTTATGTATTGTCTGTCTTTCTTCAATAGAATTGATGCCTCATCTTTGGCATCTTGGTGCAAATTAGAAAATGATTCAGGCATGTGCATGTTTGCACAAACACACACACACGCCCATCCCACTCCATGCACAGGATTTGGTTAGCAACTACATTTGTGCAAAGAAAAAGGCATGGGTGGGAGCAGAGTAAAAGATGAATTTTATTCACCTCCAGTGCCCCCCTCCCCATTCAACTCCTCAGACAGGTACCTTTGGGCAGAACATGATGCACATGATTGACAGCCCTAAGTAGAATGTAAGCTTCATGAAGACAGAGATATTTTTTGTCTTATTGCTTGTTGTTCCATCCCCAGTCCCTTAGAGAGTGGCAGACAAACACCCAATAAATATTTGAAACATAAATTAATAGTGTGAAAAAAAAACAAAGGGTAAAAGTTATTAGTTGTTATTTTGAAATAAAAAAAACTAAATGGCATAATCCTGGAAAAGAAGGCCTCAGAACATTGATGATGTTCATAAAATGGGTAAAGTGACTGCTGTAAAATAACCTAGGAATTAAGATAATAAGACTAAGCATACGTACCAAATATTGGAAAGTATGGGAATTATTTTATTATGTAATTGTATAATAAAAACAAGAACAGGAGAATGTTGTTCTTGGCACTTTTAAGTCAATGACCTACCTCTTATTTTTTGCCTTGACTAAGATGCACCACAAATTTTAAAGTCCTTTGAATGGTACATTCTTTGGTGATTTACTTTTAGAGAGAAATACTTGATTGTTCAAAATTAATAAACAGGAAAAAATAAAAAGACTATGGAAAGTCTGTACACAGTACCTATCCCAGTGTCTCTTTTATTAAAGTTTTATTTCCTCTTTATTAAAATGTTTGCTCAATTCTCTTGCCCATTTATTGAAGCATAAACTGTTGCTTCTCGTCTGAATTTGTGTGAGCTATTTTGAAATATTTAAGACATTAATCTTTCATTAAGTTTAGAGTAAACATTTTCACTCAGTTTATGTTTTGGAAAAAATAAATATAACTTTAAATTTTATTTAGTCAAATTTATAAATCTTTATCTTTGAGATTGCTGTCATCTATTCAACCTTAAGTAGTCCACCAGCAATATGACAAACATTCATTTCTGCTTTTTCTGATTTTCTTTTCCATGTGACTTTGAAATTTTAAAACTTAAATATCTGATAGAAATTAGTTTGGTGTATTGTATGAAACTGGTACTATAAAGCAATTTGTTGCTTAAAAACCCTGTATCAATTCTGGTAACATTTGTTTAGAAATAAACAGCAATCTCTTTTTCAGAGATAGTTGGATTTAGAGTCACAAAATTCCAAAGTTTCAAAGGACATTTCTGTTTCACTTAAATTTGTTTTAAAATAAGTTAACTATGTTAAATGTACTTTAAAAGATAATAAAAGAGAGATTAAAATCAGCTCCTGCTTTAATATCTCCTCCATTACTAATCTTCTGATCTCTTTACAGTCATGAAGATCAAACATTTATGTTTCTAGAAACAAAAGTTGTATTTGTTTCTTAAAGCTGGTTTCTTTTATCAGGTATTAACAATGGGCATCAAAAAGGTGATGAAATGGTATGAAACCATGAAGTAATGTATTTGTGATTTTTTAAAAAGAATAAAGCAGTGCTTGTGTCTGTAGTCGCAGCTACTTGGGAGGCTGATGAGGGAGGATTGCTTAAGCTTGGGAGTTTGAGGCTGCAGTGAAGTGTGATCACACCACTGCTATATCAACTTACTTAATAGTATATAGTATACACTATACTATACTATACTATATACTATACTATACATACTATATATAGTATTCCATATATATGCTCTCTCTATATAATATATGTATATCTAGTATACTATATATGTAGAACTTTGATCACAGAACTGATCAGTGTTTTTAAGTAACTATGTATTTATACATTTATATTTATACTATATATAGTATACTATATATTTATACATTTATACATATTTATACATTTAGATTTATACTATATAGTTATACATTTATACATATTTATACATTTAGATTTATACTATATAGTTATACATTTATACATATTTATACATTTAGATTTATACTATATATTTATACATTTATATACACTATATATAGTATAAATATGTTTATACTATATATGTATACATTTACATTTATACTATATACAGTATAGTATTTATACAGTATAGTATTTATATTTATACTATATATAGTAGACTAGTGTTTCCCAACTTTGAATAAAATATGACTCATGTTAAAGAAAAAAGAAGAGAAAAAAACCCAGTGACTACACTGTTGACTTAAAATTTTTAAATTAAAATTTGCATAAATATGTTCAAATATAAAATGAATTATAAATTTCTTATGATTAGAGCTTACACACAACTATAAAACCAAAACAAATTGCAAAATTGTCAAATTATAAAATCTAGGCACTTTGCATATATCAACTTACTTAATATTCACAACCCAAGGAGGTGGACATGATTATTATCGCCATTTAATAGATGAGGAAACCAAAAACTGGAAGAAGTTAAACAACTTGTCCAATGTCTCAAAACTGATAACAGAGCTGGATTTCACAGAAAAGTTAACAGACAAGCAAATGTGAAGAATGATACTGTTTTACAGAAATTAAATTGCTCCTTGCAATGTGAATATGGTATTGACTTTAACTGTAGATCTTCTGGCTTTAACATACATAAATTAAAATGAGCTGGATAGTGACTAATTTTTCCCACCACTTGTTTTTCTCTTCTGTCAACTGCTAAATATATATTGGTACATCACAAATTAATGTCATTTGGTCTTCATTTTAAGGGAATGGCTTGTTACAAATTAAGTCTACATCTGTTCTCTCAAGTTTTTTCTTACAATTCCTGATTACTATTTTTCTTTATTATTAGGATTTAATTCACATACTACACAATTTATCTTTTTGAAGAGTACAGTTCAGTGGCTTTTACTATATTCACAAACTTGTGCAGCCATCGTCACTAATTCCAGAATATTTTCATCACACCAAAAAGAAATCCCACACCCATTAAGCAGTTAATATAGTTTAGATATTCCTGCCTTCGAAATCTCATGTTAAAATTTGATCCCCAGTGTTGGAGGTGAGGCCTAGTAGGAGGTGTTTTAGTCATGGAGGGGCAGACCCCGAAAGGTTTGGTGCCATTCTTATTGGAGTCAGTGAGTTCTCACTCTTCGTCCCATGAGAACTGGTTGTTAAAGACAGCCTGGCACTTCCCTCCTCTCTTTCCTTCTTTCTTGCCATGGGAAATCTGCTCCCCTTCGCCTTCTGCCATGAATGGAAGCTTCCTGAAGCCCTCACCAGAAGCAGATGCTGGCGCCATGGCCATGCTTCTTGTATATCCTGTAGAACCGAGTCAAAAAAATTCTTCTCTTCATAAACTACCCAGCCTAGGCATTCCTTTATAGCAATGCCCCACACTCTTCCCCAACAGTCAGTAGGTTGGCAATTATTCAACTATTTTCTGTGGTGATTTTCCTATTCAGAACATTTTATATAAATGGAATCATAAAATATGTGGGTCTTTGGGTCTGGCACCTTTCACTTAGCATAATTTTTCAAGATTTATGTTGTAATCCATGCCAGCACTGAATCCCTTTTTATATCTGAATAATGTTTCATTTGTGGATGGGATCATATACATTTCATTTATACTTTAATCAATTAATGGACATTTGGGTTGTTTCTTTGAGCTATTATAATAATGCTGTGATGAATATTCGAGAGCAAGTTTTTGTGTAAAAATGTTTTCAGTTCCCTTGGGCATATAACTAGGAGTGAAATTGCCCAACTGTTTTCCAAAATAGTTGCACATTTTACACTCCCACCAGCAACGTATGAGGATACTAATTTCTCCACTTTCTCACCAAGACTTCATGTTGTGATACTGATTTTCTGATTATAGTCATCCCAGTGGGTGTGAGTGGTATCTCAGGTGGTTTTGATTTGCATTTATCTAAGGATTAAGGATATTGAGCAGCTTTTTACTTGTGTATTAGCCATACATATCTTCTTTGAAGAAATGTGTATTCAAATTCTTTGGCCATTTTGTAATTCGGTTATTTGTCTTTTTATTCAGCTGAAAGAGTTCTCTCATTAAGATGTGACAGGTTAATACAACACCAGTGCAATGATAAATGCAAAAAACAGGGGCTTTGAAATTGCATGGTTGTACTCAGTTACAAGGTGGTCCTCCATGAGATCCAGAATCAAATTTGATGAAATGTTTAAGATTATAATGTTTTATAATTTGTTTTTTGAAAATATACATTTTAAATATTTGCTAGAGAGCTCTAATATCCTCAAGAATACCTACAATGTAAACACTGTTCTATGCATAGACTAAATCCTTAGCAACAGACAGAAGGAGCTGAGTGCTCTTTGAGTGAGGGAATGGGCTTGACCAGTGTTTGAAGATTTAAAAATCAATATGAAGACATGTTTTGACACTAGGACATGATTATATGTTTATATTTAAGGAGAGTCTCATTATCATCAGAAAAACTCTACAATTTTAAAATCTATAGCTGGCAATATCCATGAATTCAGCCCAGGTCATCAAATGCTGGAAGCACATGGGTCAGATTGACTGTCTCCATTTTGTCTTGCTAACTTCAAAGCTATGAAGAAATCCAAAGCCCTGCTGATAGTCTGCCATGATATATTCTTTTAAATGCCTGAAAAGTTTTCCCTTCCTACAGGGATCCCCCAAACACAGCTATCTTTACACTGAGCTCCTATTCAAATTTTGGTTCCTCTTTCTAACACTGGTTGTCAGTCAACTTCGCAGGTCTATACCAACTGCAGATCTAGAGCCAATGCTTATAGCTGAAATTTTCTGAAAATTCCTTTAACTTTAGATAAATTTTTTAAATTACCACAAAATTAGTTTAGAAGAATTCGCAGAGAGGTACATTGGGAGGGAAATAGCTTTGATGCCCTTTATGGATTTATGACCGAAGCTATCCAGTCAGGTATTTTTGCTATTTCCTAGGGATATATTGAAATTATACACATTTTGAAGCTTCCTTAATCAACTTAAACAAATACAAATCATAAAATTCAGTGTCAATGAGACGCTGAATGTAAAAGATAAAAGTACATCCATATTTTTATAATGATTTTTCAATTGTTATGGAAAGAAATATGAGACTATGTAAACAGAAAAATAAAATTTCCTTTAATTAAAGAAAACCACATTTAAAAATATATCCCAAGAAAATATTCCCATCACTTATTACCCCAAAGAGTAATTTGTTCAAGGAGGTTAAAGTTGTTTTACTTATAATAGTTAAAGAATCAGAAAATGTACTTTCCTAAAATTTAGGATTCAGAAAACTAATCTAGGTCAAACACAGTGGCTCACACATGTAATCCCAGCACTTTGTGAGGGGGATGGGTGATGTGGGAAGATCGCCTGAGCCTAGGAGTTTAAGATCAGCCTGGGCAACCTAGGGAGATCCCCTCTCTACAAGTAATAAATAATTAGCCAGGTATGGTGGCGTGTGCCCGTAGTCCAGCTTCTGGGAGGCCGAGGCAGGAGAACCACTTGAGCTGAAGAGGTTGAGGCTGCAGTGAGCCTTGATCATGCCATAGCTTAGATTACAGATTCAGATCCTGTCTCAAAAAAAAAAAAAAAAGAAAGAAAGAAAGAAAAGAAAAAGAAAACTAGTCTATACCAATATATAAATTATATAGCCATTAAGAATTATAAGACTTTAGACCACGTTGATCTCTGGAAATATGTTCATGAAATAATGTTAATTATAAATATGTGTTTTGTACAGATGTACATTCCGGCATTTTAATAGATTTATAAATCCTTCTGTATCATTTTGTGTTCAAAGACAGTGTATTTCTTTTTTTTTGTCATACTTAAACAATTTATTTTTTATTTTAATAGTTTCTGGGGAACACGTGGTTTTTTGTTACATGGACAAATTCTTTTCTAGTAATTTCTGATATTTTGGTGTACCCATCACCAGAGTAGTGTACACTGTACTCAATATGTAGTATTTTACCCCTCACCCCACTTCCCCCTGAGTCTCCAAACTCCATGATACCATTCTGATGCCTTTGCATCCTCATAGCTTAGCTCCAGCTTATGAATGAGAACATATGATGTTTGGTTTTCCACTCTGAGTTACTTCACTTAGAATAATCTTCTCCAATTCCATCCAGGTTGCTGAGAATGCCATTATTTCATTCCTTTTTATGGTTGAGTAGTATTCTGTGGTGTACATATACTACATTGTCTTTATCCACTTGGTTGATGGGCATTTAGGCTGGTTCCATATTTTTTGCAATTGTGAATTGTGCTGCTATAAACATGTGCAAACACAGTCTATTTCAAACAGGTTGTATTTATATGTATAAATCTATTGAAGTATATGAATGTACATTGACAAATAGATGTAAGGGGATGTTAACAGAATTTTATGTTTATTAAATTCTTTGGTTTCAAAACAAAGCAACATTTCACAAAAATTATTCTATTTTATTATAAGTGCTGCTTACAAACAAATTTGTTCAAAACAAATTTGGGGTTTTGGGGAATAGGTTAAGTTAAATGTTTTTACTATAGGGATTTTTAGAGCCTTTATTAACATACATTGTAGATCTCTAAAATGAGATTCCTCTTATTGTTTATCTCAAAATCTATTTACATCACGACTTACATTTATTTTGTGTAAATAAATCTGTATAAATCTTTTTTGTACTTGTTACTAATTTATCGTCTTCACCAAACTGTAACTTCTATCAGGACAGGTAAATATATCTGTCTTCTTGACCACTGTTCGTAGAGTGCCAGCCAGGGCATATAGAAGTGGCTCAAAAAATATTTTTATAGTGAATGAGTTCCTAGAGCAGCATTTAGGCAAACTAGTGCCTAAAGTCACACATTTGGAGAACTACCACTCTAAAGTCATTCAGTTGCATAATAACTTCAAAGGAAAGAAAAATGTATTAATGCCTCTAGGCCACTAGAGATCCGTTTAATAATTATTGCTTCGCTTCAGTTGAGTCACTTACTACTTTAGGGAACAGAAGAGATTTCTCAGAGAGCACCTCATGACCTGGAAAAGTCTTGCAAAATTATTTTCATACTCTGCATCTCCAACTGAAAAACAATGACAAAATTAGTTACCATGGAAGTTAAAGGAATCGTGCCTTGCATTAACACCAACAGTCTTCTGGAACACATTTGGTAACATTAGATTTTCCATCAAAGATATTTGCTTATTTTAGTAGTTCAAGCATGAAAAAGAGATATCCCTTCTGGAAACTGCAAATTGTTGACTCACTGATTCTCATTTGGGAAAAGGGATTTCACATTACTTTATTTTCTCAATAGTCAAAGCCCATGATAAGACAGGTTTTAAAAATATTTAAAATATATGGCTTACCTACATGTTTTACACTATAATTTATGGTTGTAGAAGTTAGAAAGTGCAATTTGTTTTAATAACCCCGTGGGGAAGTTATATAATTCTATAGCTTTTTACAATATATGGAAAAGCTATATACTTTTCGTTAACTGCTAAGATTCATGAATTTTCTCCACAAGTTCTCCAGAAGAACTACTAGAAAAAACTCCATGAATCTCATTATTTGACAGTTTTGTTGAAGCGAAATTATTAAAATTGATATTAGATTTAATGACTTGTTTCCAGTAACCAAAATGGAAAGTATTCTACCAGCTGTCGATGGTTCCACACTCTGACACATTGTTAAAACCTTAGCTTCTGCCTAAACTTTAAACCTTAATAATATTTGGCGGTAGGGGAGGGGTTACATTTCAAGTCAAACAAAGGATGTATTTCCAAAGCAGCATTTGCAAAGGTTAATCTGTGTATGGACTACAAAGGGGGAAAGTGCAGTGCCCCAGTGATCGACCTAAGACCCCTTCTCGTTGTTGTTGTTGTTATTGTTTGTCTGGTTAATAAACCACCTAGAGGGATAATTTTTAAACTTAATTTGTTGAAATGGTACTTTACTAATGTAAGAAAAAAAATTTCCCCAAATTGCAGAATTTTTGGTAAACTGACTTTACATTTGGGAATAAAGATTTCTTGCTTCTTCTACTGACAACTTCTACACAAAAGATAAAAGGTACTTTTACTTGGTAATCTGCAGGGAGAAAATGTACAGAAACCCAGAGCCAAAGGTACTTTCAGGGGATTCCCTGAAACATTCAAAGCCATAGCTGCCCCAGAAGGTAAATGGCTTTCGCAGGAACACAGGTCTCCTGACTCAAGGCCTAACTTTCCTTTCCCCCACACCAAAGCTCGCGGGGCACCAGCTAGAGTGAAGGTCAAAGTCAACAGAATAATCTCTGCAGTTCATGGTCTGTGAGGGTCCTCCTATCCGAGGGAGTTTTCATGAAAAGGTATTTCGGAACATTTTATTCCAAGGACACAGTCTAGTCAAAAGACGTTTGGGGTGGGGCAAACATAGGGCAAAAGAACACTTACAAAAGAAAAAAGCGCAGTTTCTTGGAGGCTTGTCAGAAGCTAAGACTGGGGAGGTGGGAATCAGGGCCCTTTGGCGAGAGTTGGGGTAGGAATCGCGTCAGAAAAGCAATTTCTAGAGCGGAAAGGTGACCCCACAGTACAAAAAGAAACGGAGTAGAAAAATGGGCTTTACTCTTCTAGAGCTGCTTCAGAATCTCCGGAAGACCAGGGAGGAACCCTGCAGACGAGCCAGGCGGATACTCAGCCGCTCCCGATAGAGGGGTGCGCAAAGCTGCGGAGCCGTGTGTGTGTGTGTGTGTGTGTGTGTGCGCGCGCGGCTCCCTAGTGCACTCACTGCTGGCTCCCCCTCGGTGCTCTGGGCCCTCCCTAGCTCCCCCACCCCCTCCGAGCTCCTCGACTCCTCCCCCGCTCTCCACTGCTCTTCCCGACTCCAGTCGGCGTTCCTCTGCCCCTGGGTGCCACGAGCTGTCCAGAAGCGCAGCCCCTAGCGGCGCGTCACTGCCAAGCCGGCCTCCGCGCGCCTCCCTCCTTCCTCGTCCCTGGCTGTATGCGATCCAGCTTGGGTAGGCGGGGAAGCAGCTGGAGCGGGACCGCCGCCGCAGCCACCCTGCAGCCGCCGGTCGGAGGTGCAGTCCGTAGGCCCTGGCCCCCGGGTGGGCCCTGGGGAATCGGCGCCGCTCCCGGGGAGCTGCAAGGCTCGCCCCTGCCCGGCGTGGAGGGCGCGGGGGGCGCGGAGGTGAGCGGGTCGGGGAGGAGCGTGAAAGGAGGTGGCGGCGGCAGAGTTGAGGGTCAAGATGCAGTCGGCGCCACGAGCTGCATCCATCCTCCCCGATTCCGCACCCTCTGCGGGCGTCCGCCCTGAACTGCGGGGTCCCTGATCTCCTGGCACCTTGAGGTGGAAAGTGAGAAGGGTGGAGAAGGGTGTCTGTTCCACTGATTCCCCCTCCTCCTCCTCTTGGTCTCCTAGAGCTAAGGGCAAGTCCTAGAGGTTGGGCCCAAGAGAAAGAAGGCCAGGAGACATTGTCCCAGGTAGGATGGGTCCCAGCAAGAAAGGACAGGCAGGTTACTTTCGCCCCCTTGGTAGTCTCCCTGCTACTTTGGGTTGATGCAGGGCATTTCATGGAAGATCGTGCAGTGCTGCTTGCGAACAGGTATTTCTAGCAGTCATTTTGTTTATTTCCGAGTAATGTAATCGTGGTGTGTTTAGGCCATTTCTGTTAGAAAGTAATTGGCCTCTTCTTTGACTGTCCTAAATTATCTTTGAGCCTTGTGTTCAGCCTCAGCCAAAACTTGTTGAAAATTATGCCCTAAAAATCTTGCTCTTAAAATAGAGCAGAGAGATAAAGAGCATTTTTGTTGGGAGATTTCCATTTATTATCTCTCCCACCCCGTGGAGAAGGATTGGTGTCAGTTTTTACTCCTCGGGAAGTTAGTTTTTTAGATGGAAAGACAGTCCAGGCCATAGTTAATTGTTGCTCATCACTATAGGAGAAACAGAATTCAGACTCCTGCCCCACCCCAACCCCCAACCTCCTGACTTAGATTCTAGTCCTTTTAACAGCCCCGCTGTTTGGAACCCTCTTTGTTTTCGAAAGCACCTCCCCATCCTTCCTTTTCTCCACTTGATTATTTCTTCATTTTATTGATCTCTGTTTATTTTTTCTTTCTTTAACCCTATAATTTTTTTTACTACGATTCTCTCTCGGTTGCTTCAAAGCTTGAGGCTATTTAATGGAAAAACAAAACAAAACAAAGCACCCGTCCTAAATAATTTGCAGGATGTTTAGAAACATAAGAGTAACTGTATATGCTGCCATTGGGATGGCTGCACTTTCTGCCTCTTAGCTAGTCACTCTGTCAGGGTATGGGGAAATGAGACAATGTTGAGAATGATAACTTGAGCAAATTTGCAGTAAGGAAATGAAAAGCTTTATCCAAGTCACTTTTTATTGTACTGGTGCTATGGAAAATGTGGTGAATGAGCATAGTTGTATTTTAATACTGAAAAAAAACAGGACAGGTGAAGACAAATTTTTAAAGAAAGGATTGTAAATGAGTTAGAAAAGTGAGAAAGAGGATACACCAAAAATGCGAAAAGAGTAAGACTCCAGGTGTGATAGAGGACGTAGGACATCAGGAGATGTATTTATTCCTGCTGGGCCAGAAACCAGGACATTAAGGTAACTGAGACTTTAACATAACAATAACATTGATAAATCACCTACCCCTTCAGGGCCCACATGTCTTTTCAACAAAAAGAGAAGTCTGATCTAGAGAATTATTCACTTTTTGTCCTGAATTTTTTTGATGCATTACATAACAAATGCATTTTTATGGCATCCTAAGTTACACTGCCAGACAATGTGGAGGCAGTGATCAAGGACAAGACAAACATGGTTCTTCCCTCGTGCAGCTTATTGTTCAATGAGAGAAATAGTAAACAGAAAAGAAACAATTATATAAAATATTACAAAATAAATTTAACAAGGACTGAGTGAATTATTCTGCTATAGAGATGGAACAGTATATGAAAAGTTCCCAAGGTACATAAAGTGGTTGTTCTCTTCTCCTTCTAGAAGAGGATGCTGTGGGTGAACAATACAGATAAGGTTAGAGAGGGGAAGCGCGGGCAAACTCATTCAGGACCTTTTATGTGATAGGAAGGTGGCTGTAGTCCTAAGTACAAGGAGCACTGATTTTAAGGAGAGACTTTTTATGACGATTTACATTTTAAGATGATCTTAGCTGCTGTGGAGATGGTTTGGAAAGGGTCCAAAGAGAAAGTAGGCTGACCCATTAGGAAATGTTTGCAGAGTTCAGGTGAGATGATAGAAACCTGAACTAGCCTCGTATTGGTGGAGAGGGATTTATGAAATATGTTGGAGAACAAGAGTCGGTGCAGGATTTTATGTCAAAACTGAGAGACAGCAAGGACTCAAGAATGACTCACAATTTTCTGATTGGAGCAACTGGTGGGTAATGGTGGCAGTTACACATTTTCAGGCAAATGGGACCAGGTCTGAGTGGAAAAAGTTCAGGTTTGAACCTGTGAAGTTTGAGATGTCACAGAAAGATGTCATAACCATATCCCCTGGGGAGGCAAAAAAGGGAGGCTCTCCAGGACGTAAGTGGATAGACTGGTCTTTGATAGGTAAAGTCGGTGATTGTTAATTTAAGGTGAAACTAATGAGCTCAGTTTTCTGGTTTTTCCCCAAAAACCTTCACCAACGTGGATACAGATACAGAGAAAATGGATAGCTGGATTCTTCCAGGACTAGAGTTTTGCCAAGCAGAGATGATGGAGAGTAAGAGAGTTGAGGATCTTTTCAAGGGAGTGACTATAAATCTAGTCTCGGTTTAAAGAGAAACCAGAGCAGGCTGACGGAGAGTGCAGGATATTAAGCAATTAGAGAGGTCGAGGTCAAGAGATCAGATTTCTTTTGCTGTCTAGAATTATCAGTGTGGACATTTAAACTAAGATTATTGGAAGTCCTGGAGATAGTGCTTGGAGATTTTAGGAAGTGAATGACTAAGGTGGGGTAGAGGCAAAAATTCATTACCTCCAATGAATAAGTCAAGGAAATAAGAGCCCCTGAAGTTGAATGGTTCATCCACTTGAATGATAAAGTCCAGGAAAAACATGATAGTTATTGGGGTAGAGAGGATGACCATGTGTATACTGGGAGCCAGAGTCTGCAGTCATAAGGAATAAACTAGAAATCAGTAGAGGACAGCAGTGAGGACAGCATTAAGGACAGGGAGAGGGTATGATGAAGTACCATGAGCTTCAAAGGAGCTGGGTGTTTGCAGGAGAGACGATGAAGAAGAGATGTTCAGATGTGGGCTCACAAAGTGAAGGTTACACCACCCCACCTCATGACCCTGGAGAGTTATGTTTTCTTGATAGCCTCTCCAAATCAGCAGGTTGTGAAATATCATCAAAACCTCTGCGGACAGCCCTTTCAGAGTTGCTGTCATCCAATAATAAATGCCCTATTTGTGTGTGAAACAAATTAGGTTCTATTTTTCAAAATTAACATAGCACAACAGCTGCCATTCAGCTTCAGGAATGTTCAGGAAATCCTTCTAAACTGAAAATCTTAAGAGGCTGTCTAGCTGAGTGTAACTGAATTCCCTATCATAATAATACATTCTCAAGTATTAAATGTGTACAGCAAGTCAAATGCCCATTCAGGAAAACTAGGTCCTTGACACGCACTTTTAGATTGAGCTCCCGAAGTTGAAGTGTTAAATATAGGGTGGTGATATTACCATTATCACACAGCTTCAAGACTTATTTAGTGTTGGAAACTACCACCAGAGTCAAGTATAACCTATTTGCCGTTTAACGAAGGAAATCGAGACTCAGAGGATCAAAGTGATTGCAGAAGCTTAGGCCTGCTCTTTCACCCCTACACCATGAAAACACAACTTTCTATAAATGACATAGTTGTTTTTTGTTTTTGTTTTTGTTTTTGTTTTGAGGCTGAGTCTCACTCTGTTGCCCGGGCTGGAGTCCAGTGGTGTGATCTCAGCTCACTGCAACCTCTGCTTCTCTGGTTCAAGCAATTCTCCTTCCTCACCCTCCCAAGTAGCTGGAATTACAGGCACCTGCCACCACCCCTGGCTAATTTTTGTGCATTTTTAGTAAAGACGGGGTTTCATCATGTTGGCCAGTCTGATCTCGAACTCCTGACCTCAAGTGATCCACCTGCCTTGGCCTCCCAAACTGCTGGGAGTACAGATGTGAGCTACCATACCAAGCCTATAAATGACATAGTTTTGTCAGTTATTTAATTTGGATTCCTTATGAATAACATCAAAAGAAAAGGTAGAGACACTATGGGCATCACCTGAGAGCTTGTGAGAAATGCAGAATGTCTAACCTCCCTCTAGACCTAGAGAATCTGAATGTGCATTTTAAAAAGATCCCCAGGTGATAATATTTGCATTAAAGTTTGACAAGTGCCTTTCTAGTGAGTCGTTCCCTTGGAAACACTGGTCTGCTCAGGTCAGCAGGATTGTGATGTCTGGAGAACCGGGAAGGGGATCCCCTTATAGAACAGAAAGAAGAGATATAGTCATAGAAACATTCTGAATTTTGAATATTATGAAACAACAGGAACAAAGTGTGCTGTGCAAGGAGTGACGCATTTTAAGGAATGGCATTTCGCTTCCCAGAAAGTGAAGAGAGGAAATTGCAAAATAGTGAGTGGACCTTCTGATACTGCTCCTCCTTGAGTGGAAAAGGGGAAAGAACTGCATGCGTGTTATTCAGCGTCCTGTATTCAAAGGTAACTGCTTGCTACTCTTTCGCAAGAGTAATTTTTCATTACTACAAACATAAAAATTAACATAAGTGAAGGTCAAAAAGCCACATCTACTATCGCCAAATGATGAAAGTATTAGATTGAATTCTGAATCTTTTAGTAGAGTGATTTTCAATCTAGATTGCGTAATAAAGCATCTGCTAATCTTTTTTAAAAAATGCTGTGGCTCAGGATGAACCCCAGACCAATTAAATGAAAACTGGGTGGTGGGGGTGACCTGTGATCACTGTGTTTTAAAACTCCCCAGATCATTAGAGCATGCACTTAGGGTTGAGAAACACTGCTTCAGTAGCTACATTCAGAAGCAACTCTGAGATTGCAGTTCTGCTTCTCCATGTGCCAAAACAGTGTGACTCTGCCTCACTGCCATAAGCATGGTGCAAAGCCAGGTCAGCAATATTCAGGTCACACTCACTGGCCAGTAGGGTTTTCAGAACATTGAGGGAAGTAGGATTTATTTCTTGAAGAAGCCTGCTTACACTAACTTTTAAAACAAATTGATACATGTTACATATTTATGGGGTACACATGAGTATTTGTTATATCCGTACAATGTGTAATGATCTGGTTGGGGTTTGGGGGAATTCATCACCTTGAGTACTTACCATATCTATGTGTTAAGAACATTTCAAGTCATCTCTTCTGGCCACTTTGAAATACACAGTACATTGTTACTAACTATAGGCAACCTACTTTGCTATTGAACATTAGAACTTATTTCTTCTAACTGTACATTTGTATCCATGAACCAACATCTCTTCATCCCCTCCTCCCATCAACACATCCTTCCAGCATCTGATATCTCTTATGCTAATCTTTACCTCCATGGGATCCACTTTTTTAGCTCCCACACATGAGTGAAAACATGCGATATTTGCCTTTCTGTGCCTGGGTTATTTCACTTAACATAATGGCCTCCACTCCTATCCATGTTGCTGCAAGTGACATGATTTCATTTTTTTAAGGCTGAATAATATTTCACTGTGTATACATACCACATTTTCTTTATCCTTTTGTTGATGGACATGTAGATTGATTCCATATCTTTGCTAGTGTGAATAGTGCGCAAAAACACACACACACACACACACACACACACACACACACGAGGACGGGTATCTCTTTGATATACTAATTTCTTTTCCTGTGGATAATACCCAGTAGTGGGATTACTGGATTGTATGGTAGTTCTATTTTTAGTCTTTTGAGAAACAACCCCCATACTGTTGTCTGTAGTGGCTGTACTAATTTACATTTCCACCAACAGCGTATAAGGGTTCCCTTTTCTCTGAATCCTTGTCAGCATCTGTTGTTTTTGTCTTTCAATAACAGCAGTTCTAATTGGGATAAATTGAAATCTCATTGTGGTTTTGATATGCATTTCCCTGGTGATTAATGATGCTGAGTATTTTTTCATATACCTATTGACCATTTGTTTGTCTTCTTCAGAAAAATGTCTATTCATGACCTTTACCCATGTTTATGGGATTATTTGTTTTTTATTGTTGAGTTTTTTTTAGTTCATTGTATATTCTGGGTATTAGTCCCTTGTCAGATTAATAGTTTGAAAATATTTTCTCCTATTCAGTAGGTTGTCTCTTCACTCCGTTGATTGATTCCTTTGCTGCACAGAAGTCTTTTAGTTTAATATAGTCCCATTTGTCTATTTTGTTGTTGTTGTTGTTGCTGTGCTTTTGAGGTCCTAGCCATAAAATCTTTGCCTAGACCAGTGTCTTCAAATATTTCTCCAATGTTTTCTTCTTGAAATTATATAGTTTTGGGTCCTATGTTTAAGTCTTTAGTTGACCTTGAGTTGATTTTTGTATATGGTGACGGACAGGAGTCCAGTTTTATTCTTCTGCATACAGATATGCAGTTCTCCAAGTACCATGTATTTGAAGAGGATATCCTTTCCCCAGTGTATATTCCCAGTGCCTTTGTTGACAATCAGTTGGCTGTAAATGTGTGGATTTTTTTTGTGTGGATTCTCTTAATCTGTTGCATTCATTGGTCTGTGTGTCTGTTTTTATACCAGTACCATGTTTTTTCGGTTACTATTTCCTTGTAATACATTTTGAAGTCAGGTAGTGTGATGCCTTCAGCTTTGTTCTTTTTGCTTGGGATTGCTGTAGCTATTCAGGATATTTTTTGGTTCATATGAATTTTAGGATTGCTTTTTCTAATTCTATGAAAAATGACATTGGTATTTTGATAGGGATTGCATTGAATCTGTATATTGCTTTTGGCAGTATGGCCATTTTAATGATATTAATTCTTCCAATCCATAAGCATGGAATGTTTTTCCATTTGTTTATATCATCTTTAATTTCTTTCTACAGTGCTTTGTAGTTTTCCTTGTAGCAAACTTTCACCTCCTTGGTTAAATATATGCCTAGTTTTTTTTGTTTGTTTGTTTTTTGTTTTTAATAGCTATCGTAAATGGGATTGCCTTCTTGGTGTCCTTTTCAGCAAGTTCCTTTGTTGGTGTACAGAAATGGTACCGATTTTTGTATGTCAATTTTGTATCCTGCAACTTTATTGAATTTATTTATCAGATCTAAGAGTTTTTTTTTTGTGAAATCTTTAGGTGTATCTAGATCTAAGATCATATCATCAGCAAAGAGGGACAATTTGACCTTCCTGTTTTCCAATTTGGGTACCTTTTATTCTTTCTCTTTCCTGGTTGCTCTGGCTAAGACTTCCAATACGATATTGATTAGAAGTGGTGAAAGTGGCATCCTTGTCTTATTTCTGTTCATAGGGTAAAGGCTTTGAGCTTTTCCCTATTTCAAAATAATGATAGCTATTATTATTATTATGTAGATCATATAAGCCCTTATTATGTTGAAGCATATTTTTTCTATGCCTAGTTTGTTGAAAGTTTTATCATGAGGGGATGCTAAATTTTCTCAAATGTTTTTTCTGCATCTATTGAGATGATCATATAGTTATTGTCCTTCATTCTCTTTAGGTGATGTATCACAGTTATTGATTTGCAGATGTTGAACCATCCTTGTATCCCTGGGATGTGTCCCTGGAATAAATCCCCTTTGATCATGATGTGGTTTTTTTATGAGTTGTTAGATTTGGTTTGCTTCTACAGACACACACACACACACACTTTTTAGGCGACAGGGTCTTGCTCTGTTGCCCAGGAGGGAGAGCGGTTATGTAATCATAAATCACTGCAGCCTTCAACTTCTGGGCTCAAGTGATTCTCCTGTCTCAGCTCCCGAGTAGCTAGGACTTCAGTTGTGTGCCACCACGCCTAGCTAATTTTTAAATTTTTTGTAGAGATGAGGGTCTCATTATGTTGCCCAGGCTGGGCTTAAATTCCTAGCTTCAGTCGATCCTCCTGCATTGGCTTCCTGAAGTACTGGGATTACAGGCATGAGCCATCATGTCTGGCCCTTGGTTTGCTAGTATTTTATTGAGAATTTTTGTATTTGTGCTCATCAGGAATATTAGTATGTAGTTTTCTTTTTGGTTGAGGCTTGTTTGCATTTGGTATGAAGCTAATGCTGATCTCATAGAATGAGTTAGGCAGAATTCCCTCCTGTTCAATGTTTCGGAATAGTTTGAAGAGAATGGGTGTTAGGTCTGTTTTGAAAGTTTGGTAGAATTCGACAGTGAAGCCATGTGGCCCTGGACTTTTCTTTATTGGTAGTTTTTAAATTACTGCCTCAACTTTTTTGTTATTGGTCTGTCCAAGTTTTCCGTTTCTACCCATTTCAATCTTGGTAGGTTGTATGTGTGTAGCAATTTATCCATTTCCTCTAGGTTTTCCAGTTTGTTGGTGTGTAGTTGCTCATAATAACTTCTCACGATCTTATGTATTTCTGTGGTATCAGTTGTAATGTTTCCTTTTCCATTTCTGATTTTTTATTGGAGTATTTCCTCTTTTTTTCTTGGTTAGTCTAGCAAGTGCTTTATCGATTTTATCTATTCAAAAAGCAAAACTTTTTGTTTCATCCATCCTTTGTGTTGTTTTTTAAGTCACAATTTGTCTAGTTCTGCTCAGATCTTTATTATTACTTTCCTTTTACCAATATGGGGTTTGGCTTGTTTTTGCTTTTCTAGTTCCTTGAGGTATATCATTACGTTGTTTATTTGAAATTGTTATGATTTTTGGTGTAGGTGCTTATTGCTATAAACTTCCATCTTAGCACTGCTTTTGCTGTATCTCATAGGTTTTGGTGTGTTGCATTTTTATTTGTATTTGTTGAGGGAAATTTTGTGATTTCTTCCTTAATTTATTCTTTGCCACCGTAGTCATTTAGAAACATGTTGTTTAATCATTTATTTTTACAGTTTCAAAAGGTCCTCATGTTATTGACTTCTAGTTTTATTCCATTGTGGTCTGAGGAAATACTTGATATGAATTTGATTTTTAAAAAATTTGTCAAGTCTTATTTTGTGTTCTAACATGGTCATTCTTAGAGAATGTCCATGTGCTGATGAGAATTTGTATTCTGTAACCGTTGTGTAAAATGTTCTGTGAATGTTTGTTAGGTCCATTTGGTCTAACGTATAGTTTAAATCCAATGTTTCTTTGTTAATTTTCTGTCTAGATTATCTGTCAGATGCTGGCAGGGGGTGTTGAAGTCCCCAACCGTTGTTGTATTGGAGTCTGTCTCTCCTTTTAGATCTGATAACATTTTATTTCTATTAATATATCTGAGTGGTCTGTTATTGGGTGTATATATGTTTAGAATTGTTATATCCTCTTGCTAGAATTGATCCATTATCATTATTTAATGACCTTCATTGTCTCTTTATACTGTTTTTGACTCAAACTCTGTTTTATTTGATATAAGTATAGTGACTTTTGGTTTCCATTTGCATGGAATATCTTTCTCCATCCTTTGCTTTCAGTCTTATATGTGTTTTTATAGGTTAGATGGGTTTCTTGTACCCAGCATACAGTTGGGTCGTGATTTTTTATCTATTGCTAGTCTATATCTTTTAAGTGGAAATTTTAATCCATTTGCATTTGAAGTTATTCAACAATGAAAACTTCCCAAGTCTAGTGAGAGATGTAGACACCCAGATACCGGTAACTTGAGATCTCCAAAAAGATACAATACAAAAAGGTCTTCCCCACAGCACATTATAGCCATATTGTCAAAAGTAAAAGACAAAGAGTGAATTCTAAAAACAGCAAGAGAAGAATGACTAGTCACCTATAAAGGAACCCCCAGAAACTAAAATTTTTACCTGTTCACATTCTGATTTACAGAAGGGGTTTGAACTTGCTTTGTAAAATAAGCAGATAATTAATGTTGTTTTGTTTTTGTTTCTGTTTGAAAAAGTCTTGACCATCATGATTGTTAGATTTAAAGATTTTGCAATTCTTATATTTTGGGAGATGCTACAGTATATACTCAGAAGAACTCCAGGCTGGGATATAGGAAACTTGGATTCCCTTGTGTGAATCTAGCAACCTTTTTCACCCTTAGATAATGCACATGATTACCATTAACTTTTGAATGAAATGAGCATGGTTTTCATTACTTCTGGTTTCTTTAACCACTCTTGATTCCCAACATTGCCAGTGACATCTCCAAATGGATATTTACAGTTTTTTTCCTACTCTGGTACCTTCTGACTCCTGCCTGCCCTTCTGGGTGCATGGACCATACCAAGGGAGTGGTCTGTCTTGAAAGGTGTGAAATGAAACATGTAATTGATTTAAAAATAGTAAAAGTTCTTCTTTCCCAGGATTGGTTACTCCTAGGTAATGCTGAGAAGAAATGAAATGACCAAAGAAAAATTGGATTTAAACCATATGTTAGACCAAATGGACCTAACAAACATTCACAGAACATTTTATACAACGGTTACAGAATACAAATTCTCATCAGCACATGGACATTCTCTAAGAATGACCATGTTAGAACACAAAATAAGACTTGACAAATTTTTGTACTCAAATAACATACTAATTTGAGTACAACCATAATTGTTACACCTTGATACTTATAACCCCAAGAAAACACCCTTTCCTAAACTCTGTACATGCACCTGAATAACACATGTCTTAGCTGGACTGACTACCTGGATTCAAATCCTGGCTCCCCTGTTTTCTGTCTTATGTCCTTGGATAAATTAATTTTCTTCTGCAGGTCTCAGTTTTCTCATCTACAAAGTGGGTATGACAGTGTTAGTACCTGTCTCTTAGAGTGGTTGTGGGGATTCAATCAGTTAATACATAAAAACCACAAGAGAGCTGAAATACATTATGTCCTATATAAGCATTAAGTAATATTACTATAATTATTGTCTTTCTAAAGTTTAACATACTGATGTATTTGGAGTTACTGGATGTGACTCATTTCTAGGGTAAAAAGTTGAATTTTCCTGGCTCTAGTCATTTCAAATTTCATTTAGTAAACCAGCATATTTTTGAAACATTCCACCTGTGCCTGTAAAGTCCATTAAATCCTCTGAAGTGGTCCACATCTGCTATGAGCATAAAAGAAATTGTGCAATGCGGGTAGAATGGAAGAGTATTTTTCTTTCAGACCCAATTTTGACACTAATTCATGGCAACCTGATTTGTATTCTTGAGCAAATTATTCCAAATATGAACATTTCAGATGTTAGTCTCTCAACTAAAAAATAATTTGAGAGATTTTTCCAGGAAGAATAACTGCATCATAGTTTATGCAGCCAACCAATAAAACGGCGTCATGTTGAGGTCCAAAGAGCGTGGGTGGATGAGCAGAAAGAATACTCAAACAGCTGTAGGCAGGTGAAAGATGATTTTATTCAACAGCAACTCTCATCAACAACTTTCTCACACCGTCCATCCTGTCTCGGCTGCTTAGTCTGGTGGCTCCCACACACAGCTGTGGGGCCTGCTTTCCCTTGCCTTAGGAGTCAGCACCTTAACTATTTCTATTTCTCTCTCTGGGCATGGGCAAGCCAAGCTGTATCCTGGCTCCCCCTGTCCATCTACAAAGACAGACAGCTCTGACTCTCTCTTTCTCTGGGCACGAGAGTGCCTGTACAGTGTCAGCAGGGCAATTATACCTTTTACTGACAATAGTGGCTTAGAGCCAAGTGATGAGTTTTCCCTATGTTATAGCGATGGTGGTGAGCTTCTCTGTTATGTCTACATGGCTATGATAACAAGTGAAGTTATATGCCTGTGCTGTAAACTCACTCTGGATGCTTACCTCTGCCTGTCCTTGACCAAAGCACCGCCATGTTTCTTACAAAGAGAAAGAAAAAGATTTCATAAATATTATATAATTTAAGACTATAAGCGTATTACTAATCCCTTTTTCCATAGGTAAGCTATCTTTCTCAATGATACATTGTAAGATCTACAGTGAATGATAGAAGTCCATGGTATTTACTCTTTTGTTATATTTTGATGCCTATTTTTCTTAAGATATTATTTAAGTGCCAGGGTTCATTGTTAGCTGATTTATCTAGCTCTCATTTAATGATAAAGTCACTAGCTACTGAAGTATATAGGGAACTTTATAACCTCCACCTCAAATGACTCTAGATAGTTTTGGTTTAAATGGCTTTTTAAAAAATGTTTTTTCTTTCTTCTCTTGTCTTGTGATCCGTCACTTAGTATCACAGTCCTCTCTGCCTCTGGCAGCATTTGTGATTTGCTGCCTCCGATCTGCTCAGAAGCTGGGTAATCATGCTTGTTACAGTGTGTTTTTCAAAAAAGTTCTGAGTGAAAACCTCAGTCCCTTTTCTCATGTGCTCTAGTGAGGTAGGAGGCAGATCTTGACTCAGACACTCAGGCAAGGTTCAGACACTGGACCAAACTGAGGTCAGGGCAGAAGCACCTTCCCATAAGACATGCCCACCAGTGTGCCATGTCAGTTTACTATTGCCATGGCAATGCCCAGAAGTTGCCACCCCTTTCCATGGCAACATCCCAACAACACAGAAGTTACAACCCTCATCCTAGAAATTTCTGCATAAATCACCCCATAATTTGCATATAAATAAACTAGGTTTAAATATGAGTGCAGAGCTGCTGCTGAACTGCTACTCTAGGCACACTGCCTATGGGGTAGGCCTACTCTGTAAGGAGCAGCACCTCTGTTGCTGCTGTAAACTGCTGCTTCAGTAAACGTTGCTGTTTAACACCACCAGCTTGTCCTTTTCCCAGGCAAAGCCAAGTACCCTCCTGAGTTAAACCCCAATTTGGGGACTTTCCTGTCCTGTATCACTAGTGCCTTGCTGCTCAAAGAGGGGTCCTCAGACCAGCATTGGTATTGCTTTCATTAGAAATGCAGAATATCGCGCTTCCCTCCAGACCTACTCAATCAGAATCTATATTTTAATGAGATTCCCAAGTGATCTGTGTGCGCATTAAAATTTGAGAAGCTCCACTTTAGCACATCACCTTTGTGACAGTTAATTTTCCTATTGAGATGCTTTTTTAAAAAACGAAAGATTTATATGGTATGAAGAGAAACCAGAATAGTGATCCTTTTTTAGCTTACAAATTGTCTTACTGTGCTCTATGTTAAAGTGTGGTGAAATATTTTACCTCTAGAAATACAGAACATTATTACAATGTCTAGAAGTGTTTTAATGTTCAGCAATAGGTAACTGATGAACATTTTATTTTCTCTCCCCTAGGATATTCTTGGTGATCTTGGAAGTGCCTGTATCATGGAATCAATCTCTATGATGGGAAGCCCTAAGAGCCTTAGTGAAACTTTTTTACCTAATGGCATAAATGGTATCAAAGATGCAAGGAAGGTCACTGTAGGTGTAATTGGAAGTGGAGATTTTGCCAAATCCTTGACCATTCGACTTATTAGATGTGGCTATCATGTGGTCATAGGAAGTAGAAATCCTAAGTTTGCTTCTGAATTTTTTCCTCATGTGGTAGATGTCACCCATCATGAAGATGCTCTCACAAAAACAAATATAATATTTGTTGCTATACATAGAGAACATTACACCTCCCTGTGGGACCTAAGACATCTGCTTGTGGGTAAAATCCTGATTGATGTGAGCAACAACATGAGGATAAACCAGTACCCAGAATCCAATGCTGAATATTTGGCTTCATTATTCCCAGATTCTTTGATTGTCAAAGGATTTAATGTTGTCTCAGCTTGGGCACTTCAGTTAGGACCTAAAGATGCCAGCCGGCAGGTATATATTTTACATTTTTATTCTTATGTATCTGGTATTTTGTAGTTAAACAGCTAAGCAAATATCAAACATTTTAAAACCAAATTCTGACACTTTCCAATGATTATCATTTGAAAATTAATTATGAGCACCTGAAGATTAATGTTCTGACCTTGTAAGGGCACATTCTCATTCCCAAAATGATGTAGAAATCTGGGAAAATAATGTGAACTTCATCCAGTTCAACTTGAGAATAAAGCAGATGGGGCGCTCGGTCAAAACCATTGTGGAATGAGCTTTCATAAATAAACACATAAAATATGTTTAAAAAATTTTTTAATGTGCTTGAGCATTATAATTAAGCATGATTATAAACACCTTTATTGGTTTTGTCCGTAAAGACAGTTGATTCGATTCCTTAGAAAATAAGTTTAAGTATTATATCATTGTATGCTGTATATCAGAGTCATGATAACCATTTACTTTCCAGTCTTTATTTTAATGACCAGTAAAAGAACATATACTTTTCTACAGGCTATTTCTGAATCTTTTTTTTCTTTTGCATATCCACCAAAGTTTAGCAGTGGATATAGAATAAGCAAATTAGAACCAGGACCTGTGAGACAAACCTGAATTTAATCATATACCCATATTTATACCAAATTTAAATTTTTAACAGAAAAAAATGTGGAACAGTGATGAAATTCAAAATAAGCTACAAAATAGTCTAAATTTGTATTTTGTAGTGTTTGTGCCTTTATTTTGAATGTTTGGTTTATTTTTAGACTTATTATATCATATTATAATTTATACAACATTTTTTCCAAATGAGTTTTTTAAAAAATTTATTCCACCATTGTCACAACTGTAATAAATTAATTTAGAATACTTTTTTCTTACTTCTGTTATAAAAGGATCTCTATTTTAAAAGTTCACAAATGATTATATAATATTCATTCAAATAGGATTTGTCATTCATCTGGCTGTTATCTGAGATTAATAATCCAAAGAGTGTTATATTGTCACCATTACATAAATAGAAACATGCAAATATTTCTATGTGGTCTATTTTAGAGTCCTTATACAAACATCTTTAGGGATATATTTAGGAATTTGTTTTCCCCAAACATTACTTGGAGACTTTATAGCAATATTTTTCTAGCCTTGAATGAGGTGGCCTACCCATTAGTAATAGCAGCTCACTCCAGTAATGAACTTGGGGCTCAATAAATACTTGTTGAATTTTCAACTATATTATAGTATCTAACAGATTTCGATAGTTTGAAAGCCTACCCTTGCCTCCACCCATCACGCCATTAGAGTTTCTGTAAAAGTAATATCTTTGTCTTAGAAAAGGACAGTTGCTTTTCTATTTAAATTAACTAAGCCTTATAATTTTTTTACTTGCCAGGTATATCATCATTATTTAGAGATGAAAGAATTTAATATACTGACCAATGAAATAGTATACCTGAGATTATTATGGTTTTTCTGAGATACTTGGTGTATTGGTTTCTAAGCCTAAATTTTATTTAAAATCTTACTAAATTTTATTTAAAAATACAGCATCATGACATAATTTAAAGATTTTAATTGCAGATGGCCATCCAAAGTGCATGCCCACTTCCAGTCATGCTAAATATCTGTAAAGGGCAGTGTTTGCACTCATACTACTAGACAGAACTGCTACAGTCCTAAAACTACATATTGTTCATGACAGCAGGGAGTGCCAGCCCCACACTGTCTCCTGTGGGAATTAGAGAGGTGGAGTGGGGCAGCAGCATGACCAGCAGCTCAAAGTCCACCTGAACCCCTGGAGAGGAGGCCTTACCTGGCTGCTGCTGCTGAACCATGTGGCCTAGAAGAGTACACTTTTCTTTCCACCTGCCCCCCTCCCACCTGAGGGATCCCCTCTGACGCTCGAGGTTGCAGCTACAATTTCCTGCATTTTATTGTCCTGTTATCATAAGTGGTAAGGACTTTTTTGTTTTCATGACACTGTTTAAAACCTATTAATAGTAGGTTAATACATTCATAAATGCCTTATCTCCTGAACTTTAACCATTTGTATCACTCAAGGTCATCACAGGTGATGCTCCATAAGTGGAGCATGCGATTGCTACCATTTTTATAAACAACAGTGGTAATGTTGAGTCTTTTTATTTTTCCCACAGGTTTATATATGCAGCAACAATATTCAAGCCCGACAACAGGTTATTGAACTTGCCCGCCAGTTGAATTTCATTCCCGTTGACTTGGGATCCTTATCATCAGCCAGAGAGATTGAAAATTTACCCCTACGACTCTTTACTCTCTGGAGAGGGCCAGTGGTGGTAGCTATAAGCTTGGCCACATTTTTTTTCCTTTATTCCTTTGTCAGAGATGTGATTCATCCATATGCTAGAAACCAACAGAGTGACTTTTACAAAATTCCTATTGAGATTGTGAATAAAACCTTACCTATAGTTGCCATTACTTTGCTCTCCCTGGTATACCTAGCAGGTCTCCTGGCAGCTGCTTATCAACTTTATTATGGCACTAAGTATAGGAGATTTCCGCCTTGGTTGGAAACCTGGTTGCAGTGTAGAAAACAGCTCGGATTACTAAGTTTTTTCTTCACTGTGGTCCATGTTGCCTACAGCCTCTGCTTACCAATGAGAAGGTCAGAGAGATATTTGTTTCTCAACATGGCTTATCAGCAGGTACTGAACGTGCTTGTTATTTATCTGATGCTAGTATAGTTTTTTATTTTATACTTTTTATTAGTATAAATTATAAAACATAAATTTTACATGCCTTTTAATGGAAATTTGATTTTCGTATACTATGGGAGGGGAAAGAATTGTTCTTTAAACAATGTTTTCGCATAAGAATTATGTGGCTAATTCAAAATTATTTCCAGTAAAGGCTGCTACCATCCTTTTCCTTACAGAATAAAAGCAGAAATGTAGAGGGTTGGGTTCTCCCCTTTTTTCAATGTTATAATTGCAATGAGTGCTTTCAGTATTCAACAATTCATTATTTTAATGTTTTATAATTGGTCGTGCTCCACAAAATGATGAGGCAACTCTCAGTAAATATATACAATAAAATTAGAACAAGTAAAAATACAAAACAGAACAGGAAGACAAGATCAGAAGAAAAAAGTCGAATACACCTCTGCTGAGAGTGTCTACACAGCTTCTCTTTTGGCTTTGAGATTTTCAACACAATGAGAAAGGAGACCCTATTATTTACAAAGCTCTTGTTATCAAAAACCAGAAAAGATAATAGTTCCACGAGTGAAGCTTTTCTAGCACTTAGCTCTCAAAAAAAAAAAAAAAAAACTTAGGGAGGACTTCATGGAAAGGGCTTGATGATGAGCTAGACTATGGTTTTCCTCCATAATTCCCAAACCACAAATGTAATTTAAGGGGTTTCCCTGAAGCTGTTTGGTATAGCATTTCTCAATGAAAGCCAAGAACATTGCACCAAAACAAATGTGTAAAAGCATGTGCATTTTGTAAGGATCGAAGGCATCATAGTCCAAGTATGTGGCATCTAGTACTTAAGCTTATTTCAACAATAAAACCTAAAATAATATTTTTCTAATTAGTAGATTGATAACCTTTAAGCCATTCACTTTCTGAAAAAAAAAAAAAAAACAACACTTCTCTTAATGAGATACTAAGGCTTTTATAGTTGCTCAGTTGGCTCCCTTATCTCCTTCCAGTCATTTGCCCAGATCTCACCTTCTCAGTGAGTCCTACGCTGGATACCATTTTAAATGCTGCTGCTTCCACCCCAACCAGTATTCCAAATCCCGCTGACTTACCCTGCTCTACCTTTCTTTTTTTAATAACACTTACCATCTTCTAACACACTTGATTTCCATGTTAAAAATACATTTACCAGTGTTTGCCTTCTCCCATCAGAATGTAAGTTCATGAGAAGAGGGATCTTTGTCTGTCTTTTTCACTAATACATACCCAGTGCCTAGATCTGAGCCTAGACATTGTGGACACTCAAACAGCCCATTTGTGGGATGAATGAATGAGCTGGAAGAGCAGGTAGATCCAGGTTGTAGTCTCTGAGTACACTGGGTAATGCTGTTATTTTGTATTGTATAGATATCAAATAAGAAGATGGTAGGAACTCTGGGGCCTCTTTCAAGATAATGGTATGATTGCCTCAGGGAACTAATGGTTAAGAAGCAGCTTTTTGTTGTTGTTAAATTTTAAGTATGTTTTGTTAACTGGAATTGGACAAAGTTAAACTGTTGTTAAGTTAGAATCTGGTTTCCATTAATAGATACTTATTTAAACAAAAAATTTTAGCTGATGGAGGCCAATACTTGATTTATACTCTAATTATATTCTGCGTGTAAATAGAACTTCTAAAGGTAGTCCCTACACAAAATACCACAAATTCAGAGTTAACTGTCTGACTTGATTATATACACATTATCAATGTAAGTAAAAGATGTTTGGAAAAATACTGTATATAAATGACACAGTCGGAGAGTTGGGAATCATATTAAATGAGGCAGTTCAAGTGGAGAAATATTTGAGCTCCATTGGCCTTTATAGCCAGGGAAATCATAGCTTTCTAGGAAGAGAAGATGAGAAGAAAGACAAAGCAGAGATATATTATTCATGTGATGGAAGAAGATACTGATGTAGTTAGAAATTCCCTGCCTAGATCCAAGTTGAACTAAGGCCAGACTGTATCCCAGATATTCAACCAAGTTTAAACCAGCTTGTAAAAGTACTTCAAAACTAAGTTTAACTCCAGTAACTTCTTTTGTGTCACCCTAGAACCAACCACTAGGCATTTTATGGTGTTGGACTCCAGAGTCCCTGTAATGATGATGTATTACAAATGTGATGGCAAAGCTTTGCCCCTTTATTCTAGCACGTATACAAGGAAAGAGAAAGTTTTGTCCTCCTTTTGTTTAATTCTCTTTTCCCCTACACCTGGAGCAGTATCATCCAGTAACATGTTCTCTATAATGGTTTGTTAGACTGAATTAGTACAACTTAAATATGTCCATATATGACCAGGTTCTTCTTATGCCAAGAGTGAACTCTGTGCTGAATCAGTTAATGTTCTATTAAACAAAGGAAGTTCACATTTGCTTTCTTGTTAGGTTCATGCAAATATTGAAAACTCTTGGAATGAGGAAGAAGTTTGGAGAATTGAAATGTATATCTCCTTTGGCATAATGAGCCTTGGCTTACTTTCCCTCCTGGCAGTCACTTCTATCCCTTCAGTGAGCAATGCTTTAAACTGGAGAGAATTCAGTTTTATTCAGGTATGTGGGGTTTTGTTTGGTGAAGGACTGTGCAGGATAGGATTTCCTTGTTAAGAACAAATGAATTTTAAATATTTTCCTTATAAAAAGGGTGCCTTTGAGAGTATATTTATGCATCTAGATACATTATGCTGGAAGCCAGCTTAGGACTGCTCTGGTTAAGTAAGTGAAACACCAGTCAGTATATGATTGTATTGGAAGACTTTGACAGCACTGCCTTCCAGTATACTATGTTAAGAATGAAAAGTCATCTTAAAAGAGAAAAAAAAATGAAAGTGGGGAAGGATGAGCCTAGATCAAATTTAATGTTGAAAGTCAATTTATTATTAGCCAAGTTAATGAAAAATTATTTTATGTTTTGAGTCATCTTGATCTGTCCAGAAAAATCTTATTAATTTGAACTCAAGTGGGGGTGTCAATCTGAATATTTTAAAGAAATGTGTGTATATATACACACACATACGAACACAAGCAGTGGCAAACTAGGTAACTAGATTAATGGATTATAACATGCAGCCAGCCTTAAGAATTTTGTTAGTACAGGTATTTAGTGTATCAGTAGTACACTAATATGTATGGATGTCTGTAAAGGGATTTCAAACCACCATTGTATTCTTCAATAAGTTAAACTTTCACTCTCTCCAATAATATCTAAATAATAAGGTTGCATATTTTAAAAATATATAACTGAAACATAGACCCTTCCTATATTTTTGCAAAATCTCTACTGGTTGTATCCAAATGGTTTACAGCACAGTAGACAAATTCATGTCCTTTGGTGGTACACTTAAGTTTTGTTTCATTTTGTTGCTTATTTGCTTGTTTTTTTTTTAAGGTCATGTAAAAATCTCATTCAAAGCAGGGCCATAATGCTTATCTGAATTTATTTTTCCTTTTTGAAGAAAAGGGAGAGTACTTTCCCAACAGCTAGTTTAAACATACCTGAAAAGAAATAGAAGGTTCTAGGCAGATGCAAATTATCATTATAAATTTAGATGAGTAATTGCAAATATTTTGCCTGCCAGAGGGTTGATATTTTCTCAGTAAAGTTAGACATTACATCATTATACGGATGTAATATTACTTTTATATAACAGACTATTTTTCAAAGTAAGCAGTCTTAAACATAATAATTTAGCAAACTAAAGAATGGTGATCTTTTAGAATTTAACCTGTAAAGTGCCTAACTGAAGTTTTCTTACTAAACTCTGTATTTGAATTATTGTTTATATTAATACTGCAGGATTTTTCATACTTGCCTATTAACCAGTATGTATATGTGTGCGTGTGCCCATGAGGATGCTCATTTAATTTTAATTTAATTTAATTAATTTTAATAATTTTAAATGAGTTTATTTAATTTTATCATATATCTGTTTATGTATTAACAGTGATGTGTCACCTAACAATGGGGAACATTCTGAGCAATGAGGCAATTTTGTCATGTGATCATAGAGCATATTTATACAAACCGTGACCTATTGCTCCCAGGCTACAAACCTGTACAGCATGTTACTGTACTGAATACTATATGCAATTGTAACACAATGGTAAATATTTGTGTACCTAAACATATCTAAACATAGAAAAGGTACAGTAAAAATAGGGTATATAATCTTATGGGACCACCGTTGTATATGCAGTCCATAGTTGACCAAAATGCCCTTATGTGGCACATGACTGTATTTATGTGTATGTGTACACACACACACACACATATACACACACACACATTTCTTTAATACACAACTGGTAGGAATGTGAATAATTTTTATAAAGAAGAGTTTAGCAGTATGTATCAGTACCCTTAAGGAAAAGCTAGATGTTTTGACCAATAATCCTACTATTAGAAACCAGTCCTAAGAAAATAAATCAAAATATGGAAAATGGCCTAACATGACACTTATAGTTGAGGAAAATTGAAAACAGTAAATTATCAACAAAAAGGAATGGTTGAATAAATTATGCACATCCATTCAATAGAATATTATACAGTATTAATGTCATCTTCATACTTAATGACATGAGGAAAATGTTCTTGATAAAATAAATGAAGTAGTAAGAATATTGAAGTGTATGCAATCGCACCTCATTTGTGTAACATAAGGTGTGCATATAAATAATACATATATATGCATATATAAAAATATTAATATTGTTTAATTCAGTAGAGGACAAAGGTTAACTTGATAATTTAAGACAAAATAGTTTTATCAAAATATAAACATGGTATATCTTGAACTTAATTTATGGGTTTCAGTCATTTGTTGCTTATTCTTTGTTTCTTTTCCTTTCTCTCCTGGCCCAAGTCTACACTTGGATATGTCGCTCTGCTCATAAGTACTTTCCATGTTTTAATTTATGGATGGAAACGAGCTTTTGAAGAAGAGTACTACAGATTTTATACACCACCAAACTTCGTTCTTGCTCTTGTTTTGCCCTCAGTTGTAATTCTGGGTAAGATCATTTTATTCATTCCATGTGTAAGCCGAAAGCTAAAACGAATTAAAAAAGGCTGGGAAAAGAGCCAATTTCTGGAAGAAGGTATTGGAGGAACAATTCCTCATGTCTCCCCAGAGAGGGTCACAGTAATGTGATGATAAATGGTGTTCACAGCTGCCATATAAAATTCTACTCATGCCATTATTTTTATGACCTCTACATTCAGTTACAAGTATGCTGTCAAATTATCGTGGGTTGAAACTTGTTAAATGAGATTTCAGCTGAATTAGTGATAGAGTTTTCTTGAAGTTAATTTTCACAAATGTCATGTTTGCCCATGTGAATTTTTCTAGTCAATATATTATTGTAATTTAGGTATGTTTTGTTTTGTTTTGTTTTGCCCAACTGTAACCCTATTGTTACTTTATATTTCACAATCAGGCAAAAATACTTACAGTTAATAATATAGATACAATTTTAAAAACAATTTGCAAACCAGCAGAATTTTAAGCTTTTAAAATAATTCAATGGATATACATTTTTTCTGAAGATTAAGATTTTAATATTCAACTTAAAAAGTAGAAATGCATTATTATATGTTATTTTTAAGAAAGGACATATTATGTTAGCATCTAGGTAAGGGTGCATGATAGCATTCCTATATTTCTCTCATAAAATAGGATTTGAAGGATGAAATTAATTGTATGAAGCAATGTGATTATATGAACAGACACAACTTAAAAAGACAAATTAAACCTGAAATTATATTTAAAATATATTGGAGACATGAAATACATACTGATAATACATACCTCATGAAAGTTTTTATTCTTTATTGTGTTACAGAGCAGTTTCATTTTCATATTAATATACTGATCAGGAAGAGGATTCAGTAACATTTGGCCTCCAAAAGTGCTATCTCTTAATACAGTACCAATCCTGGGAACTGTATAATAGTTCATACTTAGAACAAAAGTACCAAGTTTGCACACAAATAGTCTGTCAGCTGACCTTTGTTGCACCTTAACCAGTCACCACTTGCTATGGTATGGGATTATACTGATGTTCTTTGAGGGATTGTGATGTGCCAGGTGTGGTTCTAAGTACTTTACTTGTATTATCCCATTTAATACTTAGAACAACCCCGTGAGATAAGTAGTTATTATCTTCATTTTACATATGAGGGACCAAAGGATAAAAAGTTATTTTCCAAAGGTCATGCAGTTAATAAATGGTGGAGTGAGCATTCAAGTCCAGGTAGTCATATTCCAGAGGCCATGGTTTTAACCACTAGGCTCTAGAGCTCCCGCCGCACCCCTATGCATTGTGTTCACAATGCCAATCTAGATGCTTCCTCTTTTGTATAAAGTTACTGACATTCTTTAGAGTGGGTTGGGTGCATCCAAAAATTGTATAAAAATATTATTATAATAAACTTATGACTGCTTGTAGGGTAATTCACAGTTACCCTATTCTTGCTTGTAACATGAGCCTGGAGACCCGTGGCAGTCCATATGCCTCCCTATGCAGTGAAGGGCCCTAGCAGTGTTAACAAATGGCTGAGATCCCATAGAGTCTTTCAAAAATCTCTGTAGACCTGGTCTTCTCCTTTTCTCTTCCTGAGAAGTTCTCCTGCCTGCATAACCACTCATTAGGTAGCAATTTACAAGCATGAAGGATATTAGGGTAAGTGGCTAATTATAAATCTACTCTAGAGACATGTAATCATACAGATTATTCATAAAATTTTTCAGTGCTGTCCTTCCACATTTAATTGCATTTTGCTCAAACCGTAGAATGTCCTACATTCCCCCCACCCCCATTTGCTATTTCCTTATTAAAATAGAAAATTATAGACAAGATACAATTATATGCATTCCTCTTCCTGAAATTATAACATTTCTAAACTTACCCACATAAGTACTACTGAATCCAGCTGCCAACAATAAAAAGACTTTTATTTAGTAGAGACTACCTTTCCCACCAGTGGCTCTTTTCCTACAACTGCATTGTCAGTTTGGTAATTCACTCATGATGCTCTAATGTTCTCCTCTTGGTGAATTTTATTATCTTGTACTTTCTAACTGAGCTCTCTATTTTCTTTATTTTAATTATATTTCTCCCCACTTGATAATCACTTGTTAGTTCTTGGTAGGAATTCAGTTGGGCAATGATAACTTTTATGGGCAAATACCTAAACATTCTCTTATAGTGAACTAATGAAAATAACAGCATATTTTCAGTATTTTCTTGTTCCTTAAATTCCAGTTAATACTATGCTTAACCATTTAATGTGACAACAAAATGAAATATTCCCAAAAGTTAGATGACTATTAAAGCATATATTGTTGCATGTATGTATTAAGTAGCCAATACTCTAAAAATATCACTGTTACAGATAAATGAGGCCTTTAAAAATATGAAAAACAAACTTTTGTGAAAATGTATAAAAGATGCATCTGTTGTTTCAAATGGCACTATCTTCTTTTCAGTACTACAAAAACTGAATAATTTTGAAGTTTTAGAATAAATGTATATAATTCTAAATGTTTAAATGTTTTTCTAAAAATGCAAAACTATGATGTTTAGTTGCTTTATTTTAATTCTATGTGATTATTTTTCTTAATTGTTATTTTTTTATAATCATTATTTTTCTGAACCATTCTTCTGGCCTCAGAAGTAGGACTGAATTCTACTATTGCTAGATGTGAGAAAGTGGTGGTGAGAACCTTAGAGCAGTGGAGATTTGCTACCTGGTCTGTGTTTTGAGAAGTGCCCTTTAGAAAATTAAAAGAATGTAGAAAAGATACTCAGTCTTAATCCTATGCAAAAAAAAAAAAAAAAAAATCAAGTAACTTTTTTCCTATGAGGAAAATAACCATGAGCTGTATCATGCTACTTAGCTTTTATGTAAATATTTCATATGTCTCCTCTATTAAGAATATTTAAAATCATATTTAAATATTAATATATTCATGCTAACATTATTTTTCAAAACATACATGGAAATTTAGCCCAGATTGTCTACATGTCAGGTTTTTATTTAAACTGTAAAATATTTAAAAGTATGAATAAAATATATTTATAGGTATTTATCAGAGATGATTATTTTGTGCTACATACAGGTTGGCTAATGAGCTCTAGTGTTAAACTACCTGATTAATTTCTTATAAAGCAGCATAACCTTGGCTTGATTAAGGAATTTTACTTTCAAAAATTAATCTGATAATAATAACTTAAGGTATATTATACTTTCATTACAATCAAATTATAGAAATTACTTGTGTAAAAGGGCTTCAAGAATATACACAATTTTTAAATATTTTCATATATCTCCTATCTAATATGATAACTTAATTCTTCTAAATTACCACTTGCCATTAAGCTATTTCATAATAAATTCTGTACAGAGTTCCCCCCCAAAAAAGAGATTTATTTATGAAATATTTAAAGTTTCTAATGTGATATTTTAAAGTATCATAAATGTAATAAGTAAATATTTATTTAGGAATACTGTGAACACTGAACTAATTATACCTGTGTCAGTCTATGAAATCCCTGTTTTGAAATAAGTAAACAGCCTAAAATGTGTTGAAATTATTTTGTAAATCCATGACTTAAAGCAGGATACATACATAGTATAACACACCTCACAGTGTTAAGATTTATATTGTGAAATGAGATGCCCTACCTTCAATTGTTCATCAATCAGTAAAACAAATTCTGATATATATTCAGTACAAATGATGAGCCCTAAATGAAATGTAATAATTTCAGTGGAAACTCAATCTGTTTTTACCTTTAAACAGTGAATTTTACATGAATGAATGGGTTCTTCACTTTTTTTTAGTATGAGAAAATTATACAGTGCTTAATTTTCAGAGATTTTGTCCATATGATACTAAAAATGTTTTGTTCAGCCTAACATACTGAGTTTTTTTTAACTTTCTAAATTATTGAATTTCCATCGTGCATTCATCCAAAATTAAGGCAAACTGTATGGATTCTTCCAGTGGCCAGATGAGCTAAATTAAATCACAAAAGCAGATGCTTTTGTATGATCTCCAAATTGCCAGCTTTAAGGAAATGTTCTCTTGAAATTGTCTTTAAAGATCTTTTGCAGCTTTGCAGATATTCAGACTGAGCTGGAACTGGAATTTGTCTTCCTGTTGACGCTACTTCTTTAAAAGCTGCTGCCCATTACATTCCTCAGCTGTCCTTGCAGTTAGGTGTACATGTGACTGAGTGTTGGCTAGTGAGATGAAGTCTCCTCAAAGGAAGGCAGCATGTGTCCTTTTTCATCCCTTCATCTTGCTGCTGGCATTGTGGATATAACAGGAGCCCTGGCAGCTGTCCCCAGAGGATCAAGGCCACACCCAAAAAGAGGAAGGCAGATCAGAGACCAGAAAGACCTTGACTACTTCCCTACTTCCACTGCTTTTTCCTGCGTTTAAGCCATTGTAAATCTGGGTTTGTTACATGACGTGAAAATCAATCCTTTCTGCCCTTCAGTTCTTTATCCTGATACCGTTTAACACTGTCTGAATTAACTAGACTGCAATAATTCTTACTTTTGAAAGCTTTTAAAGGAATATGTGCAATTCACATTAAAATTGATTTTCCATTGTCAATTAGTTATACTCATTTTCTTGCCTTGATCTTTCACTAGATATTTTGTATCTTCTTGGAATATATTGTCTTCTTTTTAACTGTGTAATTGGTAATTACTAAAACTCTGTAATCTCCAAAATATTGCTATCAAATTACACGTTTTCTATCATTCTCATACTGCCTTATAAACATTTAAATAAAAAGTAATTTAATGCTTTAACTTCTGTTTTGAAATGTTGTATACGCGTGGATTTTTTTTCTTACTGAATAATAATTCCAGTATTTGATGGAGGCCTTCTAATAATTTTCTGAGTTATTTCTTTTCAGAAGCATCCAGAAAGCAATACACGTGATAGTTTTGGAGGGGTTTTGTTTGTTTTACTGAAGTAGTCATTTAGAAAAACCTCCATTTACATTGATTTTATTACATTATTTCATTTTACTAGCATTCATTAAGCATCTTTAAATCAGAACACACACAATATTCAAGCTATTCTGTAAACTCCCTGGTAGCAGAAATTTTATCTTATTTACTACTAAATCCCCAGTATCTAGTATAATATGGTCTATGATGGATACTAAAGAGAAATTGTAATAAATCGTTACTCATTTTTATAGAAAATTATGTTTTTTATTACCCCACATCCATGCAGCCATGCCTAAAACCTTTTGCCTCTTCCTCATGCCCTTCCCATCACTGCTTCTGCCTCATGCCTTGCCTCCTGGCCAGTGGCCTAGCGCTACCCTGTTGTCCTAAAGAGGAGTTTCTGCTGCTGCTGCCACTACCACCACCGCCATACTGCTATATGTTGATTAGTCCTGTACACAGTGCCACTGACAAGGAGAAACTGACCTTTGTACCTGTGCACGAGATCTGTCCGTGGAGGTTCTGGCTTCCCCAGCTGCTGCCTGGAAATGCTTAGGTGCTAATATCCTGAGAGTAGGATTGTCAGGTAAAATACAGGACTCTCAGTTAAATTTGAATTGCAGACAAACAAGAAATTACTTTTTATTATAAGCATGGACTTTTTAAAATTTTTCTAAATCTGGCAACCCTACTTAAGGAGTGAACTTTGAACAAGGAGATACAGCACAAAATGAAGCTAGCAGGTAAATCTCCCTTCCTTTCCCCCAGATAGTGTGTTCTAAAGTGCAATAATTCAGAAGACCTTCATGAAAATATCCTCAAAGACTGAGCAATTAACTGCACTTGTTGCAAACTATAACCAGCTCAGTAACACCTGTGTTTGTGTTCCCTTCTCCTACTGCCTCACTTCCATTTTTTTCCTCACTTCTGTTTCTCAGAGATAGTACTCCCCATAGAGTGACAGCAGGTGAATGTTGGTGTTTATTTATGGCAGGCTTGGGGAACCTAGACTAGTACGGTACTTTAGGTAGTGGATTCTTCTAATGGGAAGTGAAACAAGAGACAAATGATGACTTTGAGAAAGTCAGACACAGGACCCTGCAGACTCAAAATCCAGATTTGTTGAGACCCCTGAGAGTAGAAAAACCCCTCATGGGCAGATTCACATTGATCAAATGTACAGTGATACACTGTTAAATCAGAATAGTAACTTAGTACTACTGTGCGAAATATCAGTGTCCTGTAGTCAAGAATACCATTTGTGCCTTAATTAAACATACTCTATTCTTGAATCTGCTGTTTGTAAGAATTAAAGTTATAATTCAAAAGATATTGGGATCTGTTATGGGCTGAATTGAATTTCCTCAAAATTGATACATTGAAATCCTAACTCCCACACTACCTCAGAATGTATTTGGTGACAGGATCTTTAAAGAGGTAAAGTGAGGTCATACAGTTGGGCCCTAATCCAATATGACTGGTGTCCTCATAAAAAGAGGAGATTAGGAATCAGGCATGCACAGAGGGAAGAACACATGAAGTAAAAGGGAGAAGATGGCACGCCAAGGAGAGATGCCTCAAGATGAAACCAATCCTGCCAGCACCTTAGTCTTCAACTTCTTAGCCTCCAGAACTGTAACAAAATACATTTCTGTTGTTAAAGCCACCCAGTCTGTGGTATTTGTTACAGCAGTCCTCAAAAACTAACACAAGGTTCACAGAATCAGAACAAGTCAATTTAGATATAGAACTCAAATAATTAATGTCATTGGAACAAACTTGTCTGATTAATCTTGCTCCACAATAAAGACAGTTCCATCCTGGGATTATTGCACTATAACTATCCACCATTTAAACACAATAATAGTTATTCTAAAATCTCAGGAACGTTTTTTTTTCATATAATTATTCCCATGTCATGGAACTGAAGCTTTGATTGGGTAAAAGTAGCACTTTATAAATTCTTCTTTTCATTTATTACAATTTGTTTACTTTTCCACTAAACATGAGTAGTTCCTGCAGCTTCCTACTTAAAAATCACTTGCAGTTTGGGTTATTGTTAGTATAATTTTCATTAGGATGGTTGACTTCAGGGGTGACTATTCTTTTACTTTCATTTTCTGTTCCACGTACTTATTCTTCCTAAATGTGCATTAATGATTCTGTTGGAAAGACATAATTACTTTTGTTTTGTTTTTAGGCTTTGTTTCTATGCTGTCAACCAGAAAAAGTTTTTTAAAACAGTGAAGTATAGGCTGGGAGTGGTGGCTCACACCTGTGATCCTAGCACTTTGGGAGGCCAAAGTGGGCAGATTGTTTGAACTCAGGAGTTCAAGACCAACCTGGACAACATGGTGAAACCCCATCTCTACAAAAAATAACAAAAATTAGCCAGACGTGGTGGCATGCACTTGTAGTTTCAGCTGCTCGGGAGGCTGAGGTGGGAGGTGAGGGGTGGG
>NW_012117489.1:1396938-1461439 GCF_000951035.1 Colobus angolensis palliatus | reverse complement strand
GGGAGGTCGGGGCTGCAGCGAGCAGAGATCATGCCACTGCATCCCAGCCTGGGTGACAGAGTGAGCCCTGTCTCAAAAAAAAAGAAAACTTAAGTGTAATAAACTCTAATTTTGTATGCATTTCTTCTGTTATAGAATTTCCCTAAAGCTAACCTATTAAAAACTATGATTAGATTTCATATGTGCTATAAACATTCTTTATTTAAAATAAATTACTCTAAGAAAGGAATAACATTTGCTTGAACATTTAGAACATCTGGCACTAGAGACTACTAAATTCATATGTAGTCTAAAATACTTATTAGACGCATTCTTAATTCAAGAATATATAATTATTCATATGATTTGAAATAATTATAATTTTACTAAACATTGCGAATTAGGCAGAGTACAAACAAGAAAAAATCAGAAGGAAAATAGAACCACAATTTTAATATATTTATTTTAAAACATACTTAGCTTTCTTTGTTACTTTTAAAAGAAAAAATTGTAAGTCAATATATTATTAAAACTTCTAGTTAATCTTTAAATCTACAGGTGCTACTAAGAAATTGCAATTTGTAACTTGAGATATTAAATTCTGCAGAATTGTTACCAGATTCAAGCATTTCTCTTCTCTAGGTATAACTCATTTCTCATGTTTCTCTGCTATTTATCTTTTTGCTGAAATAATTTACTCCTTCAGTAGTCATTTCACCCTTTCACCCTTCTGTGTTTTTGTGTCATAACAGAAGAATCAATGAATAATGATTAAAATTAAGTCAACATACCTACTATAAACAGTTAAAGCTTGTATGAAGCTTAATCTTTGTGCACTTACCAAGAAGAAAAGTAAACCCAGTATTATTTGGGAACAAAGGACTTGGAAAATCCACGAATGAAATAATTAGTGAAAGCCAATTTTATGCAGGCTGTTAAAACTACTCCAAAGCAATAATAATAATGACAACACACACACGCAAATACACACACACAAGCAGTGCTTCTCAAATTTTGATGTGTGTACTGATCACCTGAGGATCTCGTTAAAATGGAGATTCTGAGTCAGTAGGTCCACCATGGGGCAAGAGAATCTCCATTCCTAACAGAGCCCCTAATAATGCCAGTACAGGTAGCCCAAGGACCCCATTTTGAGTAGCAAGGACGTGGAGTATTTACCTTACTTTGGATAACTTACAAAATGCTTTAATTTGGCTTCAAATCAAAATAAAAAGTAATTTATAATCCTTGAAATCTTTTAATGAACATTTTTTGAGTAACTAGTATGATATGGACCAGGAAGTCCCAAAGTATGTTCTCTAGACCAACAGCATCAACATTGTTTGGGAACTGGTTAAAAACGCATATCCTTGGGCCTCACCCAGACTTATTGAAGCAGAGACTCTGCAGGTAGGGCTCAAGATTCTGTTTTATTTCTCCAGATGATTCTGATACACATTAGGTTTTGAAAACTACTGCTCTAGACAGTATGCTGAGGGTCTGGGGTGCATATCACAGTGACTATCAAGAATCTCAGTACAGTAGGAAGGGATCCAGTTGCTGAACCAGTTGATACCATTAAGTATGTGATGAGTACAAAACCAGAATGACAGACAAGGTGGCACCCAACACAGAGGATGTAAAGGTTTCCTAGAAAATGTCAGGTGAACTGAATTTCATAGGGATTAGCCATCTGAAGACAGTGGCATGTACAACATAATGCAAATGTTATGCAGGAGGAATCCTGCTGGCACCGTTGGAAAACTGCAGTAATTCACCCAAGATGGCTGGCTGTGGGGTGTTTGAAGACCTCTCTATCCTTGTCCTTCTCATCTGTCCATGAGTAAAACAAATACCATTAGAGCTAGAAAAAAAAAAAATTACAAAGCTGAGTCTATTAACTTGCCAAGCAAGAGAACTTACTCCGTGAAGAATTTCACTGAGGAGGGAAAGTCAGGGGTTTTTAAATATAAGAAGTGGGGAGCTCATGGGGCTTATGCTAATTAAGCATTGGAAACTGGCACTCTGGATATAGGGCAGAATGAATATATAGGTCTCTAAGCCGTTGGTTAAATAAAATAAATATCCCATTGTTCACTAGTCAGGAAAGTCTCTTCAGTTAGGTCCAGTGAGGAAGGTGCCTGTCTAAGGTCACTGAGGCTTAAAGACCCTTATCAGCTTCAGCCTGTGGTGTTAAAATACAAGAGTCAGTTGCTGTCTCCTAGGCAAGCTCTACTTTAAGTGGAAATTTTTCCTTTCCCCTCCCTCCTCTTCATCTTTCCTCATCCTGAGATGCTAGGATGACCACACAAAAGATATGCAAATAATCCAATTGTCAGCTCTCTGCCACCATCTTGGTCTGGGATGCCATTCTCACAGGACTCCATTGTGTTCATCCAAGTAGTTTCGGTCTCCTTTTGATGTGGTTTACTGGGACTGTGTAACAGCAATTAAGGTCATATGAATAAAACACTTAACACAGTTTGCACTTTCCCTAGGTGGAAGCAACCTTAGACCTACTAAACTGCCCTCTAGATGTAAGGCCTAAGAGTGGTTCTAAAGAGATATCTATCAGTAGCTAGGTAGCAGAGTGGTGCAGCAGAAGTGTGTTGGGGCCATAAAGATACCACTGAGTAGCTGTAGAGATGAAAACAAAAAGAATGTGGAAGCCTAGGCAAGGGGGTTGGAAAAAGAGGAGAGGGGTCAACAATGTAAAATACTACAGATTAGTACAACAGGATGAGAAATGAAAAGTGTTAATAGACTTTGACCCCAAGTGTCAGTGATCTCAGTTTCAGAAGGCTGAGAATGAGAAAAGTGGACGAATGACTAGAAGTGTGGAAACAGGTGCTAGAAGTGCTCACTACTCTCTCAACAAAACTCGGCCTCTTTGGCTAGGATTGACAATCAAGTGCTGCCAGTCCCAATCTAGTGTTCCCATTTTTCTTTTAGGGCCAGAAATATTCAACGTCTGAGGTAGAAGGAACCTTCAAAACCACTTATCAACCTCATTCTAGAAATGAGAAGTCCTGAGAAATGAAGTAATATTTATTTTCATTGAGTTTATACTTGATTTTAAATTCATAAATTCTATGGACGATACAAAAATGTACATTTAAATCTTGAATAATTTTTGAAAGTTTAGAAAACGGATTAAAAGAGTTAAAGTTTTTCTTAATTTTCATAGTTATGGTGTTTGAGTTATTAAATTATACTGATGATCATCATGAGAAGCTTTCTATTATAGTCTTGACCCTTCTTGTATTATTATTCAGGCTACAATGGATAGGCAACAACATGTCAACTGAAAAATCATGAGATCTATAAATTTAGAAAGGAGACTTTATTTCTTTTTTTTTTTTTTTTTTTTTTTTTTTTGAGACGGAGTCTCGCTCTGTCGCTCAGGCTGGAGTGCAGTGGCCAGATCTCAGCTCACTGCAAGCTCCGCCTCCTGGGTTTACGCCATTCTCCTGCCTCAGCCTCCTGAGTAGCTGGGACTACAGGCGCCCGCCACCTCGCCCGGCTAGTTTTTTTTGTATTTTTTAGTAGAGACGGGGTTTCACCGTGTTCGCCAGGATGGTCTCGATCTCCTGACCTCGTGATCCACCCGTCTCGGCCTCCCAAAGTGCTGGGATTACAGGCTTGAGCCACCGCGCCCGGCCGACTTTATTTCTTATAATGAGTTACAACCTGCAGGCTGGCCATTCTGCAGACTGGGAAGCCCATGCTCCCACAGAGACAGTCAACAGGCACTTTGAAGGAGGTGGGGTTGGAGCAGAAGCTTTATGCCGAATGAGTTGGCTAAACAGACATACTCAACAGATTTAAGAGGAGCTGTGAATCTTCACTAAGAGGGGTGCTGAGTAAACATGCATGTGACACGCATCCTGTGCTCACTGTGGAGTGGAAACTTAACATTTAAATGCATTAAGTCTCTATACATCAAAAGGAGAAGCAGAGACATGAATGTACTAGTGCTTAGTCTCTGTAAACCTGCCAGAACCAGTCCATGGTGGGTGGTCTTTTATCAGGGGAAAGGCACTGAATCAGTCTCTTGTCCAATCAAACCTTCAGTTATTACTTGTGGAACAGGAGGATCTTGTTAGTCAACATCTGGCCATGGATGAGTTGCAATTACTTCAATATTGCTTATGTCGAGGGCAGTTCTTATTTAGCAGCTAGAGAAAAAGAAAAACATTGCAGCAGTTAAAACATAGGTTATTCTTTAAGTGTAGGCGTGAGTGACTTAACTCTTGCCTGGCATGGCCTTAGGTCTTGCTTATAATTTGTTATTGCCACAGAGTCCATTCTGTTAGCCTTCTGATCTCTATTTTAACATTAATGCTTGTCAGTTGTTGAGTCTAAGCCCTCAAAGGAACAGGGAGCCGAGCTTGGTGGCATGTGCACCTGTAGTCCCAGCTATTCCAGAGGCTGAAGCAGGAGGATCATTTGAGCCAAGGGTTGGAGGTTGCAGAGCTACGATCCTGCCACTGCACTCCAGCCTGGGGCACACAGTAGACCATGTCTCAAAAAACGAGGAGTAAGTGGGGGCGTGAAAAGGGAGGAGGTTGGGGGTTATAGCGAGGCGTGTCCATCCTTCCGTCCTGTCAGGGCCAGGAATTCAGCTTTTAAGGTTTATCGGGGGTCCCCTTGGCCAAAAGGGGATCCATTCAGTCGGTCGGGGGGCTTAGGATTTAATTTTTAGTTCTCAAGCAGTAATAAAGATAATGATAATCTTGACCATAAGGGGTGCTATGCCAAGCACCACTTAACAAACACTGTCATCTCATTCAATCCTCACAACAATCCTTTTACAGATGAGAAAAGTGGGACTTCCAGGGATAACTCGCTCTAGATTCAATAATCTGACTCAAAAGTCTTTTTAACATTTTGTACAATACCTTTTATGTTTGTTTGTTTAACTGTCTAGTTGGGCCACTGAAGTACAGACAAAAGCTGGGGAATGTAAGCGAGACTGGTCATTTCCCTGGGGTGAGAGAAACGCTTTCAACACTATCCGTCCATAGTATCACGCCTAAGGTATGCCATAGACATCCCTCACCCCTCCACCCACTCATGCCTATTGGAAGCAAGACTATCAAGACCGAAACACACTGGGCGCCTAAGGCACCACTCCCCGCTACCTACCAAGGTGCCTCCTGCAGGCTCCTTACCGCAGGCCTGCAAACTCGCCCTGCCTGGAGCGAAGTGCAATTAGGCTTTGAGGTGGTTTGGCTCTCCGGCTGTCCGTAGCCTCTGGCCCCGCCCCCTAGCAACGCGCTGGCTTGTGTTAACAACCGGCCGGATATCAGACGCCTGCAACAGCTGAGGGGCGGCCGCGGCGTTAAGTGGACTGTATGGCGGTGGCCTAGGCCCCTGGCGGAATTTTGGGACTTTGGCGACTCTACCGACTCTCAGGCTGCCTTCCCTTCTCAGTGGCGGGGCCTCTTTGGGCCCAGCGGCTGCAGGCGCGCTGTAGAACAGGAAGACCCCCCAACTCTCCACCCGGCCGCCACCGGCCATGTGGACAGAGGAAGCCGCGGCGACTGCGGAGGCCCCGGAATCCGGCATCAGGAACAAGTCTAGCAGTTCCAGTCAAATCCCAGTGGTTGGGGTGGTGACGGAGGACGATGAGGCGCAGGTATGAGCAGGTGTCTGGGCTTTCAGAGGTGGAGGGGGTGGGGATGAGGTCTCGAGACGGGGTCCAGACCTGGGGGTGGCAAGCGCGGAATTGGGGACAGGAGTGAAAATGGGGGAAGCCTCGGGATGGACCAAGCGCAGAGCTAATCCCGATTCCCCACCCCCTGCGAACTGCACCGGTTGTGAGGGGCTGGTTGTTGTCAACCATCCTGTCCGGGGACCAGCGCTGTGTGGTCCTCCTGGAGAGTCCCAGCAAACTAAGCGGGGCTTTGCCGCACTTCTTCGAAAAGTGGTCACAGAGCTACTGGGAGGAAAGGAATCATTCTTAGCAAAATCTGATTTGATGGCCTGATCAGTTTGCACTGAACTTTTTAATACGTAGATTCCTGTTATCGAGTGATGTTCTTGATGTAGGTGTAAATTTTCCCATGCTTAAATTTGCTGCGACTAAAGCCTGCACCCAGAGGGGAGGAAAACGCTGTTAAAATTAGAAATTAAGCATTTTTAAAATTTGAAATTGGAAGCTGGTTGTTACCGGTTGGGTCGGAGAGAACTGGGAGAGAATAGAGTTGATTTGTTTTATTGTGCTTGTACTGTATTTGGTTTTGGGTTTGCTTTTGTTATGAATACAAAATTCACTCTTGCAAGTTGATCTGTTGAGAAATTCCACTTGAGGGCCTTGAATCTCCATTCGAGGCGGAGGTGTTTAGAAACCCCAAGTTGTTTGTATCCTACTAGGATTCCATTGCTCCCCCAGAGAGCCTTGATCGTGCCTTAAAAGCCGCGAATTCCTGGAGGAACCCTGTACTGCCTCACACTAATGGTGTGGGGCCACTGTGGGAATTCCTGTTGAGGCTCCTCAAATCTCAAGCTGCGTCAGGAACCCTGTCTCTTGCGTTCACATCCTGGAGCCTTGTAGAGTTCCTTGGGAATGGTCAGTTGACTGGGGACCTCTTCTACCATGGGAATAGAGTTGAGCTCTCTGAGGTCTGACATTTACGCAGTAACCTGCGGAGCAACAGCACTTTGCATGAGGAGAAATAGGTGTTAGGAGAATTTGCCTAATCCATTTTGTTGACCTGTTCTCATCTGGGCGGAGAGAATTTTGAGGAACAATAACTCTCCACTCCCTGGACTGCAAGAAAGATCAGTACAGCCATACTCCCAGGCACCGGGCAAAACTGAAAAGCATGTGAATTTGATAACTGATGGCTCTCAGTCTTCCTTTACTTGCTCCAAGAAAAATTGGGCAACGCTCTACAAGGCAAGCAAGAGTGGCTCTTTTTTTTTTAAGGAGAAATACTTTTTAAAAGCCTTTGCCAAAATAGTCCAAAACATATTAAATAAAACAAGTATATTTGTATATATATGTGTGCATTTTCTCCCCTTTTTAATTTTCTTTCTTTTCTTTCATTACTATGGCTCTTTCCAGGGCCTAGGATTCTCTTCCAAGAAGAAATCAATCAATTTGCATTAATTCATGTTTCTGACTTGTTAATAACTCATTCTAGGAGTAGTAACATTTTCGAAGTACTGAGGAGAATTAGAAGAGGAAATTTTTAAAGCTGGGAGGAATCTTAGTGATCCTCAGCCTTCTTGTTTTTTGCCTGTGGCTGTTTTTACAAAGGAGAACCCTAAGTTCATGAGAAGTTAACGGAGTTACTCAGTTTCTTTACTCATGGAATGGGAGTCTAGAGACCCTAGAATGAAAAAATGATAACCTTTTAGGCCTCTGCCTTAGGCCAGTTTAGGAAAGATTCTCGGAACTGTTTCCAGTTCTTTCAACCACTGCACATTTGCAAACTTCTTTTCTGCCTGTGTGTGCTTCCGAGACAGTATATGCTAGTGGCTAAAGGTGAGAGTATCACATCTACCTCAGTTCATTGTAAGATCATCACTTACCAGCTATGTGACCAAAGGCAAGTATCTTAACCTTTCTATCAAATGGAGATAATGATAGTACTCATGTCCATTGTAAAGATTAAATGAAATAATATATATAGGCCGGGCACGGTGGCTCACGCCTGTAATCTCAGCACTTTGGGAGGCTGGGGAGGGCGGATCATGAGGTCAGGAGATCAAAACTATCCTGTCCAACATGGTGAAACCCTGTCTATACTAAAAATACAAAAATTAGATGGGCAGGGTAACACACGCCTGTAGTCCCAGCTACTGGGGAGGCTGAGGCAGGAGAATCACTTGAACATGGGAGGCAGAGGTTGAGGTGAGCCAAGATTGCGCCACTGCACTCCAGCCTGGCAAGAGAGTGAGACTCCATCTCAAAAAACAAAACAAAACAAAAAGAGATAATATATATAGCAAACTTATATAATAATATAGAAAACTTATACAGTGACCTATGTATTGAAAACAAGCAGTTATCAACATCATCCTTTATCCAGGGAACTAGAGCTCCTAAAATTATTTGGGCCTTAAAGCTAAGGGATTCTCTAGAATCCGCCGGGGAGGGCGGATCATGAGGTCAGGAGATCAAGACCATCCTGTCAAACATGGTGAAACCCCGTCTCTACTAAAAATACAAAAAATTAGCCAGGCGAGGTGGCGGGCGCCTGTAGTCCCAGCTACTCGGGAGGCTGAGGCAGGAGAATGGCGGGAGCCCGGGAGGCGGAGCTTGCAGTGAGCTGAGATCCGGCCACTGCACTCCAGCCTGGGCGACAGAGCGAGACTCCGTCTCAGAAAAAAAAAAAATAATAAATAAATAAATTCTATCTAAGCTACTACAAATGGTATTCCTAGAGTATTAGATTTTTCTAACTTTAATAACTTTGACATGTTTTTTGATGGAATTATGGAAAATGTAAATATAGGTTATGAGTAAAGTTATTAGTAAATAGGGAAACAATAGTTTAGGAATCTGGGATTTTGAATTGTTATTTTTGTTCCATGTTGTGAATTTCTCATAGACATATTCTATGTAAGCATTCTATCTTCAAATTTTCTCTCTATAAAAATTTTGATAATCCCTACTGTAGTGATTCCAGCGTCTTCTTTTTTAAAGTGATTTATCGTATTTTTCCAGTTTCAAAACAATAAAATAGTACCAGAATTTTGGTGGCCATTTTCTAATTGTGAGGAGCTTTGGACATGTTGCTTGCCCTTTCTGTGTCTGCTTCCTCATCTGTAAAAGATATTTTTAGAAATGCCTACCTCATTGAATTATTGTGAGAATTAAAGTATTTGTAAGGCATTTAGCACAGTGCCCAGCACATGCCTTCCAAGTGCCCCACAAATGGCAACTTTCTGTTATTATTAATGATTCTTGTCATAACAGCTTTATTAAATTATTAAATAAATTCAGATGATATTTACAGGGTGATATGGTTTGGCTTTGTGTCCCCACCCAAATCTCATCTCAAATTGTAATCCTCAGGTGTTGAGGGAGGGACCTGGTGGGAGGTGATTGGATCATAGGTGTGATTTCCCCCATGCTGTTCTTGTGATAGTGAGTTCTCACGAGATTTGATGGTTTTATAAGGGGCTCTTCCTCTTTGCTCTCTCTCTCTGTCTTTCCTGCCACCTGTAAAGGTCTTTGCTTTCCCTTTGCCTTCCACCATGATTGTTTTTCCTGAGGCCTCCCTAGCCAGGTGGAACTGTGAGTCAATTAAACCTCTTTCCTTTATAAATTACCCAGCCTCGGGTGTGTCTTTATAGCAGTGTGAAAACAGACTAATACACTGGGTATCAAAACCTGCCAAATAGGAAGATAGTTCTCAGATTGTTTTTCTAGTATTAATCCCAGTGTTTATATGTGTCTGGCTTCCTACAGGAAGGTAGAGGTAATGTGGTTTAACGAGTGCTTCATCCCTTGGAGACTGATGGGATTGGCAGTGAAATTTATCTTAATCATCTGTTGAAATCACAAGATATCTAATTGGTTACCCTTTATTTTCTATTTAATGTTGTTCCCCTCATTCTAAAGAATCCCAACCCCCTTTAGAGCAGTGTTTCTCAAACTTTAATGTGCATATGGAGCACATGGGGATCTTATTAAAATGTGGATTCTGATTCTGTCGGTCTTAGATGAACCCCAGTACTCCACTTTTCTAACAGGTTTCCAGGTGATGCTCGTGCTGCTAGTTGGAGGACCTCATTTCCCACTTTGAATAACAATTAATATAGTGATTAGTTGACTGGCATAGGTATCATGCCTGAACTTCCTTGCTCAAATTTGCTTTCCCTCTGAGAACCTATGAGAACTTCCACAATCTTTTAGTCGATGTCATATCCTGTCACTGTCTGTAATACTTCCATGAACTGTGTGCTTAAAATTGCCTAGCCTTGTTTATAGGGTTTTTGCAAGAAATAACCTGTGTAGTTGGTTGCATGTGTCTATAGTGCCAGCTACTTGAGAGGCTGAAGCAGGAAGATCGCTTGAGCCTAGGAATTCGAAGCCAGCCTGGGCAAACATAGGGAGACCCCCATCTCTTGAGAGAGAGAGATTGAGAGAGACTCCTTGGTTGTCCGTTGAGGAGTCAGGCAGAGAACTAAGGAACAAAGAACCAGAGTTTCTACATCAGACAGACCTGCTGGCTGATTTATTATTAATAGCTTTGTGGCTTTAACAAGTTAGGTCCCAGGGCCTCAGTTTCATTAAGAGGGATAATAGTACTACCTTTACTTGGTAGATCTGAAGATTAATTGAGACCAAAAATGCCAGACATATAAAAGGACCACTATAAGTGTTAGTCTCTTTCCCTGTAACTGAGTATCAAATGAGCAGGTTTCTCCCCTCTGAAATGTCCCTGGGTAAAGTGGGAAATAAGTTCATCCTATAATTTGAATGAAGTAAGTCTAATTTTCTTCAAAGCAATTTATTACACTTTTGATCTTAAAAGGTTTTGTGAATGCTTTTACAATTTCTCCATAAACACCTTAAGATGACAGTATTTTGATATTTACATATGTATGTTCTGTTTTGTTTCTACTCTCTGCTTGTATGATCTCATTTACCCCAAATCTTCAATTATCATGTTAAGCCTATGATTTGGAAACCTCTGCCCCAAATTTTTCTCATCTCCAACCCCCGACACAAACCTCTTCCTCCAGCTTTCCCTGTCTCAGGAAATGGTGAAATCATTTATATACTTCCTCAAGCCAGGGATTATCTTCAGCTTTTCCCTTCTTTCTCCCACTGCATCCAGTCACTCATTAGGTCTTGCTGAATCTACCTCTTTAGATGTTTTTAATTCCATTTGATGTTGTCTATACCAGTTGCTGCTACCTATTCAAGGCCCAAAGTTACAGTCTACCTCCAACCCAGTCTTCTCCAGTTCAGTCTCATACAGCATACAAGATGATCTTTTCATAATTAAATTCTTCTGGTTAAATATTGTGGAAATAAATGAAGACTACCACGATAAACAGAGACTGTTTATTCAGCGGTTGCTATAGAGAGGGAGTCAGCCACTATCACTTTTTGGCAAAGACTCCAGTGCAGCCTGGGAAGCTTTAAAGTGGGGGAAAAAAAAAAAAAGGTGTGGGGGAGACTTCAGGTCTACTCTAATTGTAGGTTGCTGACATGGGAAACCTGGAGGTGGGCTAGCTAGAAGCAGGGTATCCTCTGTGATTGAATTGGAAGGCATATTTGGCTTTCTCTGGTTGGTCTTAAGTTGGAAACAGAGGGACCAAAAACCAGGACAGTTGGCAGTCATTGGCCAAATCCTGACTTTTCTGAGCCAATTGCTGCAGAGGTTGTTGGCCAGAGTTATTTTGTCATGTATAGTCTGACCAGTTTTGTTTATATGTTCAGTCCCAAACCGTTCAATGGCTTTTTAAGATCCTTGTGTTACATACAAAGCCTTCTGTAAAATCCCATGCCAGACCAATAGCTGCATGAGATGAGGACATTGTTATTCCCCACACCTTGCACAATTCCTGAAACAAACAAACAAAAAAACGACTAATAAATAGTTATAGGAGGAAAAGTCTAGGGAAGCTAGAGGGAGAGAGAGAAATCTTTTAAAAATCTGCCAAGCAGGTAAAACCTAGAGTAACATCAAATGGATAATGCAAGATAAATCTAAGAGGAATCTATGCTTTAATCTTTACTACTCCCTGTTCTTTTAAAAATTATACCTGGTCATTTGGAGAAAAAAATCTGAAATTACACACAAATATTAGAAAGAAAATCCTACACTGGGCTGGCCCAAGTGCAGTGCCGTTTACAGCTAATTGATTACAACCAGTTACAGATTTCTTACTTCTCCATTCCCACTGCTTCCCTTGATTAGTCTTAAAAAAAAAAAAAAAAATCCTGCATTGACATTTCATTCCAATATCCTAGTCTAACTCTCTAAGCAAATATTTCAGAAAACCAGAAAAGAAAAACCCACTGTGTGTGTGTGTGTGTGTGTGTGTGTATGTATAATTTGAGAGTGTAGGAGGAAAAGAAAAAAGACAGCTGAGGTGTAGTGGTGGATATCACTGCCAAATCCCCAAATCTTAAAAGGCAGAAGTCTATTTACCAAAATTTTTGGTAACAGTAAATTTAAGTATTTAACAGTAATATTTAACAATTTTTAATGGTAACATAAGACCAGGTATAGATTCGTATTTAGTAAATCCTTTTTAAAATTATTTTTAAAAGTAAAAATGGCTGGGCATGTTGGCTCATGCCTGTAATTTCAAAACTTTGGGAGGCTGAGGCTGGCAGATGGCTTGAGCCCAGGCATTCCAGAACAGCCTGGGCAACATGGCAACACTCTATCTCTACAAAAAAAACCACAAAAATTAGCGAAGTGTGAGGTGATGTACCTCTGCAGTCCCAGCTGCTCAGGAGGCTGAGGTGGAAAGATTACCTGAGCCCAGGGAGGTTGAGATATGCAGTGAGCCGTGATTGTACCACTGCACTCCTGCCTGGGCAACAGAGTAAGACTTCATGTCAAAAATAAATAAAAATCAATATAATTTTGAGTAAATGAGCTCATTCAGATACTTACTCCACAGACTTAAAGTTAGCATGTTTCATTACAAATTGTTTTTGATGCCATGACATCTCAGTTAGGATTAATTTTTTTTCATTGTTTTTGAGAGAAATGTCTTGAGATCAGAATATATGAATTTGTAATTTTTAAGGGTAAGAAAATACTAAAACTAAGACAATGTAATAATGATTATGTAGAAGTATGGAAAAGTATGTATTGCAGATTGAAAACTCAGAAGCTGCCATGGTATTAACTAATTGAAATTATGTGAAATACTTATGCATGTAAGGAAAAACAAAATATATAAAAATAAAAATAGATGTCATTTACTACATGATAGGAATAAGTAGGATTTTTTCCCTTTTGTATATCTTTTATATCACCATTACATCATCTTTTCAAACATTTATTTTAAAGTAGAAGTAAGTGTGAAAGCAGGACAGAGGATACAAAGGAAACTGGGAGAGCTTAACTCCTGTAATGGGGGTAAGCACTGTGACATAACACTGAATTAAGAATAAAATTTCAGGTAGCAAAGCATTAACCCCCAAGATAAATATAGTCAAAACCACACTTAGAATTTGTAGATCTCTGTATCATCATACTTTACCTTTGATCGGATCATTTCTTTTTTGTTGTTGTTGGGATTTTTTGTTTTGTTTTGTTTTGCTATTTGTATTTGTTTGTTTGTTTTTTGAGACGGAGTCTCACTCTGTCACCCAGGCTGGAGTGCAGTGGTGCGATCTTGGCTCACTGCAACCTCCACCTCACAGGTTCAAGCAATTCTTCTGCCTCAGCCTCCCGAGTATCTGGAATTACAGGTGCCCGCCATCACACCCGGCTAATTTTTTTTTTTGTATTTTTAGTAGAGACAGGGTTTCACCATGTTTGCTAGGCTGGTCTCGAACTCCTGACCTCAGGTGATCCACTCGCCTCCGCCTCCCAAGGTGTTGGGATTACAGGCGTGAGCCACCGCGGCCAGCCTTGTTTTGCTATTGAGTTGTTTGTGTTCCTTGTATATTCTTGTTATTAATCCCTTTTCAGATGGATAGATTGCAAATATTTTCTCCCATATTTTATGTTGTCTCTTCACTCTGTTAACTGTTTTCTTTCCTGTGGGTACACTTTTTAGCTTGGTGTAATCCCGTTTGTCTATTTTTGCTTTTGTGGCCTGCACTTTTGAGGTCCTACCCAGAAAAACCTGTGCCCAGACCAGTGTCCTAAAATGTTTCCCCAATGTTTTATTCCAGTGACTTCATAGTTTAGGGTCTTATGTTTAAGTCTTTAATCCATTTTGATTTTATTTTTTTGTTTGGTGGGATATAGGAGTCTACTTTCATGCTTCTGCATGTGTCTATCCAGTTTTCCCAACACCGTTTATTGTAGAAACTGTTCTTTCCCCACTGAATGTTCTTGGTACCTTTGTCAAAAATGATTTGGCTATGAATGCAGGGACTTATTTCTGCGTTCTCTGTTCTGTTCCATTAGCCTATGTGTCTGTTTTTATGCCAGTACCATGCTGTGTTGGTTACTATAGTTTTGCAGTGTATTTTGAAGTCAGGTAGTGTGGTGCCTCCAGCTCTTTTCTTTTTGCTCAGGATTGCTTTGGGTGCTCGGGGTCTACTACTTAAACTTTGGATGATAGTACACATTTCCTTCCCCGTTTACCAATGAATAACTTTATTATAATATAGCTTCTTCTTGGTTGCATTTTCCAAGTATTTGTTAAGCAACTAACAATATTATATGTCAGGCCCAGTGTTGTATTCTGGGAGTGCCTGAAAGCAAAAATTTTTGCTCTTAAGAGAACTTTGGGGCAGGGAGTGTTGGGGAACGAACATGTAGACCCTTTCAGAACAATGCAACGGTAATTTTAATGGGTTTAAACTTAGGGTGCAATGAGAGCACAGCATTTTTCTAGGCTTTTTCATCCTTTGGGAAGATAATACCTGAGCTTCATCTTGAAGGACCTGTGGGAATTAACCAAGGAGAGGAATAGGAATGTAACATCAGTGTAAACAGAGGAGATGTGAGAGGCATTAATGGGGAATCATTGAATAGTTTAGACGGGTCATGTTCAGATTTGAGTTTTATTGTTCTGATGGTGGAATAGAGGATGGTGTTGAAGGGTGCAAGAGTGGAGTCAGGGAGAATAGCAGGAACACCCTGAAATTAAGAGCTAAGAACTGAATAAATCAGTAAGATGGAATGGGCTCAAGAAATATTTAAGATGTAAAATCTTTAGAACATTAAAACAAGTTCCTGTTTTTTTAAATGTGGATGACTAGAAGAATGCTGGTACTAACTGACATAAGGGGATACCTAGTTGAGAAAAGCAATCTCCTACCTGTAGTTTAGAAGCTGCTCTTACCGTGTATCTGCATAGGCAAACTTAGTGTAATGTGTATACAAGTATAAGATAATTTTATTTCTCAACATACGGAAGTACTATTATTCTAAATATTTTCTTGGACCCCTCAGGGCTGATGAAATTTTAAAACGTTAAGATTATACGAAATACTAGAATTCAGGAGGGGTTTTTTACTCCAAAATCTATGTATTCCTGTAAGTTTTCATCTACTTTTCATTCTCCCCTTACTATCTTAGTGTCATAAGACGTTTTTTAAGTTACCAAGGGAAAGTATCATATAAATTAGTGTGTTAGATATGACATTGATATAGAAGATGATATAGAATAATAAGGGTTGTGTGTTTTTTAGGGTGGTTTCAAGCCTATGGACCTTAATCGTGTCATCAAACTCCTTGAAGAGACTGATAAAGTGAGTAAGCTTTGAGAGAAAATTACTCCGCTGCATTACTTACAAACTATTTCCCTGAAAGGTAACATATATCCCTTCAAATGTAAGTCTCATTTATCTCCTTTTGTTGAAAACATTTTAAATGGTACATATCTTATATTCAAGGACTGTTTAAATTTAGTATGAACATATTTAATGAAGTGGGGAGACTGGAGGAAGATTTGCTTTGATGAGATGGACAAACCCATGGTGGCTGTAACAGAAGGAATCTTAAGAGTAGAGAAAGGATCATCTAGCCTCTGTTAAGTGCTTGTTACCTAGTAGGATTGGAGGAGGGGAATGGTAGAAAACAGGGTACTGTGGTGTACTAATTATGAAATCAGGATAGATACACACGAGCATGTACACATAGATTATTTTGAGAACAATCGTATATAGGATGTAATGGAAATTAAGTTATTTTAGACACAAGACTCAAAACTGGGAAAGTAGGCATTGAGAGAAAAGATAACAAATGTATATGCACATATGCTCGTATACCACCTGATATTATCAAGAATCGACTGAATGCCTAAAAGCCAGCACACGCTAGGAACTTATGTGGTGATTTCCAAAAAGGAATACATATTGTTAGGAAACAGAAAATGAGTTGACCCCAAATGTCCATAAATGATAGACTGGATAAAGAAAATGTGGCACATATACACCATGGAATACTATGAAGCCATAAAAAAGGATGAGTTCCTGTCCTTTCTAGGGACATGGATGAAGCTGGAAACCATTATTCTCAGGAAACTAACACAGGAACAGGAAACCAAACACCTGCATGTTCTCACTCATAAGTGAAAGGTGAACAATGAGAACACATGGATACAGGGAGGGGAACATCACACACCAGGGCCTGTCAGGGGATGGGGGACTAGGGGAGGGATAGCGTTAGGAAAAATACCTAATTTAGATGACAGGTTGATGGGTGCAGCAAACCACATGGCACGTGTATACCTATGTAACAAATCTTCACATTCTTCATGTGTATCCCAGAACTTAAATTATAATAAAAAAAAATTTTTAAAAGAAGAAAATGGATTGACCATAGTATAGCCTATCAAAAGAAAACAATGTCCCATGAATAGAAGTCACAAAAATTTGGTCACTGTTTTAACATTTTTTATTCTCTGATTTTTTACATAGAAAGGAGAAAAAATGACTATTGGAATAATTTATCTTTTGCTGGCTGTCATTGTTGTGAAAAGTATTTTTATTGTAACTATATCTACATTTCCTTAAAAAACGACAACTACATAGAGTGCCTATTAGCTGTTTAATAAGGCTACAGAGAAAAAGTATAGACAATATCACAGCTTTTCAGGAACATTTAAGATTAAAAGGACAGACAGAATTCAGTCATGGAAACCACTGTGTAGAAATTTTGCTTGCTTATTTTCATTTTTAATTGACTTAAGATGTTTGGCTTGCACAGAACACTGAGCATATTTTAGAGATTAAAAATACAATTTCTACAGACAGCTTTCCAAATTTGACTTCTAACACCACCACTTTTTAGCTGTGTATTTTGGACACATTACTTTAAAATGTTTCAGCTTGTGTTTCCTATTCTGGAAAACAGAGATCATAGTAGTATCTTCCTAATAGGGTCATTTTGGAAATTAATGAAGTGGTATGTATATATGGTGCCCATGTGGTACATGCCATAGAAAAAAATATTCAATATACTTCAGCTGTTGTTAATATTATCTCTGGAAACAATTACTGCTTTTATATTAACCTAGTTTTGATTCCCAATTTCCTAATCAAATTTAAATGATAGTTTATTTTTGATACGTAATGTCTGTAAATGTTTATGATGTTATGATGTTATGATGATAACAAAATGTGGTATTTTGTTACATGCATAAAATGTATAATGATCAAGTCAGAGTATTTAGGATATCTACCACCTCTAGCTTTTATCATTTCTATGTTGGGAGCATTTCAAATCCCCTCTTCTAGCTAGTTTGAAATATACAATACATTGTTGTTAACTTTAGTCACCCTACTTTGCTAACAAATATTCGCTACCACAGTCTTCCTACCTTTTGTAATTATCATTCTAGTCTGTATCTCCATGAGAAAAACTTTTTAGCTTCCGCACCTGAGTGAAAATGTGTGATATTTGTCTTTCTAAATCTGGCTTATTTCACTTAATATCTTCTAGTTCCATCCATGCTGCTACAAATGACAGGATTTCATTCCTTTTTATGGCTTAACAGTATTCCATTGTATATAAAGACCATATTTTATTGATGGACACTTAAGTTGATTCCGTATCTTTGCTATTGTGAGTAGTGCTGCAATAAACATGGGACTGTAGGTATCTCATTGATATACTGATTTCCTTTCCTTTGGATAAATACCCGGTAGCGAGATTGCTAGATCATAAAATAGTTCTGATAGTTTATTTTTACCTTCACTGTTTCAGAAAACATTTTTTAACACTTACATTATAATATAGTAACTTAAGAATTACTTGATAATTTTAAAGTATCTACTTTTTATGTTGAAGAATTTTTAAAAATCTCAATAGATTTAATAGCACAAAAGAACTAAAATAGGTCATTTGTTTTAGGATGGCTTAGAAGAAAAACAACTTAAATTTGTCAAGAAACTGGTACAGTGTTTTCAGAATGGACTTGTATCCTTTATGTTTATATGTATGTTCATTTCATTTATTCTGAAACGAGAGAATTTCTATTAGAAAATGTATTAGTTTTCTATTGCTGTTGTAACAAATTACCACAAATTTGATGGCTTAAAGCAACATAAAGTTATTATCTTACAGTTTTGGAGGTTAGAAGTCCAAAATCAGCCTCACTGGACTAAAGTCAAGATGTTGGCAGGGCTGATTTCTCCTTAAGGCTCTAGAGAAGAATCATTTCCTTGCCTGCCCCAGCTTCTGGAGGCTGCCTGCATTCCTTGCCTCATGCCCTCTTTCCCCCACTGGCATCATTCTCACCTCTGTGCCTGTCATCACATCATCTTCTCTCTCTGACCCTCCCTTCCTCCCTCTTTCCTTTATGAGGATCCCTGTGATTACAGTGGGCCCACCTGGATAATCTAGTATAATTTTCTTATCTCAAAATTCTTAATCATATGTGAAAAGTGCCTTTGCTATGTAACATAGTTACAGGTTCCGGGAATTAGGACATGGACATCTTGGGGAAGGCCATTAATCTGTCTACCACAGAAAAACTGGAGAGGCCATTATTCTGTCTACCACAGAGAATATCTAAGGTTTTATGTTCTTTACAAAACTGTATTTTGTATCAGAGAATGTAAATAAAATTGAAGAAACAATGTAACACAAGTAACTGTGGATAATACCAGTTTTTGTAGATTCAGAAAGACAATGGATGTAGTTAGAGGGCCAAGTCAAAGTCATTGTTTCTATTAATTTACATGGACAGTTGTACCTTTGATAAGCTTCTTAACTTCTTCATCCTTGTAAAGTAATAGAAGCTCATGAGGTTGTTAGGAAGATTAGATGAGATCATGTACATGCAAGTGCTTGATAATCTGTAAAATATTATATAAATATACTATCCCTACTAAGTGTACCACCCTGATCAGAATACATGAAAACCAGTGTGTCTTAAAACTATCTGTACATAAAAGCCAGGTGTGATAGCTTACCCCTATAATCCCAGCACTTTAGGAGGCCAAGACAGGAGGACTGCTTGAGGCTAGGAATTCAAGACCAGACTGGTCAACATACCAAGACCCTGGCTCTACAAAAAAAAATAAATAACTAGGTGTGGTGGTGTGTGCTAGCTACTGCAGAGGCTAAGGCAGGAGGATTGCTGAAACCCAAGAATTCAAGGTTACAGTGATTTAAGATTGTGACACTACACTCCAGTGTGGGCAACTGAGTGAGACCCTGTCTCAAAAACAAACAAACAAACAAATACTACCTGTGGATAAGAACCAGTTTGTTGTTGGGTTGTGTTTTGTTTTGGGAGGTTTGTTTGTTTGTTTGTTTTTGAGACAGACTCTCCATCCAGCCTTAGCTGCCCAGACTCGAGTACAGTGGCGCAGTCATAGCTCGCTACAACTTCAAACTCCTGGGCTTAAGCGACCCTCCTACCTCAGCCTCCCAGGTAACTGGGACTACAGGAATGCACCCACCAAACACGGTTAATTTTTATTTTTTTGTGGAGTCCCATTATGTTGTCCAGGTTGGTCTCAAATTCCTGAGCTCAAACAATCCTCTCGCCTCGGCCTCCCAAAGTGCTGGGATTACTGGTGTGAGCCACTGCAGCTGGCCATTTTTTTTAACATTTACATATATATGCTATTGTAAAATACAATAGAAGTATCCTACAAGTATTAGATTGTTATAAAAGTTTTTATATGCCCACTCTCGCTTTCTGTATTCATTTTGTCACAGACTGGTAAATACACTTCCAGAACTGACAGTGGCCCATAGACCACACTTTGAATAGTATTCATCTAAATCAAGCTTGTCCAACCCTCAGCCTGTGGGCTGCATGCTGTCCAGGATGGCTTTAAATGCAGCCCAACACAAATTTGTAAACTTCATTAAAACATGATGAGATTTTTTTTGACAATTTTCTTTAGCTCATCAGCTGTCATTAGTGTTTGAGTATTTTATGTGTGACCCAAGAGAATTCTTCTTCTTCCAGTGTGGGCCAGAGAAGCCAAAAGACTGGACACCCCCGAAAATGATCTTGAACAGTTGTCTGACTTGGTCTAAAGAAGTTGTTAAGCCCATGCATTGTGGCTCATGCCTGTAATCTCAGCACCTTAGGAGTCTGGGGCAGGAGGATCATTTGAGGCCAGTAGTTTAAAACCAGCCTGGGCAACATAGCAAGATCCCACCTCTACAGAAAAAAATAGCCATGTATGGCGATGCACACTTGTAGTTGTATCTTCTCCAGAGGCTGAGGCTGAGGTGGAAGGGTCATTTGAGCCCAGAAATTTGAGGCTGCAATGAGCTATGTTTGCTCCACTGCACTCCAACCTGGGTATGGGTGACTGAGTGAGACCCCATCTCTAAAAAAAAGAAAAAAAAAGTTATCAACTCTAATATTAGCTCGTTCTAGTTCAAAGCCTCTTAAGACTTCCATTCAGAAAAAAATGTTTCTTATAATTTTATCTAAATATTTTATTATATTTTATTCTTGGTTTTATTTTGACCTGTTCAATCTTAGGGCTTGTGTATATCAAGCCCTATTTACTGGTAGCTGAAAATGTCTACTAGCAGGTGATTTCTTTTCCTATTTTAACCTGATACCTCAACACCTCCATTTTTTTTTTTTTCATGTAAACCGTTGGTGGCAATTGGCTCTATTTCTGATTCCCTTTCATAGGCTGCCTATATAAATTGTAAAACTTAGCAAAGTTGGAGAAGTATCTTGGTCACTTCTCTAGGAAGTTAACAGAGCTTTCTATTTCCAGTGTACCCTGCTCTCCCATCTTTTCCTAAAATGTCCTAGAAAAAGGCTAGAAGTAATAAGATTCAACCAAGAAGTGTAAGTCACATCTTCACATCTGCCATAATTTCTTAGCTATAAAACAAAATCAGTGAAATGTGTTTATGTGCCAATGGGATTTTTTTTTTTTTTTTTTTTTTGAGACGGAGTCTCACTGTATCACTCAGGCTTCAGTGCAATGGTGCGATCTCAGCTCACTGCAACCTCCACCTCCTGGGTTCAAGCGATTCTCCTGCTTCAGCCTCCTGAATAGCTGGGATTACAGGTATGCACCACCACACCCAGCGAATTTTTGTATTTTTAGTAGAGACGGGGTTTCACCATGTTCGTCAGACTGGTCTCGAACTCCTGACCTCGTGATCTGCCTGCCTCGGCCTCCTAAAGTGCTGGGATTACAGGCATGAGCCACCACGCCCAGCCAGCAGGAATTTTTAATAGATAACATAAAAGATGCTTTTGTTTAAAGATCTAGAAAGGCTATATTTTGCTTTCATATTAGTTTCAGATAAAATCCTAACCAATTTAAGCCTTAAACACAGGAAAATGCATCTCAGTTTAATATTAATAAAATAGTAGAGTAAAGTAAGGTTTGGGTTGCTTATTCTGAGACAGCATATGTTTGTGCAGGCGGGGTTGGGGGTGAAGATGAAGGGTATAATTGACCCTAATCAATAAGTTAATGTTTCCAATGTGCTATTACTCATTGCCAGTGGGAAGTTATTGATCAACTGAATCTGTGTTGTAGCAGTTGGTAATCCAATTCTAAAGTTGTGAGAGGAAAAAAATTTTGAGTAGGCATTTTTCTGAGGCAAAAATGAAATGTTTTTTTTAAAAAATATGGTTCTAAATTTCCTTTTTTAGACTTCAAAATAAGAAAAATTAAAACAGTATCTACCATATTTGGCAAAATAGTTGGAATTCTATAGACTTTCTTCACAGAAATACTATAAAGAATATGTTAATAAAGAATCTTAATTTTATTAATTTTATTTCTTAACTAAAAATATTAAAGCCATTAAGGGATTTAGCACAGATATTTAAAATTCTGAATCTATGTGCAGGAAAAATAAAAAACCAGCCTCGTTTTGTCGAATCTGCATATGATATCATAAAACTGTGTGGGTAAGTTATCTTTCTTTAACTTTATTTTGCATTAACATGGAGTGTGTTGTTATGTTTCTTGTATCACAAACATACTATGCATTATAGTGTAGCAGATTGCTACAGAACTCAAGAAAACTTCAGTTCATCACTTGATTCCAGCAGTTGGTATTTCAGGTAATCGGTTTGCTGTGGTCTGAGACTGCTAACCACAAGAGATTAAATTCTAAGTATATTGAAATGCTTTCTTGTAATTAGTTACTCTGAAGTAAATGATGAATATTAGATGTAACCAAGGAATTATAGTATTTTCAGAGAATCTTTGAGTAAACTTATGGAAGTTTCAGTCTAGTTTTTTTCTCTGTCTTTAAAAAATTTGGATCTCAAAGATATATTGGGTTATATGTCATGTTTTATCTGATTTTTGAAATTTGAGTGAAGAATAAAATATCACCAATTACATTTGATATATATTTTAAAAATGTAAGTTAGAGGTAAGAATTGTAAAATTAACGTGCCTTATTCTTTCTACTGTTGGTTCTTTAACAAGCTCTGGGAACTGAATATATGGTGCTCCCTTGGTGCCACATGGTGGCTAATCTAGGTATATATTAAAATATCCATTTTTAGTTGCTTAATGTAATGTAGTAGGGAGGAATAAACCTTTCTGACAATTTTAGCTTCTGAACCTTTCTACCAATTTAACTTTTTAGATAGCAATTATTTACTTTAATATACAAATAATATATAAATAATTGAAAGGTTTAGTGGAATTATGCATACATGGTAGGTTCTAACTCTCACTTTTAGATTTAGCAGCAATATTTAAAATGTTTGTAACCAGTTAAATTTATTTTTTTGATATCTGAATAAAATAACCAAAATAATATATTGAATGCCTATACCATGCCTTGCTTTTTAATAGATAGGGACAATGGAAAATAAATGGTTGCTCTGGTGTTTTCAAGGAACAGATTGGAAATTATTATTATATTTACATACGATTATATAATGTAAAACTTTTAAATCTCAAGGCTTTGCAAGTCCTAGAACACCAAGTTTATAAACATTACTTTCAACATCTATGCTCCTACAGAGCTCTGCACAAAGTTCATTCTCTATGAAAACTTGTGACTGAATGTTTAATTGTATAGCTGCAGTCTTCATTTTCCCTCATATTTCATAATTATTCACGTTGTTAATTTTTTCTACTTTTCTAATTTCAGCTTATGTCTAGATAACTTCTCTATGCCTCACCCTCACTTGTTTCTCTTTTCAAGACATTTTTTGAAGATAAAAACAATAAAAATAGAATAATATTTCCATTTTGGCCTCCAAGTAGTATGGTTTTCTCACTGCATCAGAAGTATAATGCTAATTTTTTCATGAACTTTTTGGTTGAAAACTCTTCTGATGCTTTATCTTATAGGTTGTCTCCTTTGCTAGAAAAGGAAAAAGTTTGGGAACAAAAAATACTAGTTTTAGAGTCCTTCACTTTAGAGATCCAACAAGCAGCTGGATAACAAATATAATATGTTATTTGTTTCAAATGACAAATTTAGACAAACACTAGAAATGAACTTCTGTGGCATTTATAAAATTGTACTTTTTGTAGCTTGCTCTTCAGCTATCTTTAAATTCAAATTGGCCTGTATATTGCTATTAATACATCCTCATGTGATAGTTCTCAATGCCATTTTCAACCACTTTAATTTTTCTTGAAAAATATGAATGAAAAGTCCTCTCTATATAGGATATATTGTACTTTAAATAGTACAGGAGGTTCAAATTTTGAACTCATGAAATGTCAAGATAGTTTATATATTTAAAAAATAACTTTTATATTACCTTTGAAATTTAGACTGACCTAGGTTTATGTGCCAGATCTTTTAAGATTTATAAAGAAGTTACTTTCAAATAACTGGTTATAGTAGTTGTGAAATGCAATTCTAATATAATTAATATTTCTTAACTTAATGCCTTAATGTCTTAACAGAATGCCTTAATGTCTGCAAAAGCATTCTGTTACTTTGTGGATAGTTACTAACCCAGCTAATAAGGAAAAATACACTGATCTCTAAGAATGAATAAACTGTTGATTTTGCCTAGAGTTTTGAAAATTTCAGGAAAACCTCTTAACCAGTTTTTAAGTCATTGGTGAGCTTAGATCTATGGTTTGTATCAGATTATCCAATGTCGTACTAACTTTGATAGAATTATAGCTATAGTTTATTACTATTTTGACCTCAAAGATAAAGAGGGTTCCTAAGTTTTTTATTCATGAAGTGATGCAAAATGACTTTCTTAACCTATGCCTTTTACATCCATTTCTTAATTTTTATAATTAATATAATATTTTCTTTTTGGTCAGTTCATTAGAAACATTCTTTTCTTTTCTTTTCTTTTCTTTTCTTTTCTTTTCTTTTTTGATGGAGGCTCACTCGCTGTGTCACCAGGCTGGAGTGCAGTGGTGCAATCTCAGCATACTGCAACCTCCGCCTCCCAGGTTCTAGCGATTCTCCTGCTTCAGCCTCTCAAGTAGCTGGGACTACTGGCACATGCCACCACGCCCAGTGAATTTTTGTATTTTTAGAAGAGACAGAATTTCACCATGTTGGCCAGGATGATCTCAATCTCTTGACCTCGTAATCCACCCACCTCAGCCTCCCAAAGTGCTGGGATTACAGGTGTGAGCCACTGCACCCGGCCCAAGAAACATTTTTAATAGTTACAATACTATTAAACTATAATACTATGTATTACAACTGGTAGTTAATAGTTGTCAATTCCCCAGGGCTAAAGAATAGAATATTATTATTAATTTATTCTTTAGAAATGAACTCTCCCCCATTTACAAATGATGCTTCAATCAAAGACTTTATTAAAAATTACTCTTACAATTCTTCACTCTTATTGAAGCTTGCCATTTTTGAAAAAGAAAGTATCGGATGAAAGAACTTATGCTGAAGATACTGCTAATTCAATTGCACTTCTGGGTAAGTTAAGATTTCCTTTAGTTATACAGATGTAATGTATGACAGGTCCTACTGACAAAGAAGTATCTATTTTCCCCAAGTTTCACTAAGAGGACTCCTTCTCCATGTCTAGGATCTTCTGTTGTTTCCTAGTAGTGAATTAATCACAGTGTGCTTGGTGATAATTCTGGTATTGTATTCTGCTCAAGTTGTTTCATGATACCAATAAAAGTCCATCTTCTAAGTACAAGGACAGGCTGGTTATGTAGTTTGATGATTTGTTATTTAGTTTGATGAAGTGTTTGTTCACTATTTTTGTAAATCAGAAAGTATACATCCCCCTTTTTAAGTAATCACAAAAACATTTCAACTTTGAACTCTAATATTTAATTGCTACAATCATAGAATTATTCATTAAATGATCTAAAATTTTAAATCAAATCATAAAATGATAGCATATTAAGAACTTAAGCATAATGCACATAAAGATGCAGATGCCTGTGTTTTTGTACACAAAAATATGAAAAATATCATAAAAGGATAGGTATTTACAAACAGGTTATCACTTGATTTTCTAAAGGAAGAAAACAATTTCCTGGGAAATTAGATTAGGGAAACACTGGCTCTTTGAGTCAGCTCCTGGGACATGACAGCATGTTCCCAAAACAAATCGTACATTAAATTGGTACTTACTAGTTTAGGTCTTTATTTGTACAGAAGGAATAAAAGATACACAATTGATCCAATACATCTTTAAAAATATTTGCTGAGTAGTGATGTTCCCAGCATTACAATTCATATAGAAAGATGTTAGAGATTCAACTGGAATGAAGAAAAAAAAGGATTCTTATTTTTAACATAGACACTAACCCTTTTATATCTCAGTAGGTTTTATAGTTTTTAATTTTAGTTACTTTGGGAAAACTACCTAGGGTTCACCTACTCTATATCCTAGAATAGGTGAAGGTATTGTGGAGATTAGGTTAAACATGATGGGGGCAGTTTAAAGAAAAACACCTTAGGAAGCACGCAGGTTCAGAAATATGGGAATTTTTAATTATGTGAATCTCTATCATCAGTGGAAATTTACAACGAGAAGCCAACCCAAAAGAGGATATGGTAGTATTAACAGAGAAAAAGTGTAGTTTTTGTTGGTAACATTTTAAAAAATACCCCTGTTGCCATTATTTTTAAATATTGCTTCCAAAAGTGTTGACAGTCACTTGTATTATAAATACAGGCCAATTTTTTACTGAGTGTCAGCTTGTTCTTTGCTCAATGACTGGTACCCTGCCTGCACAACATGTTACTATCTCATATGACAACAGTATGAACTCTTAACTTTAAATGAGTTTCCTTTGCTGATTACTGACTGCAAGTACTGCTCTTCTGTCTCTTGGTTTTTTTTCATGGCTGGAAACATTAGTTTAAATTAAAATAATTGTATATAAGATGAAATGTTGAACAAAAACTCTTCATGATTTTAGTAAGAACTTCCAGTTTCTACTGTGTGCTAATAAGTTATATTACATTTTCTTCCAAATGATACATAGATATTTCTGACTCAGAAGCAAGATTTCTGGAAATGGATGAGGGAAGAAGTTGGTACTCTGCCCTGAGATTATGAAACAGGAAGCTATGATAAATTATCTAAATTTACAGGAACTAAAACAGTGGAAAAGCAGACGAAAGACCCTAGAATTTCCCATAAGCCTGCACATTTGGATAGTCTTGTTGGAAAAGCTTAGTTGTTCCTGTTGTGTAAAATTTTTAAAACCTAAGTAGTGATTTTGCAACTCCAAAGGAACAGTCCAAAAAATAAATAAAATTTAGAGTTAGAATAATCTTAAAACTGTCTTTTTTAAGTGATGTCTTTTGCAGAGGTCAGGCTTTCCTTTATGCTTTCTTCTTCTGTCCACTTGCCACCCCACTTGCTAACCACCTCCAGAGATGAGCATCTTGCAAGGGCTAATGCAAAAGAGGAATTGCTAATTATTATTTTACCCTCAGAGAATCCAACCAGTTCTAGTTTAGTTCTAAGGTCGATATCACTGACTACAGCTGTCCTCGGGCATTCAGAGAACCTGGCTCATTTCCAGAATCCCACAGATCATTTTCAGATACCCTTGGGGATCATGTTTATAGGACTTCAACAAAGTAGATGCAAATCCAGTTTGAAATACAGGCTGAAGCCAATTTAATTGTAGTTTAGATACCACTGAAAAGGAACCTTTCTATTTGCCAACCCCACGCAGACAGCTTGAACATAAAACTATTACCCTTGCCTGTGGGCCAGCTGCCTAAAAACTCACTCTCTTCCAGTCTGCCAACAAATTGAAGAGTAAAGTTCACCTGGAACTTCTCTAAGCAAAGAATGCATTAGTAAAGGCAAAAAGTTACTGACCCTCTAGTTAGGGAGAAAAATGCCAACCCATAGCTTGTCAAAGTAATAATAGTATCTAACACATGTAGAACTTACAATATGCTAGATGCTTTTCTCAGCCCTTTTCTCATATTAGCTAATTTAATCCTCACAACAATCTTAAATGTGGTAACTATTGTTATACCTGTTTAATAGATGAGAAAAGTAAGACACAAGTTTACGTGGGTAGTAAATGGCAGAGCCAGGATTTAATCTTAGACAGTCTGGTTCTAGCATTTGTGTTAATAGTCATCATTCTTTTCTGCCTAGAAAGGAGAGGCTGAATTGATTGAGGGGCCAAATGTATAAGGATGGATTCAGGGTACTGTTTATATGTATATGTATGTATGTGTGTGAGCATATGTATAAAAATATGTATATAAATTGAACATGATCCAGTTTGAATCTCTGAGAATGTTGTTAATAATCATCATATTATTAACATTTTATGCCTAAATTCTACAAATAAACTTATGACAGTGTTGTTAAGTAGCACCTGTTTATCTTTCTGGCAGGTGACTTAATGAAAATACCAAGTTCTGAATTGAGGATACAAATTTGTAAGTGCATTGTTGATTTTTATCATGCAGAACCACCAAAGAAGCATATTCCAGGTGAAGTTTACAATGGTCTTTCAGTGATAACTTGTGTATTTCGAAAACAGAACATTCTCATTTCTCTTTGAATTTGACAGACACAGTGGGCTCATAAATGTAACACATTAAAAAGAAAACTTTTTTTGTAGTCTTGATCTCTTTGGTCATCTTTTAAAAGTTATATATGTATTTTTCAGTTTTGATTTGCATATTTTTATTCTGATGCTAAATATGAACAAATTTGTAAAGTGATGCCCAATTTAGTTTATTAATAATCATAAATGTTACTATTATATTATGTAATACTATTGATAAAATTATTTTTTAAACAGTTTATAATTATTTATAATATCTGCCCCCACTCAGTTAAATATTAAACTACCAATACCAGGGCCATTCTCCATCATGTTTGGGAAAATAGTTCTGTGTGTTATAGCTAAGGGACCTTAATATATAGTGGTAAGTGAACCACACTGAATTGGGCAGGAACAAGACAGTGGCACGTGCACTGTGAGGATATAATGTTAAGATGTACTTCTTACCTTCATAGTTTCCGTAATTTCTAATCAATCTAGGAAGGGAGAGAAGATATAAGCAATAACTTCTTAAGTTATATGATTCTTAATAGGTGGAAATAAGAGTCTATGGTAGTTCAAAAGAAAGATTATTTAAGACTAAGGAAAAATGGGAACCAGAAGTCAATTAAAAAAAGACAATTTAGGCCGGGCGCGGTGGCTCAAGCCTGTAATCCCAGCACTTTGGGAGGCCGAGACGGGCGGATCACGAGGTCAGGAGATCAAGACCATACTGGCTAACACGGTGAAACCCCGTCTCTACTAAAAAATACAAAAAATTAGCCGGGCGAGGTGGCGGGCGCCTGTAGTCCCAGCTACTCGGGAGGCTGAGGCAGGAGAATGGCATAAACCCGGGAGGCGGAGATTGCAGTGAGCTGAGATCCAGCCACTGCACTCCAGCCTGGGCCACAGAGCGAGACTCCGTCTCAAAAAAAAAAAAAGACAATTTAAAAAAAGAAAAAAGAAATTCAGGGAAAACAGAAGTCAGTCAAAAAGTAAAACAAAAAAATGGAACAACAGCTAAACTAGAGAAATGAATAAGGAGATTCTTAAATGTCCAATTTGAACTATTGATGAGATAGATGGGTAGGAGTGTCTTGGTAGATAAAAGATATTGGATACTAAAAGCAACAGGGACCAGAAATACAGGTTTGGAATCCACCCAAATAGAGTTGAAAAGCCACCAGAACGGTTGAGTTTGCCAAGAGATAAAACAGATAAGCAGCAAGGCATGAAAAATGACATGGAGAGTGTCCATATTGAGGTTTGGAAAAAATGATTAAAAGAAATTGGCAGTGAAGGGAGATTCAAAGAGGAGGAAGAAAACCTAAAGACTGCCATGTCTTGTGTGCCAATGAATGAAATATTTGACAAAGGAGGAGGAAGTTGTCTTAGTGTCAAATGCTGCAGAGTTTTCTGTAATCGAAGAGTTAAAAGGCCAAGTTAATGTGACACCTGAAAAGTTGTAGTTAATCTTTGACAGATCTATTGATATACAGTGATCAGGGCAGATGCAGGATTAAAGAATCAGAGGATTGGCCGGGCGCGGTGGCTCAGTCTGTAATCCCAACACTTTGGGTGGCCAAGGTGGGCGGATCACGAGGTCAGGAGATTGAGACCATCCTGGCTAACACTGTGAAACCCCCGTCTGTACTAAAAAGAATACAAAAAGTTAGCCGGGTGTGGTGGCGGGCGCCTGTAGTCCCAGCTACTCGGGAGGCTGAGGCAGGAGAATGGCGTGAACCCGGGAGGCGGAGCTTGCAGTGAGCCCAGATCGCACCACTACACTCCAGCCTCGGCGACAGAGCCAGACTCTGTCTCAAAAAACAAACAAACAAACACAACAACAACGAAAAAGAATCAGAGAATTGTGAGAGTAGAGGCACTGGATTTGAGAGTGAGAGAGTAGTGGCAGTTCATGAATGCAGACATATCTTAAGATGAGATGAAGAAAAAGAAAAGATGGAGAACAGCTCAACTAGTGCAAAGTCAGAGAAAGGTTATTTGGGTTTTTAGGATAGGAAGAAATCACATTTGTAGGCAGAGGAGCTAGAAGCTGGTAAGAAAGAAATGGAAAGGCCAAATTCTCAAAGAAAGCACAAGAGGATGGAATTAAGAGCACAAGCTTAGAGTTAACCTTGGCAAAATACAGACACCCTTCAAAGAAAGGGAGACAAGTGGTGTAGGACTTAAGACAGAGGAGTATTGTGGGGCAAAGACGTAAGGTTGATTTGGTCAGGCTCTGAAAATTAGGAGTCAGTGAGTGCTCTCACTATCACACAGTTGGTTTCAAGTAATGGGTATGGCCAGACATCTGGGACCACAGCTGAAAAGTCCTCAGTACAGCAGTTGAAAGAGACACAGCCCTGGAGACAGGAATTAAATCCATGAGCTTTAATAGTGTTATATCCCTCTATTAAAATGTACCTCCAATAGAAAAAGATACAGTAAGTATAAAGTACATTTTGGTCCATCCATATGATAGACTATTATGCACTTAAAAATCATGATTTTAGAAAATATTTTATAGGATAGGGAAAAGCTTACAATAAAAGTTTAATGAGTACAGTAGAATATAAAATTCTGTATACTAGTATGTTGTTAAAATTGTATGCATACATTAAAAATATCACAAATATATGAAAATGTTAATGTTATCTCTAGATGATGAAAATATAGGCCCACTGAAAACAAAATTGTGTTAGAACACAGCCATGCCCATTTATATTTGTACTGTTTATTACTGCTTTCTTGCCACAATGTGCTATAGAGCTGAGTAGTTGACAAGAAACCTTATAACCTGCAAAACTTAAAATACTATATGCCCCTTTACAGAAAAAAGTATGGCTCATCCCTATGCTGCACAATTCATAAATTCCATACACTTTTGAAAAGTTGTTCTTGCTGTTGCTTAATAATAAATTACTCATTCTTTTGTCTTAATGATCATTCTGTGAGATAACTGTTTGTATTTATTAACTAATTTTTGTTAGGTTATCAGCAAGCGAGTTCATCATACAAGATACAAATGGCTGAAGTTGGAGGATTAGCAAAAACAATGGTCCAGTCAATCACCTTGCTTGAAAATCAACTTGTTGAGAAACTTTGGGTACTTAAAGTTCTGCAGCATCTCTCGACTTCTGGTTTGTATGTTATTAAGTTTAAACACTTCATTGTCAACTACTTTTGTTTCTGTCTAAAAATGTCAATATTGTAAAGCAAAAATAATGTTTAAAATTTATTTTCAGAAGTTAATTGTACTATAATGATGAAAGCACAAGCAGCCAGTGGAATCTGTACTCACCTCAATGACCCAGATCCCTCTGGACAGCTTTTATTTCGTTCATCAGAAATACTTTGGAACTTGTTGGAAAAATCTTCAAAAGAAGAAGTCATACAACAGCTTAGTAACTTGGAATGTTTGCTGTAAGTGTATGTGGTTAGATAGGAATGTTCTTTTAATCTTAAAATGATAGCCAGTGACATAACTAACATATTTGTTTGAATCTGTGTTCAATTCTGTTTTAGATTCATGTAATGGCTATGTTTCAGGACATCTTCTTTGTGCCATGGTATAAATGAATCTGCACAATAACAAGCCACACTTTTCTGTGTGGAAGGCTCTTGAAGTAGCTTCTTAACACTAAATTATACCTTGGAATATACATAAAGTAAAATTAGACTTTAGAAGAATGATTTCATTTATTTATCCAGTGAATCTATTATTGAGTGCTTACTATCTTCCAGATATTGCAGTAAGCATTAGCAACAAAATGTAAGCCTCCAAGTTACTTCTTCACTTATTCAACAAATAATTGTCTGCTCTATGCCAGCTTCAGTATTAAGTCATAGAAATACCACTGAAAACAATACAGATTGTCTTTGCATTTGTGGAATTTACATTGTGCTAGGAGGGATGGACAAGTAAATAGACAACTAAAAGAGAACATGTTATGAAACATATTATTGTAAGATGTACATGTTCTTCAGAAGAAGGTCAATCAGCACATTTATTTATTTATTTATTTATTTATTTTTTTTGAGACGGAGTCTCTCACTCTGTCGCCCAGGCTGGAGTGCAGTGGCGCTATCTCGGCTCACTGCAAGCTCCGCCTCCCGGGTTTACGCCATTCTCCAGGCGCCCGCCACCTCGCCCGGCTAGTTTTTTGTATTTTTTAGTAGAGACGGGGTTTCACCGTGTTAGCCAGGATGGTCTCGATCTCCTGACCTCATGATCCGCCCGTCTCGGCCTCCCAAAGTGCTGGGATTACAGGCTTGAGCCACCGCGCCCGGCCAATCAGCACATTTTTGTTTACAAATGACTAAAAACCCAACTGATCAAAGCAATATAGAAAATTTATGGCTTATTTAACTACAAAGTCAAGGATAAAACTGGCTTGATGTACAGCTTTATTCAGGGATCAGCAGATATTAGGACTTGGTCCCCCCTCTCTCTACATTGTCTTCCGTGGTGTTGGCTTCATACCCAAGACTATGTAGTAAGACCTAAGAAGTCTAGGATCACATCATCTCAACCTCAAATCAAGCAGAAGAGAAACCTTGCTATCCTGAAGGCTCAGAGAAAAGTCTTTGAATTGAGTCCAGTTTGCCCTGAATGGTCTAATATTGGTCAAATGCCCATTCCACAGTGATTTATTAATGCCAAAAGAAAAAATGCTCTGACTGGTGAAAAGGCAGCTGAAGGCAGCCTCACAGGAACAGAAGTCAGGAAGGAGTAAATGCCTAAATAAAAATAAGAATGCTGTTCTTATCAAAAGGGCAAGTAGGTCCCAGGATGCAAAGCAACAAATGTCTACTATTAATACAAGGGAACCTAACTCAGAGTTGGAGAATTCATAACTGCTTCCTAATGAACTCAAGTCTAGTAATTGAATGACAAACAGGACTTGGTAACACAGAAAAGTTTTGCATGCAGAGAGCATCCTAGACCGGGAAAACAAGTGAAAATATAATTAGCAAAATCAGAAAACTAAAATTCAGTATGGTGAGAGAAGAAGGAACAGGCTACAATGGTGAGAGATGAGGCTAACAATGTTATTAGGGCCCATGACATGAAAGGCCTAATAAGCCTTGTTAAGGAGGTAGGACTTAATCAGAAGAACAAAGAATAGTCTTTAAATGGTTTTACAAAGGAAAATGACATGATTGAATGTATTATAGAGCTGTCACTTTGACCACCATGTGTAATAGACTGGTTTAGTGGATTCTTATCTGGTACATAGAGAATTTGAGGCAGATTTCAAAGTGTAAAAAATATTAGAAATATGTTCAAATCAATAGTATAATATAAAAAGGGAGATTTTGTTGATAGACATTCAGGTAGTATTTCCATAAAAGTATGTGTTTTAGTTTGAGCTGCTATAACAAAGTACCATAAACTGAGTGGTTTGTAAACAACAGAAAGTTATTTTTCATAGTTTGGGAGGCTAGAATTCTGAGATCAGGGTGCCAGTGTGGTTGGGTTCTGATGAGGGTCCTCTTCTGGATTGCATACAGCTGATATCTTGTATCCTTACATGGAGGCAAGAGAGCGAGACAGCTCTCTGGAGTCCCTTTTATAAGGGCACTAATTCCATTCACGAGGGCTCATTACCTCCCTAAGACCTCACTCCTAAAACTGTCACATTGAGGGTTAGGATTTCAATATATGAATTTTGGAGGGACGCAAACATTTAGTGCATAACAATGTAGTTTTTAAAATATGATTTTACTTTCTAGGGCTTTGAAGGAAGTATTTACAAATCTGTTTATGAGAGGTTTCAGTCATTATGACCGTCAGCTTAGAAATGACATATTAGTGATCACTACAATTATAGCTCAAAATCCTGAAGCACCAATGATTGTAAGTATGAATCAAATTGCATTAATTTTAATTGTGGAAGTGGTGGGCGTGGGTGAAAGAAGTCCTATATTATGTTGTAATATTTGTGTATTTTGTTGTAATGCTAAGTTATGCTGTAATATCAGAATGGTCACCAGTATGCTTATCACTCTGCCAATTCTTCTTTGCAATCCTTTGGAAATTTGGAATCTTCCTCATATTGTGTGATTTATACATGTATTTACCACTTATGCTTTTCTTTCCTTCTTGATGATTCGAGTTTCCATCTGGCATCATTTCTCTTTCACTGAAAGAACTTTGTTTACAATTTCTTGTGGTGCAAATCTGCTGGCTGCAGGCAGCAAATTATCTTAGTTTTCTTTTTATCTGAAAATATGTTTAATTCATCTTAATTCTTAAAGTCTATGCTCATTGAATATAGAACTCTAGGCTGAAAATTTTTTGTTTAGCGTTTCAAAGATAAAGTTCTACTGTCTTCTGGAGTCTGTTGTTTCTGATGAGAAATATTCAGTGTGAGGTTCCATGGTGTAATGGTGAGTACCCTGGACTCTGATGAGAAGTATTCATAATTTCAAATCATTATTCCCCTATGTGTAATGTATCATCTTTTTCTCTCACTGTTTTCAAGATTTTCACTCTATCTTTGGTTTTTAGCAGTTTCGAAATGATGTGCTAAGGTGAGATCTCCTTTGTATTTGTTCTGCTTAGGTTTCATAGAGCTTCTTGGAGATATAAATTTAAGTCTTTAATAAGATTTGGAGAACTCTTGGCCATTATTTCTTCAAATATTTTTTCAGTCCCATTCTCTCTGCCCACTTCTTCAGGGACTCTAATTACTTTTATGTTTGACTTTTTGATATTGTCCCACAGGTTTGTGAGGCTTTGCTCACTTTTTTCAATCATTTCTCTCTCTATTCTTCAGGTTGGATAATTTGTATTAGTCTATATATTTAAATTCATTGACTTTTTTATTTCTGTCATCTCCATTCTGTTAATCTCGTCCATTGCATTTTTACTTCAGATATATTTTTCAGTTTTAGAATTTATTTTGATTCCTTTTTATAGTGTCTCTCCTGAGAGTTCTTGTCTTTCTATTCATTATGAGCATCTTTACTGTAGATTCTGGTATACTCCTCTGATGAGTTTTTAGTAACTATACATTTAACTTGGCTGTACTCATCCCTTTAAGGTATGGCATTCCAAATCTCAATTCAGTTCTTGCCTGGGATGCTTGAGTATTCTCTGCACTTGTGTGGTTCAGACATCAGCCAGATATTTGGGAAGAGTTTGTACACAGAATTTAGCATTCTCTCTCTCTGGCTCTCTCCTTTATGGGATTTCTCCCTTCACTTTCTAGTGTCTGTGGTTGTCTCTGTCTTCTGGTTCTTCAGGCCACTAAGAACACAGGGTTACTCTGAGTTTTAGCATTCCCACGAGGTATAGAATATGGCCTGCTCTCAAGTCAAAAGCCTTTTTTTTTTTTTTTTTTCTGAGACAGAGTCTTGCTCTGTCACCCAGGCTGGAGTGCAGTGGTGCAATCTCAGCTCACTGCAAGCTCCGCCTCCTGGGTTCACACCATTCTCCTGCCTCAGCCTCCTGAGTAGCTGGGACTACAGGTGCCCACCACCACATCGGGCTAATTTTTTTGTATTTTTAATAGAGACAGGGTTTCACTGTGTTAGCCAGATGGTCTCGATCTCCTGACCTCATGATTTGCCCACCTTGGCCACCCAAAGTGCTGGGATTACAGGCGTGAGCCACTGCCCAGCCCCAAAAGCCTTTTTCAAAATGGGAAAATCATTTAGTACCATTCCCTTCTACAAAATTCTGACATCCCTCCAGTGTCTGCTTACTCTTGGTCACACGATAGTTTTATTTGTCACCAGCAGGAGAATTTCTCTCGGAGCTACTACTCATCTGTACCAGAAGCTGAGCCTTCACATATTTTTTAATTAAAAATCATTGAATGATTGAAATTATTTACTAGAGATCCTTGGCAACAAGATTCACAAGTCAGGCACATAAGTTCTAGTTGTGCTACAAAGAACTAGCTATGAAGACCTCAGCCCACTAACAGTGGATGTCAAGTAGTCCCAATATAAGAGTCATGGAATTCATACTGTGCAAATAGGGAAACAGTCCTACATAGTATCCTAGTTAAAGCTGCAACTTATAGGTGAAACTTTGTTTCTCTAGAAGCCCCTGTTCAGTTAGTAATTGCTCATTAGTGTCCTTGCAAATGTTCAGATGAATTTCAAGAATGCGAGTCAAAGGAAATAATATCATCAGCATCTAAAGAAACCATATAGATCCTAAAGTAATGGGGCTATAAAACTACAAGCTCGTAAGCCCGGAGTTTGCCCCTGTAAACTCTCCCTAATGTGCAAAGTCCAACTAGGATATCTCTGCCAGGAATGCTGACATGCTAAAATGTTTGTAACTCTGGTGATTCTTCAGGGCTTTTCATGCTAAGTAGGAACTACTTTATTATCTCTTGACCAAACATTTGACATAGCAAGAATGGTTGAGGTAGAAGTGGAGGTGTTTAAGAGGAAAGACTGTTGAGAGTAACTGGATTTTCCTCCCTTACTGTGTCATTTGAAGTATAGATAATGAATTATAGAAGTAACTATGAAGACCTAATGTACTCTGGATCCTTAACAATTTTAAACAGACTATTCATAGAATAATATAAAATACTTCTTAGAACCTACAGAAGTAAGTTTAAAATTAAATAAATCTGGCTTATTTAATTTTAAATAAGCTTATCTGGCTATATGTTTTTATTTTTTGCTTCACCCTTTATCACTATTCATGTTTTATGAATTCAAATGAATGACAGTAGGATAATTTGATAAATGTACATAAGTAGTAAATATGAGCATGTGCATCATAACTTGCATCTTATTCATTCATCTTTCTGCTTATTTTATGTATTTATATTAGGAATGTGGCTTTACCAAGGATTTGATACTGTTTGCCACCTTTAATGAAGGTAAAAAACATAAAACTTTCGACTTCTTATAATTATCTTGATGAGTCTTGTACAACATTTAAGCTTTCATTTTACTTTTTTTCCCTCACAGTTAAAAGTCAAAATCTTTTGGTAAAAGGACTTAAGCTTTCTAATTCCTATGAAGATTTTGAGTTGAAGAAATTACTATTCAATGTAATTGTGATCTTATGTAAAGATTTACCTACTGTACAGGTAAAGAGTAATCAAGGCAGGAAAATCAATAAAAATTGTCTCACTTTATAGTATAACTATTTTAAAGTCCTGACTGTAAATCTTTTATCAATTCATATATTTACCATAGAAAGTAGTAAAATTTTACTGACCTGAATTTTAGCTTTAAAAATTTTTCTTTGCTTATCTGTTAGTAAATAGTGAAGTACTTAAACTACATAAACCAAAGAAAAATAGTAGAACCTAAGAGATTTAATGATACAGTTAAATCTCTTGAATTAGACAGCATGAAACAAAAGAAGCTTCACATAGGTCCGTCCAGCCTAATAATCTGTCTCTGACCGTAGTAACAAGGACTGATTTAATGCTGGAGAAAATTATTAACCTCTGTGATGCCAATCTCAAACTCTTATGAACCTGTTTTTTCAACACACAAGTTTAGTGCCTTTAATTACTTTTACTCTCTATGAATTCATCTTAATACTTTGTTTCCTGCATAACAGCGTGATGTAATTTGAAGAACATTGGAACTGAATTTCACTTCTGGCTTATCACCTGCTAGCTATGTGGCCTTAGCAAAATTACCTCATCTATCTGTGGTTAATTTCCTCCTTCTGTAAAGGAAAGATTATAATGCTTCGGCCCTGCTCACAGATCTCTTGTGAAGTTGAGATGAAGGTTTTTTAAGCTATAAAGTGATAGTAAATGTATTATTAGCGATTCTGTCAGTTTAGTTAGTTGCTGCATTAAGTGAAATTTCCTTCTAGTCTAAAACTCTACCAAACTCCAAGGATTACCATAAAAAAGAAGTAGGAATTCAGTCTGTCAACTTCACCACCAATAATATAAAGATGGGATAGTCTAGCAGTAAAGGCTTTATAGTCAGACAGAATCTCAGTGCTACCACTTTCTGGCTATGTGGCATTGAATGGGTTGTTTGATTTCTCTAAATCCTAGGTAGCTCAACTTCAACATTGGGATAACACCTACCTCGAGATTATTATGAGGATTTAACTGAGCTGAGCGTTTTCTTAGTAATGCAACTTTAAGGAATATATATATTTTCAAATGCTCAGGAAAATAAAAATTGTCTTTACAATTATAACTTTGTTATTTGTGACCAAAAAAATACATACTGTGTAGAACCTAAATGCATTTTCCAAAATGCAAATGGAAAATCATTTGGAAAATTATTCCATAAAGTATGGTTCATTATTCCAACAGAGTATTATATAAATTTTAAAATTAGACCTATAAAGATAATAAAATGTACACTACAGTTTATAAATCAATTCTAATTGATTGAACAACATTTTATAGACAACAGAGCCAAGTAGCACAGATTATGGTGACAAACTTCTTAAAACACTTTGTGAGCAGTGAAATCAACAGTTTTTATGTGTCACATAATTTGTGGTCCAGTAATATTATTAGTAATGATAATGAATATGTACACTATCATTTGCAATACACAGGATTTTTTTTTTGAAACATCATATACTTAATTCTAACAATAATGTTAGAACTAGTAGTTATTCCTGTTTTCTCAACCCTAAATCTTGCATTCTTTTCACATGGGGTAGTAGGGAATTAGAAAAATTAACTATTTTTGTGAAAATCTTTCTAGAACAATGCTAAATTAAAAGAAAATTAAATATAATATAGCATATGGGGTTTTATTCTCTTGTGAATCATAAATATGCATCCATCAGAATTAACTGTATTAATTCTGTTGTCATAATAGCTATGCATTTTAATCTCATTTTTATTAAAATGATGGGTTCAATAAAATTTTAAAATACTAGGCATGTAATGAAACATGACTTGTGACCTAACTGACATTTATTTGGTAGGATGTTTATGTAAGTTCTGTTGCATGTGGTTAAATATTCACTTAATCATTACCTCCGACAAAGTTGTTTTTTATGGTACACAACTGAGTCTGTGAGATATTTCCTTTTTAAAAAGAGAGTGAGGAAAGAAATGTCAGCACTTGCCCCAAAATATTCTACTCGTGTGGTTTCATTATAAGCAGGAACTAAATTACATGTATGAGCAGCAAAAACAAAAAACACATATTTTATGTTATTGTCAGAGAGTACATACCTCAGAAAAGAGGATTATAACCATTATTAAATTTTTGTTTTTTTATTTTTTTATTTTTTGGTACCTATCATAGATTGGGATTATTTTATAAAGGAATTATTTTGAAATAATCCTCAATAAAACATCAAAATGTAAATTTTTAATTTAATTGCCTTAAAGTATTTTTAGCTATGTTTCTAACAAAGTATCCTTTGTTCTTTCTCACAGCTATTAATTGATGGCAAAGTTATTTTGGCTTTGTTTACCTATGTTAAGAAGCCTGAAAAACAAAAAATAATGGACTGGTCTGCAGCACAGCATGAAGAATTACAACTGCATGCAATTGCCACTTTGTCATCAGTGGCTCCTTTATTAATAGAAGAATACATGTCATGCCAGGGAAATGCTCGAGTCCTTGCATTTCTAGAATGGTGTGAGAGTGAAGGTGAGTGGCCCTTCAAGATTCTTGTCAAAATTTTAATCTTCATATTTCAACTGAATGCTCAAATATATGCATAGAAATAACAATGAAATTAATTAAAGCTATGAGAAGTGAAAACATATAGACCTGTCTTCTTAATGTATTTATATGTTGTTTTAAGAAAAACACAGATTTGATTTAAAGTCAGACATGAGTAAACCTCATAGTTGATGCACACCTGAAAGAAATCATACATGTAATTTAAGTTTTTGTATTATTAGACCTATCTAAAAATTATATTTAGGAAGAAAATAAATCCTGGCAACGTTTTATTTGCTTTGTTTGTTTGTTGAGACAGGGTCTCGCCCTGTCACCCAGGCTACAGTGTAATGGCATGCTGATGGCTCACTGCAGCCTCAACCTCCTGGGCTCTAGCGATCCTCCCACCCCAGCCTTCCCAGTAGCTGGGACTACAAGTGCACGCCACCACGCAAAGCTAATTTTTGTATTTTCTGTAGACAGGGTTTCACCATGTTGCCCAGGCTGATCTCAAACTCCTGGGTTCAAGCCATCTGCCTACTTCGGCCTCTCACAGTGTTGCGATTAGAGACGTGAGCCTGAAATCAATTACAATATTGCCCAGTCTGGCAGTATTATAATACATTCATTCAACAGATATTTATGACTGCCTACTGGGTACTAGATACTGTCTTAGCTACTGAAAATACAGTTAGGCTTTAAATAAATAAACATCGTTTTCTCTATGGAGCTTAAAATCTAGACCTCTAGCCAGAAGTAATGACTCCAATGTGGTCTACCAAATTAGTAGAGCCCCAATTTGTTTGTATTTTGTTTCAGTTCTTAGGAAGGAAATAAGAAATACATTCATTTTTTAATAAAGTTTTATAAGGAAGATATTGCTTCTTTTCTAGTAGTAAATTTGCTCTGGAAATAATTTTGTATGATGCATTTTCATTAGATCAAGAATATCACCCATTTATGCATGAAGGAGGAAAAAAAAGATAGCCTTTTTATTCTCTAGTTTCTAATATGCTGAGCTACTAAATTTAGTCTTGTAAAATTATTTTCCACTAAATGAAGCAAGTCTTCAGTCTATCCTTTATATCATTTATGTTCGTAGAAAACTTTAAGGCAAAAGGGGAAATGCTGGCTAATAAGAGAAAGACTGATAGCTAATAGTTTTTCAGAACCTAGTATCTGGTGAGCCTTAAACACCTTCCAAGTATTAAGTCATTTTAATCCTCTCAACAAATCTAGGAGGTATAGGTACTATTATTATCCCTGTGTATCAGATGGGTAGAACTCAGTCTAAGAAGCTAAATAATTATTCCTGGCCACAAGTGGCAGAGCAAAAATTTAACCGAGGTTCTATAATAGAACCCACAATTGCAACCAACATTCGATACTTAGAACAGTATTTTCAACTTTTTTTTTTTAGCTGGAAACATAAAGCTACTTCTAAAAGAAGCTTTTAAAGAAAGCATAGCATGCAGGAGGGAGGATTTGCCTTGCTACTTATCAAGACCTACCATAAACCTATAGTAATTAAAATTTGTGGTACTGGGTCATGGATAGACCAATGGCATGGAATATATGGAAGGTTGGCATTATGAGAGATGATACTGCCAATCAGTGAGGGAAGGGTGGTGTTGGGGCAGTTGGTCCTCCATATGAAAAAATAAAAATTAGACCTCTTCACTTTGTTTTTTCTAAAAATCAATTGCAAAAGTAATAAAGATGTAAATATGAAAAGTCATACAGTGAAACTCTTAGAAGAAAACATGGGAAAATATCTTTTTGCTAGATACCAGCATAGGAAAGGTTTCTTTAAAAATACTCATAAGTTTAAGGTATAAGAAAAGATCAATGCATTTAACTACTGTAAAACGTACAAATGCCTGTTTGACAAAATCTAAGTGAAATACTAATTTACAAATTGAGAGATGACATTTACTACCCCTGTGACTGATAGTCTATTAGAATCCAGGTTCATAAAGATCTCCTGTATATCAACAAGAAAACAACTCAGTAGAGAAGTATACAAAGACTAGGAACTGCCGTGTCACAGAGAAAACCCCACATTTTCAAAAACCATTTTAAAACTCTCAATCCCAAGGCAATCAGGTAAGTGCAAATTAACAACAATGAACTACCATTTCACATTTAACAGATTTCATGGGGGAAAATCAAGGCCAGGTGCAGTAGCTCACACCTTTAATCCCGACACTTTGAGAGGTCAAGGCAGGAGGATCCCTTGAGACCAGAAGTTTAAGACCAGCCTGGGCAACATGGTGGGACCCCCATCTCTTAAAAAAAAAAAAAAAAAATCAGCTGGTCATAGTGGCACACACCTGTAGTCCTAGCTTCTTGGAAGGCTGAGGTGGGAGTATCACTTGAACCCAGGAGATTGAGGCTGCAATGAGCTGTTATCATACCATTGCCCTCTAGCCTGGGCAACAGAGCAAGACCCTGTCTCTTAAAAAGGAAAAATTAACTCATCTTATACATTGTATATTTAGTAAAATTCAGTGTGGATGTATCCTATATTATTCTGGTCACATGGAAAAATTCTTCTCAATGAATATAAGAGGACATGAACCAGAATGTTTATTGTAACAATTTATACTAGCGAATGGATAAACTATAATTCATTTATTAAAATGAATGCTGAAACCAATTAAAATGAGTAATCTAGATCTACTTGTGATAATGTGAATAATTTTTAAAATAAACATGTTGAGTAACAAAAGCAAATTGCAAAAGGTACATACAATATGATACATTTGAGTAAAATTCTAAAACACCTACTTCTGAGAATAAGAGGGAAAAGGGATAATATTTTATTTCTCTAAAAGAAACTAAAGCAAATATGACAAAATGTTAACATTTGTTTAAAGTTTTGATAGATGTATAAGATATCTGGTATATTTGTTTTATTTGAAATGTTTTTGTTTTAAATTATCAATTTTTCTCCACAGATCTGTTTTTCAGTCATGGTAACAGTTTTCATGGTACAGGTGGCCGAGGCAACAAGTTTGCCCAGATGCGTTACAGTTTAAGACTCCTGAGAGCCATGGTCTACCTCGAAGATGAGACTGTAAACACAGATCTTTGTGAAAAGGGAACAATTCAGCAAATGATAGGTAAAGTATAATGTGATGGTTTACTAATGAAAGAGAAATATTTTTAATAGTAGTAGTTTTGTTTGAAATGTTTTTCCAAAATTTATTTTGTCTTTATGACTGAGAAACTCCTGAATATTTTCTTGATTTTTGTTTCATATTGTAGCTATAAATCAGTGTGTCTTCTTATTGAAATATCGTACTCATTAACCCTTTAAACATTTATTTCTTCAACTCAGATATCATTTCATTTAGGATTGTCTTTATCTTTTTTAAAAATGGGCTATTGTTATGTTTTATTCTTTTTGTAATAAAGGTCACCATTTTTGGCCAAGCCTTTTGGAACTATTTTAAAACAGGATAACATGGCATGTTCCAATGCATGTGTCATAACAGAACATTGGTACATTGGTATTTACAGAAATGTTCAGAGGAGTTTCTTTTCTGATATGAAATATCAGAATATCCTTGACTTTCAACTTAACACTTGGCTATGCTAGATGAGAAAATAGAAACTATGTATGTCATAGAAAGATAGCATGTGTTACCCTATATGTCATCAAGTAGACACTTAATGAGTTCCCCTAAAATAAGTACACATAAACTCAGTGTAAAATTCAGAACCCCTAGACAAAAGCTGCTTTGTCTTTTGTTATTTAAAAAATAAATAGTTCTCTAGATCATACCTTTCCTTGATTTTGAAAAGAGCCGTTTCATTCATATTCAGGCTTTGCTTCACTAGTCAATTATATAATCTGCTAGATGTCCATTAATTATAAATGTCTACTCAAAAACTCTTCTACTTGTTAAATTAAGATGATTACTCTTCCATCATTAGTGGAGTGGTGCTCTCCATTAATAATAATATAGGAAATAACAGGAAATCGAAGTATATTAAAAAGGAGCTAGGTGAAAACATTTACCTTTTTGCCCAGTTTGTTTGGGATGAACAAACCTGAAAGTACATTTTATCATTCCTGTGTACATTCTGTTGTACAAAACTCAGTCTAACCAGAGGAAATCCAGGACATGTAATCTTTCATATGTCTAAGAAGAACTCTTAATCCTACCTGCACTAGGGAATAGGGTAGGGAAAAGGGAAAACAAATAGCAATGGTTTTTTTCTTCTTAAAACCTTTCCCTTTAACTGGAAAGAAGCTGATCTTTATGTTAAGTTCTTAGAGGCAGGGACCTTGTCTTATTGAGTCTAACATAGCTTTGTAGTAGTAACGTGCTCAATAAGTAGTAACTAGATTTTAAATGTGAATGTTTATATCCTTCCTGGGTACAGTGTACACTGCAGTGATGGGTGCACCAGTGTCTCAGAAACCACCAATAAAGAACTTATCCATGTAACCAAAAACCACCTGTTCCCCCAAAAACTATCAAAATAAAATATAAATGTTTTATTTCCTGTGTAGACACTGGGGTTACAAACATACATAGAGCAGGACACTGAGGACCTTTTCCTTAATGAGAAAATAGAAACTATGTGTATATCATAGAAAGATAGCATGTGTTGTCCTACACGTCATCAATTAGACACTTAATGAGTAGTGCAGAGTAAATGTTACAGAAACTAAGAGTCTTGAGTAGTTTTCAAGGCTAGGAAGTCTTAGGATTCTGTGAGATCAGGGTAGTTTAGAGGTGGAAAAGAAGAGATGGCCCTCAAGCAAGGAAATACCATGAACAGAGAGACATGGTCCTGAAATATGCATGATGATGTGTTCAGAGCTAGTTTAAGAGGAGCCAAAGTGTTACGAAGATAACACAAGACAGATTAACTGTATAGTCAGAGGCCAAGACGGAATGAGTTTTGAGTGATTGACAGTAGTTCGAACTTCATCCTCTTAAGGCATGGAGAGCCTCAAAGGGTTTTGATTAGTGAGGATATATGTACAATGTTGTGTTTTAGGAAGAAGAATCTGGGAGAAATAGAATGATCTATAACAAGGAGAGAATAAAGGCAAGGAGTTGAAAGGTACATAAATATGAGCATTATACTATGTGTTACGGGCAGCAGGGAAAGTTTCTCCTTGCACCCAGGTCAGAAGAAGAATGAGATGATCTAGAAAGAAGCAGCAGACATATGGCCAGTCAAATTGCATTCCCAGAAGATGTTCCTGATAAAGCGATATAGGCCCCTCTATCCATGGCATGCCCCAGCACTGGGTCTCCAGCAGGCTCAACTAGCCTCTCTTAGGGTCTGATCCCCCACCTGTAATTCATCTAATGGGACCTCGAATAGTCGCTGAGGCCAGTTATGGAGATAGGCTGCGATTTCCGTGGCCCTTCTGCTTTGGAACATAGCGCCATACTTTCCTGCTAATACCAGTTACCCCTTTAACAGAGAAAAAGTGACTTTTTTTCTTTATTTGAAGCTTAAAAAATCCTTTTTGGGGCAAAAGTGTATCATGAATATCATTTCATCAGTGTTAGTGGCCATCTGCAGTCCTTTTCAATTTCAATTACAAGCAAGAGAGGGATTTTAAAGGACATGGAATACTGTTACCTACAGTTGTTTAAAACACCTTCAGTTAGACATCAAGGAAAGATGCAGAAAGCAATAACAGGAGTAGAAAACGCACCTAAAGAGATCTGCCACCTTTGCCTAGAATTGACCCTGTTAACCATGAGGAGAAGAAGAGATTAGGCAAACCACAATCAGGAAATTTGGTTATACATTTGCAAAGGCACTCATTTCCTACCTCATGAAATGCTGCATATTTTTAAACACAGTTTGCTGAGCGAAGTGTCCGGTTATTGGGGCATCCTTTAATGACATACTATTAATTCTGTACTAGAATTTCTATATATGTGAGGCTATGGATTATACTGAGAAATTCTGTATATATAGGTAGGGCTACTGATTGTATTGAAAGCTCCAGGAATTCATTTATCATCTTCTTTTCACAGCCTCTAGGTTACTATGCAATGAAAATATCCTCTTCTAAAATAGTTTTTATAGGCTGGGCGTGGTGGTGCACACCGGTAATCCCAACACTTTGCGATGCCGAGACAGGAGGATTACTTGAGCCGAGGAATTCAAGACTAGCCTGGGCAACATAATGAGACCCTGTCTCTTTATAACAAATAAAAATAAATAAGTAAATAAAATAAAACTTTCTCTAGCCAAAGAAACTTTTTAGAAGAGATTTCCTAAAAGTAATTGATCAAAATAAAAGTAGTGTCCAATAACTATACATTCTTTGAACATTTTCATACCAGGAATCTTTAAAAATATAATAAGCAAGCCTAATGAAAAGGAAGAAGCCATTGTTTTGGAAATCCAGTCTGATATTTTACTTATCCTATCTGGTCTTTGTGAGAATCACATTCAAAGGAAGGTATGTATGCCTGTGAAAGTTTTGTTCGGGTCTCCCAGTCACCTAACACTATAAACTATTTTTGGAAGTTTCTATAATTGTATTTAATTTTGTGAAAGTTTAATATTTTTGTTAATAATTAGAGCATAATTATATAAAGTAAAAGGTAAAAAATATACAACAGTATACACCCATTTAACTAATACCCCCAATTAAAACAGAATATTTCTATGTCTATAAAATTTCCTCATCCCATTAGAAGCCATGACCCCACTCACTTCCAGACAAACTACTATTCTGTTTTCTATTCCTAAAGGTTGGTTTTGCCTATTCTTTAAGTTTATATGAATGGAATCGCACAATATTTACTCTTTTATTCTGGATTCTGTCTTCCAGCATCATATTTTAGAAATATATCCATGTTGACCGGGCATGGTGGCTCAGGCCTGTAATCTCAGCACTTTGGGAGGCTGAGGCAGGTGGGTTGCCTGAGGTCAGGAATTCGAGACCAGCCTGGCCAGCATGGCGAAACCTCATATCTACTAAAAATACAAAAATTAGCCAGGCATTGTGATGTGTGCCTGTAATCCCAGTTACTCAGGAGGCTGAGGCACGAGAATTGCTTGAACCTAGGAGGTTACAGTGAGCCCAGCTCTCACCACTGCACTCCAGCCTGGGTGACAGAGCGAGACTCCAAAGCAAAAAAAAAACAAAGAAAGAAAGAGAGGGACAAAAAGAAATTCATGTCGTTGCATGTATCAATAATTCATTTCTTTTTATTGCTAAATTGTATTCCATTGTGTGAATATACCAAAATTTGTTTATCTGTTCCCCTATTGATAGGTAGGCACTTGGGTTGTTTTTATTTACAGCTATAATGAATAAAGCCTGAGTGAAAATTCTTGTGCTAGTCTTGTACTACTGGGTATAACGCTTTCATTTATCTTGGGTGAGTATCTACAATTGGAATTGATGTATCATAAAGTAGATGTATCTTTATAAGAAGCTGCCAAAGATTTTTCCAAAGTGGGCTATACCATTTTAAATGTTGTTTGGGGTTTGAATTGGGTTCAAGCCTAAAGCCAAAAGTTAGAACAAGATCTTAATCCCCTTTTATCTTTTGTAGCTCCATAGTGAACTCTGAGGCTCATAGATTGATAATTTAAATATTAAATAGCAAGGGATGGAATTGTAAATATAAAAACAAAAAAATGGTGGTTTCAGTAGATAGATTTTAAGTGAATGACTGTTTAGCTCCAAGCTTTGATGCAACTTCTCATCATATTCTACCACCCTGTGCCTGGGCTCCTCTGGAAAAATAATCATAATCTTCCTTACTGGGAACCAGAACTGAACATCAAGGCAATGAGAAAGGTAATTAGTAAGAGATAAATATTAAGTGATTAAAACTTCACATAAATTATTAAAGGTTTTAACTACATTTATATCGTATTTCTCTCTTCGGGTCATTAGAAAATCTTGCATGATAATTCTTACTATCTAAGAATTAATCTGACATAATGCTAGACTGCAGTCGTTATAATGTTGAAGAAAATCAAGGTGCAAGTTTTATGACTTTTTTAGGAGAAAGAGAATAAAGCAAAAAATATCAAGGGATATTATTAAGCTGGCATGTTGATTGATGCCCCCTCTTAAAATGATTAGTTTTATAATAATTATTTTAAATTCCTGAAAATAAGTAAGTACAGTTTTTTAAATTGTAGTAAAAATAGTATTTTTCTAACAATGTTGCTGTATTTCTCTGGTAAAAAAGCAATTTTAGGGGACAGATAAAGTAGGAAAGCGAAGAATTATTTATTTGAGAAATAATTTAAAACAAATATCTTAAACAGGAAATTTTCGGAACCGAAGGAGTAGATATAGTTCTTCATGTGATGAAAACAGACCCCAGGAAGTTACAGAGTGGCTTAGGCTATAATGTACTTCTTTTTAGTACATTGGACAGCATTTGGTGAGTATTACTGTACTCAAATTAAGGAGACTCACAGCAGTCATGCATCACTTTACAACAGTGAGGATACATTCTGAGAAATGTTTCCTTAGGCAATTTCATCTTATGCAAACATTATAGGGTGCAGTTACACAAACATAGATGGTATAGCCTACTATACACTTAGGCTAGATGGTATAGCCTACTACACACTTAGGCTAGATGGTATAACCTAAAGGCTACAAACTGTATGTCATGTTACTGTACTGAAGATTGTAGGCAACTGTAACACAATGGTAAGTATTTGTGTATCTAAACATGCCTAAACATGTAAAAAGGTACAGTAAGACTATAGAATAAAAGATTTTAAAAAATTAATATACTTGTATAGGGCACTTATAAATGGAGCTTTCAGTACCAGTTGCTATGAGTAAGTCAGTGAGTGAATTGTGAATGAATGTGAAGGCCTAGGACCTTAGTATACATTACTATAGACTTTATCAACACTCTACGCTTAGATTACACTAAACTTATTTTTAAAATATTTTTTCCTTTTTTCTCAATAAATTAACCTTAGCTTACTGTAATTTTTTTTTACTTTATAGATGTTTTAATTTTCTTTTTTTAATTTAATTTAATTTTATTTATTTATTTATTTTTTTATTATACTTTAAGTTCTAGGGTACATGTGCATAACGTGCAGGTTTGTTACATATGTATACTTGTGCCATGTTGGTGTGCTGCACCCATCAACTCGTCAGCACCCATCAATTCATCATTTATATCATGTATAACTCCCCAATGCAATCCCTCCCCCCTCCCCCCTTCCCATGACAGGCCCCAGTGTGCCCAGTGTGTGATGTTCCCCTTCTCGAGTCCAAGTGATTTCATTGTTCAGTTCCCACCTATGAGTGAGAACATGCGGTGTTTGGTTTTCTCTTCTTGTGATAGTTTGCTAGTTTTTGGCTCTTTCGTAATAGCATTTAGCTTAAAATACAAATACATTGTATAGCCATACAAAAAATATTTTCTTTCTTTATATTTTTTATTCTGTAAGTTTCTTCTGTTTTTAAAAACATTGCATTGTTTTTACTTGTTAAATATTTTGCTAAAAACTAAGATTCAAACACAAATTAGTCTAGGCTTATGAAAAAATTATTTCTGTGCATATATTTTATTAAACATGCATAGATATTTCTGTCCAGTATACACCTAGATGTAAAAATGGCTAGATCTGGGCATTTTTATGTCTGTTCAACTTTAGGAGATAATACCAAAAAAATTTCCAAAGTACTTACATCAGTTACACCTTTCCCAGTAGCATGGAGGTTTCTCCTTGCTCCACACCCTTACCAACAGATTGCATTATATCTTTCATTGCAGCCATTCTTGTGGACTTGTGCCAGTGTCTCTCTGTAGTTTTAATTGTCATATTTCTGATTACTAGTGAGTTCATTTGCCATTTGAATAGCCTCTTTTTCGTGAAATCCCTACTCAAGTCTCTTGCTCACTTTTCTACTGAATTACCTATTGTTTTTTATAGAGTTCTTTATATGTCCCGGACATGAGCCTTTTTCTGTTGTATGTTTGTCAAATATATTCTGCCACTCTGAGGCTTACATTTTTCACTCTCTTCACTCTCTTTTTGTTGAACCAATAGTCTTAATTTCAGTGTGGTCTAATTTGCCAGTCTTTTTTTATCGTCAGTACTTATAGTGCCCTGTTTAAACAGTCTTTCCTTACCCCATAGTCATGAAAATCACTGCCTATATTTCTTCTAGAAGCTTTATTGTTTTTGCCCTTTACATTTAGACCTACAATCTACCCGGAATTGATTGGTATGTATGGTGTAAGGTGAGGTACAAGTTTTCCTTTTTTTGTGTGGATGTAATTCAATGCTGTTTTTGGATAAACCATCCTTTACCCACTGCTTTGCAGTACCTTCTTTGTATAAATCAAATGTCCATATATATCTGGATCTATTTCTAGGCTTTCTGTACTGTTCTACTGGTCTTTTGTCTATCCTTTTGTAATGTACTATTTTAATAATTAGGTCTTTTTAATAAGTCTAGACATCTGGTAGAGTAAGTCTTTCTACTTTTTCCTTCTCCATTAAAATTGTCTTAGCTTTTGCTGACCCCTTGCATTTGGACAGTCAAGGTTCCCTAGAGAGACAGAACCAGTAGGAAAAAACATAGAAAGAGATTGAGATTTATTATAAGGAATTGGCTCACACAATGATGAAGACTGAAAAGTCCCAAGAATTACCATCGGCAAGTGGAATACCCAGGAGTACCGATGATGCAGTTCCAGTCTGAGACTGAAGGCCCAAAGACCAGAAAACCCGGTGGTCTAAGTGCCAGTCTGAAAGCTGGATGCTTGAAGCACAAGAAGAGCAAATATATCCGTATGAGTCCCAGCTCAGCAGTCAGGCAGAGGAGTTCCTTCTTACTCAGCCTTTACATTCTGTTTATATCTTCAGTTGCTTGCATAAGGCCCACCCACATTAGTAAGGGCAGGCTACCTTTTTCAGTTTACTGATTAAAATGTTAATTACATACAGAAACAGTTTCACAGACACATCCAGAATAATGTTTGCCCAAATCTCTGGCCACCCCAGGGGTAAAACCTGGGACCACCTGAATGGGAGGAGCAAAGCTGATGGCATTTTATATACCAGCCTCTACCCCACTCCTACTGTCTACAGACCATGATGAAACAGGCAGTAGAAACAATGTCTTTTCTTTTTTTTCAAGAGGAAGCTATGTTTAGAAAGGGGACACAGGAAAGTGACCACAGCAGGCTTACAATTTCTGGGAGGAACTGAGAATAGTATCTGTTGCTACCACCAGTGATAGCTTGTTCAGTCCACATTCCCTATCAGGAAAAAAAGTGTAAGTAGCCCCAGCAGCAGCTTTAACCCCTGATTCCATGTGAGCTGCACAAACCAAAGTAGGCACTTTAGCAAATTGTTACAGAAAAGGGGTCCTGATCCAGACCGAAAGAGAGGGTTCTTGGATCACACACAGGAAAGAATTCAGGGTGAGTCCAAAGGATAAAGGGAAAGCAAGTTAATTAGGAAAGTAAAGCAGTAAAAGAATGGTTACTCCATAATCAGAGCAGCACTGAGGGCTGCTGGTTTCCCATTTGTATGGTTATTTCTTGATGACATGCCAAACACAGGGTGGATTATTCATGCTTCCCCTTTATAGACCATATAAGGTAACTTCCTGATGTTGCTGTGGCATTTGTAAACTGCCATTGCACTGGTAGGAATGTAGCAGTGAGAACAAGCAGAGGTCACTTGCGTCACCATCTTGGTTTTGGTGAGTTTTACCTGGCTTATTCACTGCAACCTGTTTTATCCCCAAGATCTTCATGACCAGTGTTTTTTGTGACCTATCTCATCCTGTGACTTAGAATGCCTTAACCATCTGGGAATGCAGCACAGTAGGTCTCAGCTTCATTTTACCCAGCCCCTATTCAAGATGGAGTTGCTCTGGTTCAAATACATCTGACATTTTCCCCATCCCTTTTATAAGAGAAGCCTTAATCCTAAGGGTTGCAGAGGGATGAAGATCCATCTTCTGTAACACCTTCAGGCTGAAGAGGGGTGATAATATTCCTGCCTGTCTATTATGGTCTCTTGTGTTCAGGGTACAGGGAGCTCAGTCAGAAAGCATCGGTATGTCGAGGGTCATTCATAACTACTGAGTTCTGATGAAAACGATATCTGAAAGATTAATTATTGAATCTTAATTGTTGATTAATATTGACAAAATTGAATAGAATATTTATTCAGGTTTTCCCATTATCTAGCCCTCTTGTTTCTTCTGAGCAGCAGTCAGAGATCACTGGTGGGTTCCCAGGAATGAGCAGCGTTAGTCTAAATTGTGGAAACAAACTTGAAAACAGCTGATGAGACTAGAACCTTACAACAGGTGTACCATAGTTCTTGAAACATATTTCTCTCTCCAGTTTCCCATTTATCCTAAAGACAAATGATGGTAAGACCAATTTGCTTTATTATACTTGGCCTGATTATCTGTATAAGGTACAGCAAGAATAATTATTTGCCATATGGACTATTTGAATTGGCTTTGATGGAACTCTGTTCCATAAGGAATCTCAGATAAGACTTTTTTAAAGCCAAGCCCAGCCATGGGTTTGTACCCTCACATACCTAAGAGTTGGGTAAATTCCTCTTCTCATGAGGTCCCAAGATAACGTGGGGCTCCTGTGCCTGTCAGAAAGTGATATTCTTTACTTACCACAGGTCAGGAACCCTATACAGAGACTGTGTAGATAAAGTATCCGGTTTTCCCAAAGGACTTTTATTGGCTTTACACATCAAGTCTGATTCCTCAAAGCACACCATTCCAGTCAAAGCCTTAGTAAAATAACCAGTGTCTCCAGTTGTGTCCTGTTGCAAAAGAAAATAGATTCTTACTGCACTTCTTGTTGCAAATATCTATATTGCCATAAATTAAGAATACTCACGAATAGTTGTCAAATTCTGGTGAAATTGGGTAGAGAAAAACAAATATGCTCCAAATTCTGTTCACAGGAGCATACTTTACCTAATTGTTAAAAGCTGTAAATAGCTCCAAAGATGAATTGTCTTGACTCTGGGGGGAAAAAAGGATCAGCAGTGTTTTAAGCAACAAATTAAAAAGATTAGTTTAGTTTAGTCTGCACAATTAATTTCTGTTTGATATTCATGAACATTTCAGCTCTCTATGAGAGTTCTGAAAGGTTTTTTTCCTCTATTCAGAAGTCACAATCTCCAAAGTTATCAGAAACCTGCATTTAAGAATGCCTATTACAATTCTATAGCTGACTATAAACGACCTTTTGAAGAGGATCAAAACAAAACAATTGTTTATGGATGACAAAATATCACACAGTCAAAAACACAATTGACAAAGCAGTTTAGTCACCTCGGTGGCATACAATGATTTTATGTAGCAATTATAACTATTAATGACCTATACTAAGTCATATCAGAATTGTAGGAGTTTCCCATCATTTTGGAACACATGCCAGTAACACATTTATACAAATATAGCCCAAAGAAAGCTAAATACTGTTTCACATTTGACAATGATTCCTATATGATGTTTATACCAAATAAGCCGAATTTTACCTTTACATTAGTGTACTATTTTAAACTCAATTCTTAATAAAATCTTATAGACATATCTACCCAATTTTAATGTTTGAATAATACCCCTTTAATTTTAGCCAATGGCCACACACAGAATTTCTTTTACAATTTTTCACAAACCTGCCCCAACTTGCTTAAACCTTCAGCTTTATCTTATCTAATTGTAAAATATCCTTTAACCCTTTAATATAGGCAAAAAAAAAAATCCACATTCCTATGACTTCTTATAATCTTTTGACAAAAACACATTTCACTTTCTTCATACACCTTACATATAAAACTGTTTCTTTAGTAGTCTCAAATACATGTTACACTGTTAACTCTTGGTGACTTTTGCTTTTGGCAAAAAGCTCGGTAAGTTCAGCATTCTAATTGTATACTAGGCATGGAGCCTAGGACCCAGACAGAAGTACAGATAAGATCTGACTTTTCCAGCATCGTATTCCATGTGTCCCAGGCCTTACCTAGCCATAAAGCAGGCAAGTTACAGTAAGAGTCATAGTGGCATTTTAAGAAGCATTAAGGGGACCTAATGACCCTCAAATTGTACAACATTTCTTGCACAAATTCCCTTTCACTAATCCTTTCACAACTTACATAGACTATGACATGCTTAGACTTTCCAACTTGTCCTAAACATCCCTCTTTTTAAACAACCAGTTGTTTTACCTTAGGACAAGAATCTACCATATAAGATTTTTTTTATATAAAATCTGTTTTCTTTATAACCTTCTTTGCATAGTTAGGGGGCATGGCTAATTTCACATGTCCCCAGGCCGTATCTACAATCTAATGCTCCTAAATAAATTGAACAATTTTCAAAAGTCAAAGAAGCCACTTATGACCTTAAAGCATTTGGAAAACCTGATACCTGACCTGCATAGTTTACACCAAATGTTTACATTTTTGAAGATATTTTTGTTTTACCAATAATCTTTATTAAAACTGTTTTGATTTCCCAAAGATTACTAAAGTCACATGAACTAAAAGGCATTCTACTTTTTACTTTTGATTTTTTTAATCAAAAAAATGTTTGATTTAAGCTCTTATTATTGATAAACTAATTAGAGCTCTTTCATATATAAACATCACACACATAATACATTTAAATACAGAGACACACAGAAGATAAAGGACTCCTTCCCTAAGCCAGGAATTGAACCCTGAACCTGGGCTGCCACTGTGGAAAGAGAAAGCATGGCCACACAGTTAAACAAGGTCAAGCTCTCAAGGACATACAAGGCAAGAGGGAAATCGTGTCCAGTTTTAGATTTTTGGGGGACCTGCAGCAAAATTTGTAACTGACCAGTTTGCTGAGCCATCTTGAAAGTAGGCTTACAGGTGCCCTATGATCTCTCCTAAGGTACCCCTCTTTATGACAGTACAATACAGAAAGACAAAGTACACCAGATTGGCTACAGCTTAAGATTAGGCTTGCAAATCATTTCTTCCATTAGTCAAAACTTTACAGAGGAGACAGTGATTTTACCGTTCATTCAACTGGTTTGCACAGAGGGGAAGGGAAGGGATGAAGGGAAGGGATGAAGGGAAGGGAGCATTGCTTGTGGCAGTGTGAGAAAGGTGAGGTGCTCAGGGAGGCCAGAGAAAGACCTGTCCATTGGTGCCAACACTGAATCAAAAGTGCAGCCAATCGCTTTTAAGTCGAGAAGGGATCCTTTCCAGCATTCCCATTTGCTCTCAAGTTTCCCCTTTTAGGGAGGAAAAAGCTCCCTATGTCCCACAGTCCTGTACGTGCCTAATCCTCTCACCCATAACCATAAGCAAAAAGTGCAAGGCAGATTGTTCCAAAGAGAATAGCAGTTAACATCCCATAGTGCCAAACCCATTCTTAGCCAAAAGGGACTTTACTGAGAGGGGCTTCTAACCCCCTAAATCTTATAAGGGATTCTAACCCTCCTAAATTGGCCTTTAAACCAGGGTCAGTCAAGTTTCCTTGCTTTTTAATAAGAGAGGCTTTTACCCACTTTGACTTAAGGAGAGACTCTAACTCCCCTAAGTTGACCTCTAACCCAATGCCATCCTTTAGCTGAGTACCCACCACTTACCCAAGGTCAGCCAACCAGTGCTGCCATCTCTTTCCTTTGGATTGGGGCTGAGAGCTTTCTTCAGAATTGTCCCTTCGGGGCTTGCCAGAAAGATGTCACAAGACCCCAACACTTACCCAATATTAGCCTTTAGGCCAGGGTTTTCTCACTATCATCCCTCCCATGGTTGCCAGAAGGATGTTACAGGAAAGGGGTCTCAATCCAGACCCCAAGGGAAGGTTCTTGGATCAGGTGCAGGAAAGAATTCAGGGCAAGTCCACAGGGTAAAGTGAAAGCGAGTTTATTAGGAAAGTAAAGGAATGAAAGAATGGCTACTCCATAATCAGAGCAGCCCTGAGGACTGCTGGTTGCCCATTTGTATTGTTATTTCTTGATGATATGCCAAACATGGGGTGGATTATTTATGCCTCCCCTTTATAGTCCATATAGGGTAACGTCCTCATGTTGCCATGGCCTTTGTAAACTGTCATTGTGCTGGTGTGGGAGTGTAGCAGTGAGGATGACTGGAGGTCACTTTTGTCAGCATCTTGGTTTTGGGGGGTTTTAGCTGGCTTCTTTACTGCAACCTGTTTTATCTGCAAGGCCTTGATAACCTGTATCTTGTGCTGCACTCCTGTCTCATCCTTTGATTTAGACTGCCTTAACCTTCTGGAAATGCAGCCCAGTAGGTCTCAGCCTTATTTCACCCAGTCCCTGTTCAAGATGGAGTTGCTCTCGTTCAAACACCTCTGACAAAATAATCTCAACTGCAAAGATGAGATATAATCATTATCCAATGTTTGAAGTGCACCAACATCTTGAAACAGCAATATCGACAAGGCCTGTAAATATTTTACAGAGTTTCATTCTGAGCCCAATATGATTGACCAAGGCCTGAGGCACAGTTGTTTGTTTGTTTGTTTGTTTTTTAGACAGAGTCTCATTCTGTCACCCAGTCAGTGGCGTGATCTCACCTCACTGCAACCTCCACCTCCTGGGTTCAAGCTATTCTCCTGCTTCAGGCTCCTGAGTAACTGGGATTACAGGTGCCCACCACCATGCCCGGCTGATTTTTGTATATTATTAGAGACCTCGTTTTGCCATGTTGGTCAGGCTGATCTCGAACTCCTGACCTTAGGTGATCCGCGCCCCTCAGCCTCCCAAAGTGCTGGTATTACAGGCGTGATCGCCACGCACAGCCTGAGGCACAGTTTTAAGAGGTCCTGAGAAAATGTGCCTGAGGTGACTGGGCTACAGCTTGGTTTTATACGTTTTATGGAGATATAAGACATCAATCAATACACATAAGGTATGCATTGGCTTGGTTCGGAAAGGAAAGGTAACTCAAAGCAGGATTTTACAGGTCAGAGGTGGATTCAAAAATTTCCTGATTGCTATCTGTTGAAATGGGTAAGTTATTATTTAAAAACTGGGGATCAATAGAAAGGAGTATCTCGGTTAAAATAAGGGATTGTTGAGGTCAAGTTTCTTATTATGTAGAATAGTTGGTAAATGTACTCTTATCAGACCTTAAAAGGTGCCAGACTTAGTTAAATCACTCCTGGATCAGGAAAATACTTGGACAGGGGAGGGGATTCTCTACAGAATGTAGATTTTCCCCAGAAGAGACTGCTTTGAAGGGCCATTTAAAAATAAGTCAAAGGAATATATTTTGGGGCAAAATACTTCGATTTCTTTGAGAGCCTCCTGTCATGTGATGCTATACCAGAGTCAAGTTGGAATTCGGTATCTCATTGCTGTGAAGTCTGTTTTTTCATTCTTAAGATCTCTGTTTTAATGTTAATACTCACTGGTCAGTTGTGCCTGAATTCCAAAGGGAGGAAGGTATAATGAGGCATGTCCAACCCCTGCTTCCCATCATGGCCTGAACTAGTTTTTCAAGTTTACTTTGGAATGCCTTGGCTGAGAGAAGGGTTCGTTCAGTTGATTGGGGGGCTTAGAATTTTATTTTTGGTTTACAGCAACAATAAATGGATATATCTTGCAAAAAAGTTACGAGACCAGCCAGAGAAGATCACTAAGAATAATTAATATCATGAAAGCAGAGGAGAATGTTTTATCTGTAGGAAAGAAATAGGCAGTTATGAAAAAGAATTGATATTGGTTTTTAAAAACGTTGAAACTAAACAATGCTGGTAAAGTTTCTTCGAAATTCTATTTTTTTAGGTAAAAACATTAGCTACTTGATTTAAGAAGATGAAGAAAACATATTCTTTGAAAATGCTTTGATAAAAATAAAGCTGTACAAATTGAGTTTAAGGATAAATGTTTGTCAAATGAATTACTTTCTTTTAATTTAAGGTGCTGTATTTTGGGATGTTATCCTTCAGAGGATTATTTTCTTGAAAAGGAAGGCATTTTTCTCCTTTTGGATGTGTTGGCAGTAAGTATGGCTATAACAATTGTAAGACAAAAGACAAATATGTCTAATAAAGACCTCTTCCAAATTGAATGCCACAAAGCATTATTCTATGAATAAATGTGCCACAAATCATGTTCAAAGGTATGGTCCTAAACAAAATTGCTCCTAGAGATTCATAATACACAGTGTATTAAAGGCTCTGAAAATTCCTCTGGTTGGAAAATCATTTTACCAGTATTTTTTCAATGTTTTCAAATACATGGGAATAAAGAATTTGTTTTTACTTTGTACTCCATCAGCCTACTAAGAAACAGCTTGTGAAGAGCTCGACCATATCAAAACCCATAGTCATTTATTAATAACTTCTAGTTTCTTCCCCTGATATTAAAATATAAGGGCCACGTTAGACAAGGAGCAAAGATAAGCATTTTTAAAGAACTATGTATTATTTGGAGGTAATGTGAAGAAGTCTAGTGAGTCATAGATCATTGTTTTGCAGAATGAGCAGGTGTGAGCAAGCTAGGCCTTCCAATAGAGATAGTGCCATCTAGCAGCTGTGAAGAATGTAGCCCCTTAATAGCCTCAATTCTAACTGGAGTCCATAGTTAGGATGATATGGGAGGAAACGTACAATTTTGCTTCAGTAAAACTTTGAGATTCTCACACAGGGATCTAGCCAGATCCCTGTGATTCTGTGATTGCCACCATTCTTGATTTTATTAACAGAATAACAAACCTACTTTGATTTAGCAAAGGTGCTAAAATTATTTGTGCCCCTTAACCTCCCTGAAAGTTAGTTCATTTCTCTCTTTTCAATTTCTTTACCTGTAAAACAGAGATAACAACATTATATATCTTGTTGTATTGTTGGAAGGATTAAATGAGTGATTGTATGTGTGCATGTGCATCTGAGTGTGCATGCATACATATATATTATGGATTAAATATAGTGCCTAACACATTATTCCTGTGTTTACTGTTATTATGAATATTATTATTAGAGTATGTTTAATGCTGATTCAACCAAATTAATTGAAAATTACGAATATTATTTAATGAAATTTTATATCAATTTCAATCTTTCACATTTGCCTGTCTCCTGAAGTAGAGAAATAAAAAAACTCATTTCCTTGAGTGTTTTGCTTAATACAATTCTGCTGAAATAAAAAGTATGCAATGATAACTGCTAATCATGGTTAAATATTAATGAGAGCTTACTATGTGCCAGGCAGTCTCATATAACTCATAATAACCCTTTGCAGGTAATATTATTATCCTTTCATTTTATAAAAGGAAATGATGATGTTTGCAATTGAAACAAAAGCTTACATATTTCCTTTGCTATATTCAAATAGCAGTATACTATAAAAGTTAATCAACAAAAAGTATTTCACATAGAAGAATTAGATTATGGAGGCCATTGCTTTGGATGGAATTTTCTATACCTAAATTTTGGTGTGCTGAAAACTACTTGTAGCAAAATAAAGGAAATATGCTTTATAATAGGAGAATTTTTTTGAATCCTTAAATACTCTTTTATGGATGATGATTGCCAAAAAACCAAATTACATCTTGTTTTATTTTCAAATGTGATTGTCATTTGCAGTTACCATCAGTTACTCTCTTAATAACAAAGAGATTACAGTTAGTATGAATCTTTACAAGCCTTAATAAAGCATATAAATTGGAAAGATCCTGTAATTACAGTGAACTCTGTGTAACACTATTGAGCTTCACCACTTAAAACCAACATCTTCACTTATTTTTGCAAATCTCCTTTTTCCAACTCAACCACATCAGTCACATTTTGGTCATGATATATGTTTATAATGACTTCAGAATTACATTAAATCTTTTTCTTTTTATTCTTTTAAATTTCTAATGTTTGAAAATATAGTCATTACAATGGGTGTCCATTTTAACAGATTTTCCTGACTCTGAGTTTAGAAGAAACTTAATGATAATACAAGTGTTTCTCTCTCTTTTTTTTTGAAGACAATAATTCTTAATATTTATTGCAACTTTTTTCCTTTTCTGTTTCCTTGCTAAAGTTGAACCAAAAAAAATTTTGTAATCTAATACTTGGAATAATGGTTGAATTTTGTGATAATCCCAAAACTGCAGCTCATGTTAATGCTTGGCAAGGGAAGAAGGATCAAACAGCTGCTAGTCTTTTAATTAAATTGTGGAGAAAGGAGGAAAAAGAACTAGGAGTAAAACGTGATAAAAATGGGAAGATCATTGGTGAGTATATTTATAATTGTTAGTAGAAGCAATTAATGTATATATTTTAAAAGATCTTTAAATGATATTAGGAAAGCATCAGGCCTTTCACCCCTTTGTCTAAATTTTTTTTTTTTTTAACAAGGGTTTGAAAAATTTGCTATCATAAGTGATTGGAAGAAAACTAAGTAAGTTAGTAGTAGGTTCATATTATTAGAGAATATTTTTAAGAAATGGTATTTAATTATATTCTTTAACTAAAAAAAATTAAAGTAGTTCCTAAAGATGCTTCTTTGAGTTTTCTGCTTTTACAGAAATTCAGTAATATTTCATTGAGATGTAAATAGATTGCTTCAAAATAACATTTTGGCATTTTATACATTTCTGTTCACTTTTCCTTTTTTTAAATCCATTAGGTATTATCCATAAAAAATCCATTTTTCCTTTTTTTAAATCCATTTAATCTATGATCTGATTAATGTTTACAGAGTTTACTTTTTATATGAAAGAAGATATTATTTCCTAAATATAGTCCAAATGTTCAAAAATTTTAATTACTAGATTCTAAATTAATGATACTTACAGTATCATAATTTTTAGTTCATTTACATTTTCCATAGTGCTATATTACTTTTTTTTTTTTTTTTTTTGTGAGACAGGGTTTCACTCAGGTCACCCAGACTGGAGTGTGATGGTACAATCTTGGCTCACTGAAACCTCTGCTTCCCAGGCTCAAGCGATTTTCCTGCCTTAGCCTCCGAAGTAGCTGGGTCTATAGGCATGCGCTACCACACCCAGCTAATTTTTGTATTTTTTGTAGAGATGAGGTTTCACCATGTTGCCCAGGCTGATCTCAAGCTCCTGGGCTTAAGCAATCCACTCACCTCAGCCTCCGCAAGTGTTGGGATTATAGGCATGAGCCACCACAACTTTCAATATATTACATTTTCTTTTTTTCTTTCTTTTTTTCTTTTTTTTTTTTTTGGAGACAGAGTCTCGCTCTGTTGCCCAGGCTGGAGTGCAGTGGCACGATCTCGGCTCACTGCCACTTCCGCCTCCCTGGTTCAAACGATCCTTCTGCCTCAGCCTCCCAAGTAGCTGGGTCTACAGGCACGTGCCACCATACCCAGTTAATTTTTGTATTTTTTTATTAGAGACAGGGTTTCACCATGTTGGCTAGGCTGGTCTCGAACTCCTGACCTCAGGGGATCTGCCCGCCACCACTTGCCAAAGTACTGGGATTACAGATGTGAGCCACTGTACCCCGCCTACATTTTCTAAGCCTTTTAAGATTCTTATGGTTTCATCTAAATGGTTCATATTTTTATTTATTTTATTTTAGGTTCAGGGGCACACATGCAGGTTTGTTACATGAGTAAACTCATGTCACAGGGGTTTGTTGTACAGATTATTTTGTCACCCAGGTACTAAGCCTAGTACCCGATAGTTATTTTTTTCTGACCCTCTCCCTTCTCCCACTCTCCACCCTCTAATAGGCCTCAGTGTGTGTTGTTCTCCTCTATGTGTCTATGAATTCTCATCATTTAGATCCCACTTATAAGTGAGGACATGCGGTGTTTAGTTTTCTGTTCCTGTGTTAGTTTGCTAAGGATAATGGCCTCCACCTCCATCCATGTTCCCTCAAAATACATGATCTCATTGTTTTTATGGCTGCATAGCAGTCCATGGTGTATATGGACCACATTTTCTTTATCCAGTCTGTCATCATGAACATTTAGGTTGATTCCATGTCTTTGCTATTGTGAATAGTGCTGCAGTGAACATTCATGTGCGTGTGTCTTTATGGTAGAATGATTTATATTCCTCTGAGCATATAGTCAGTTATGGGATTGCTGGGTCGAATAGTAGTTCTGTTTTTAGCTCTTCGGGGAATTGCCCCACTGCTTTCCACAATGGCTGAATTAATTTACACTCCCAGCAATGGTGTATAAGCATCCTGTGTTCTCCACAACCTTGCCAGCATGTTATTTTTTGACTTTTTCGTAACAGCCATTCTGACTGATGTGAGATGCTATTTCATTGTGATTTCAATTTGCATTTTTCTAATAATCAGTGATATTGAGCTTTTTTCATATGCTTGTTGGCTGCATGTATGACTTCTTTTGAAAAGTGTCTGTTCATGTCCTTTGCCCACTTTTTAATGGGGTTGTGTTTTTTCTTATAAATTTGTTTAAGTTTCTTATAGATGCTGGATATTAGACCTTCATCATATGCATAGTTTGCAAAAATTTTCTCCCATTCTGTTGGATGGCTTTTCATCCCATGGATAGTTTCTTTTACTGTGCAGAAGTTCTTAAGTTTAATTAGATCCCATTTGTCAGTTTTTGCTTGTGTTCCAATTCCTTTTGGCATCTTTGTCATGAAATCTTTGCCCATTCCTCAGTCCAGGTTGGTATTGCCTAGGTTGTCTTCCAGGGTCCTTATAGTTTTGGGTTTTACATTTAAGTCTTTAATCCAACTTGAGTTGATTTTTGTATATGGTATAAGGAAGAGGTCCAGTTTCAATTTTCTGCATATGCCTGGCCAGTTATCCCATCACCATTTATTAAATAGGGAGTTCTTTCCCCACTGCTTGTTTCTGTCAGCTTTGTTGAAGATCAGATAGTTGTAGGTGTGTAGCCTTATTTCTGGGCTCTCTATTCTGTTCCATTGAACTGTGTCTGTTTTCATACCAGTACTATGCTGTTTTGGTTACTGTGGTCTTGTAGTTTAGTTTGAACTTAGGTAATGTGATGCCTCTAGTGTTGCTCTTTTTGTTTAGAATTTCCTTGGCTACTGGGGCTCTTTCTGGTTCCATAGGAGTTTTTAAATAGTTTTCTCTAGTTGTGTGAAGATTGTTGTTGATAGTTTTATAGAAATAGTATTGAATCTGTAAATTGCTTTGGGCAGTATAACCATTTTAATGATATTGATTCTTCCTATCCTTGAGCATGGGATGTTTTTCCATTTGTTTGTGTCATCTCTGATTTCTTTAAGCAGTATTTTGTAATTCTCACTGTAGAGATCTTTTGGCTGCCTGGTTAGCTGTATTCCTAGTTATTTTATTCTTTTTATGGCAATTGTGAATGGGATTGTGTTTCTGACCTGGTTGTTGGCTTGGCTGTTGTTGGTGTGTAGCAATACTAGTGACTTTTGTACATTGATTTCATATCCCAAAACTTTGCTAAAGTTGTTTATCAGCTAAAGGAGCTTTTGGGCCGAGACTATGGAGTTTTCTAGATACAGACTCATGTCATCTGCAAACAGGGACAGTTTGACTTCCTCTCTTCCTGTTTGGATGCCTTTTTTTTTCTTTCTCTTGTTTGATTGCTCTGGCCAAGATTTCCAATACTATGTGGTAAAAGAGTGCATGCCTGTCTTCTGCCAGTTTACGAAGGGAATGCTTCCAGCTTTTCTCCATTCCATATAATGTTGGCTGTGGGTTTGTCATAGATGGCTCTTATTATTTTTAGATATGTTTCTTTAAGTATTGTTTATTTTTAAATGAAAATACTTCCCCCTTCTGATGACTTGTATCTTCCTTCAATCTATTTTTATTGTTTCTGAATTTTGACCTATAGCATCATAAAATAGTTTTTATATTTATGGCATAATATATAGAAACCAAAAGTAAAGAAGGTTACATCACTGTTAAACTGACATTACTCAAGTTCTGGATTTCAAAATTTTTTAAATTAGCTACATAGAAGTTTTACTTTTAAAAGGTAATTTTGTTAAATTTTAATATTTTCCATAAGCAATAAAAATCAAAGCTCTAAGTTTTGCCACAGAGTGGGGAAGAAATAGCTGCTTAATTATTATTTCAAAAGTGTAACCATGTAATAGGCACTATTTTTTTTTTTGCTACAATATTTTTATGTGTTTTATGTTATCTAGAGTAAAATCTCAAAATTAAGTATTTGTTTACTATGGTTTTGATCTGTCCCTTTTCTATTTTCATGCTATCCAATGGTTAGATACAAAAAAACCTCTATTTACTAGCTTTCAAGAAGAGCAAAAAATCATCCCACTGCCTGCTAACTGCCCATCTATTGCGGTTATGGATGTTTCTGAGAATATTAGAGCAAAAATTTATGCTATATTGGGCAAACTAGGTAAGAAGTTCTCTTCAAATTTGCAAGAGTCTATATGTTTTGCTAAGTATACACACTGATTTTACTTTGGAGCCAGTTTTTCAAATATAATGAGCAAAAGTCTCTTTACACAGAGAAATGCATTTTCCATTGTTACCCCAGTTCCCAAACTGCACCCCTCACCAATTAAATCAGAATCTCTGTGTGTGGGATCCAGGCAATAGTATTTTTTAAAGTTCCCCAGGCAATTCCAATGTGCAGGTAGGATTAAGGATAGTTAGTTTCGATGATTAAGCTTAAAATACTAACATTCTGAGTCACTTGAGTTTTTTTTTAAGTCTTTGCTTTCTATTAAGGAAAAAGTTATCAAACACTTTTCAGCTTCTGAAGTAAGATATTATTGTCTGACTACAACACAGAAAGAAACTATTCCTATATATTGGATGACCTGGCAGAAATTTGTTATAGAAGGAAGCCTACTCACAAGCTACTCACAGAATTAACTTTATCATAAAGCAAGATGAAATCAAAAGTAACTTTGCATTTGTTTTAAGATAGATAGATAGATAGATAGATAGATAGATAGATAGATAGATAGATAGGTAGATAGATT
>NW_012117489.1:1389019-1395929 GCF_000951035.1 Colobus angolensis palliatus | reverse complement strand
TGATCTCAGCTCACTGCAACCTCTGCCTCCCAGGTTCAAGTGATTCTTCTGCCTCAGCCTCCCAAGTAGCTGGGATTACAGGCACCTGCCACCACACCCAGCTAATTTTTGTATTTTTAAATTTTTGTATTCTCATGCTTGTAATCCCAGCACCTTGGGAGGCTGAGGTGGGTAGATCACACGAGGTCAGGGGTTCGGGACCAGCCTGGCCGTACAGTTTCTTCTCTTTGGAGTTGGAATTAAATAAGTTATTACTTATTAAAACAAATTATTAATACTTATTAAAGTTTATTTTATCATTATATTACGACCCAATCTTGATAAAAAGATAGTAGGTTACTTACCTTGCTAGTTATAATTTTGTCAGTAAATACTTTTGAAGTCTCAAGAAAGTCTTTTTAACATTCTCCTACTAATATTAGTGCTGTGTATTTGAATATTGTAAATGAGTAAACATCTATCATCTTTCTTTCTTTCTTCCTTTTTTTTTTTTTTTTGAGGCAGAGTCTCACCCTGTCACCTAGCCAGTGCAGTTGCATGATCACAGCTCACTGCATCCTCAACCTCCCACGCTCAAGTGATCCTCCAGCCTCATCCCCCCAAGTAGCTGGGACTACAAGTGTGTACCACCATACCCAGCTTTTTGTTTCTGTTTTTGTTTTGATAGAGACAAGGTCTCACTGTGTTGCTCAGGCTGCCCTCAAACTCCTAGGCTCTAGTGATCTGCCCACTTCACTCAGCCCAAAGATGAATGTCTTCCTTATCATAGATATTTTTTTTCTTTAATTTTATGGGTCCAGCACACTTCTGCTGCACAACTCTGCTCTTTTTTCTCTAATTCTAAATACACTCAAGAACATTAATTTCTAGACAGCCTAGAATATGAAATGGAGCCACTAGCATGTTGGAACCATGGAGTTAAAAGCTTGAGATTCCATTATAATTTTCCTTAGCTAGAAGGTGAGGGGCAGGGCCCCTTTTCTCAGGGTGGCTGGGTTCTAGGGTCCTAGTAATCCCCATGTTCGTTCTCCTACAAGTTCATCTTGACCTAGCCTTCAGTACATAGCTTTAGGGAGGAAAGTAACAGTAGTTCAAAAAGATGAGAATAAATCAGCAGTTTCTGCAGCTGTGAAATCAAGGTAACTATAAACTAGAAGGCAGTGATGATGGTGATGATGGCAGTGAACTAGGCATAGGAGAGCCTTATCCATGAATAGCGCTCCATTAAAAAACATTTGATAAATTCCTACTGAGTACTCAGATGTAGCTGGCACCCTCAATCATTCCCAATGCACTTATTCCCAAGAAGTAATTTAGGAAAAGTTTAAGTGTTAACAGGAGTAATTAACCATTTAAAAGATTGTATAATTGTACAATTGCATCATTTATTTTTGGTTAATTTAACTTTGTTAAACTTTGTTGTAACAGATTGGAGAAATATGGAATGAAATATATGAAGAAATAAAATTAGAAAAATTAAGACCAGTCACTACAGATAAAAAAGCTTTGGAAGCTATTACAACAGCATCAGAAAATGTTGGAAAGATGGTTGCTTCTCTGCAAAGTGAGATAATTGAAAGCCAAGCACGCCAAGATGTGCAAAATGAACAAAAAGTATATGCAAAAGTAAGCTACATAGGTAGTGAGGAAGGAGAATGAAGATAGGTTGATTAATGGGTACAAAAATACAGTTAGATAGAATAAGTTCTGTTGTTCAATAGCACAGTAGGGCAACTATAGTAACAATAAATTTATTGTATATTTCAAAATACCCAGAAGACTTGGAATGCTTCTAACACAAAGAAATGATAAGCGTTTGAGGGGATGGATGTCCCAATCACCCTGATCATTACACATTGTATGCACATATCAAAATATCACATGTATGCCATAGATATGTACAACTATTATATATCAATAAAAAAGTAAGCCACAGCTACCATTAAGGCACAAGATATTAATTTCAATGTATAAACCCAGATGAAGTTATCCATAGGATTTATTTTTCTTACTTGTGTTTCAGCCTTGAGTTATTTTGTGATTTTCTCTTAGAGTCATTTTCAGTGTCTCTGTGCAGTTTTAAAAGAAACTATGAAGTTTGAGATTCAGTTACTGTATTCAGTGCTGTTTTTTTGCATTATAATTTTATTTCTACAGTCTTAAATTTTTAAAAGGCAGAGAGATACTTGAGACATGCTACTGCACTCCAGCCTGGGTGACAGAGTGAGATTCTGTCTCAAAAACAAAAAGAAACTGAAACTTAATTATCTGTCTCATTTCAGATACAGGCCACACACAAGCAAAGAGAGCTGGCTAATAAATCATGGGAAAATTTCTTGGCTAGAACATCAAATGCGAAAACGTTAAAGGTAGGATTTTTAATGTGTCTCCAATCTGTTACAACAATAGGATTTTTAATGTGTTATGTTAGTCCACAAAGACAGTGGAACCATGTTAAGATAGCAAAACCAAAGTATCCACAACAAATAGCCAACTCTTAACAGACAGACTTTTTCAAGAACAAATATTCATTCATGTTTTCCTAGTGACCTTTCCATATACTACCAACACTATTAGATGCTCATATGCAATTTAGAGTGGTAACTGAAACTGCATTTCACAGTTACAGAAGATGCTGCTTTGAGTTTCATTTGGTTTATCAGGGAGAAGCAAGGCTGATGTTCTTGACCTACATAAAGAAGAAGATGATAGCCAGGAATGAGCAGGAAAAATGTGTTCTGCTTTCCATTCTGAACTTGCTTATTCATTGATTTCTTTTCTGTGAGAGGCAAAGGACACAAAGAGCAACTATCTTGTATTACTCTCTCCCCCATAGAGCTTTCCCCTCTGTGATCACCAAAAGAAGCATTATGTTAAAACTTAAATGTGAACTGGGGATAAATATGCCTTTGTAGAAAAATGTGGTAAGCTACTTCAACTGTAAGCTAGAAACTCATCTAAAAAATGTATAGTGCTAATCATTCACTTGAAATATGTGAGAAACACCATGGATTTCCAGAATTTCATTACTTTCCCCAACCTTTTTCCATTAATATATTGGATACACTTTTTAAAAATTCTCTCCTTCATTTCTGATACTTTGGATACACTTTACCTAATGTTCCAATTCTTCCTGTAGATATAAAATTGCTAAATGTTATGTTAGTCCACAAAGACAGTGGAACCATGTTAAGATAGCAAAACCAAAGTTAAGAACAAGCTCACTCAAGGTACCAAGTTATCTCCCTTTTCACTGATAGTTCTTCTCAACTCTACTTATAAAATATCTTCATGACTGCCTGTATTTTTAGCACTAGTTAATGAAAATCAGCTCCTTTCCTGCAGATGGTTTATTACTTCACATTTCACTTGTTTAGTGTCGCAAATAACTTGAAAATAACTTCAAATAGCTTAAATATAACTGCAATGAATTACATAATTTATATTATTCTGAATGCTTAATATGTAAGTGTACTTAATCAGTTGGTAATTTATGCAACATATTTTGCAACATGCACCACCTGATATAAATTTAATAGCTTATTAAATTATGTGCTAAAAATTGAACCTGATTTCTTTAGGACCTGCTTGATTCCTTGGTCATGTATGACCAGTACTTCGGAAATCTCTGGAAGACTTTTAGGTGACAGGAGTCTTCTTCAATGTGCAAAGTATCTAACTTACTAATTACTGTCTTTTTAGTCTAAATGAGTAAATGCAAATTTCAGCGCTATCTAATAAACAGCCAAAGCATAAGCTAGACACAATTAAATATATTTTTCATTGTAAGTACCATCATTACTGATTTCATAGCAATTAATGTTTTCTTTCTAATTAAAAAATCCTCAGAAAGCAAAAAGGCTTCAAGAAAAAGCTATAGAAGCCTCCAGATACCATAAACGACCACAAAATGCAGTATTTCACCAAACAGATATTAAAGGCCTTAACACAACGGTAAGATTCTTTTTCTCCATAACATTTTCTTAATAGACATTAAATTTAGGGTGTTTGTACAACTGTGCAAATGTACTGAAAACCGTTGAATTTTACACTTTAAATGGGTGGATTATATGGTATTTAATTATATCTCAGTAAAACTGCTCAAAAAAGGAAAAAATTTAAATTTAAAAATTAGAAGTTAAAAAATTTAATAAAAAAAAAAAACTTAGGTTCCCAAAATTGTATTTATATGGGATTTTCATCTCACATTTTTTCTTTTTGCTGTTCAAATTTCACATCATTAAGACATGTTTATCTCCAAGGTATATTCACTCTTGCCCAGTTCTGGTTTAGAGTAGGCCCAGTCCTCCAGGGTTTCTAAGAAACTGCTATAAACACTAGTCAGCTTATAACTGTCCTTATCTCTCTTTGACAGAAAAGACACAGTGCTTCGTTTTCCTGGCAAATAGATCCCAAGTGTTCCTGGTATCCTCTGCTAGACTTAATTTGCCCCCAGTTACAAAACTGATAAGCAATAGAAATAGAGTTCAAACCTACTTTTCCTGGCTCCAATGCCCTTATGTTTCTATTATACCATAACTACCTCCTAGTTACTCATATGTACATTTGTGTCTTTTCAAAAGTAAGTTGAAGGATGAATTTTTCTCTTGTTGAAAATTGTGTAAATGGGCTTTTGACATTTACCTTTTACCTTTTTTAGGTGCCCGCCGGTGGGGTAGTAACAGTGGAAAGCACTCCTGCCCGATTGATAGGAGGACCTCTGGCTGATACGGATATTGCTCTTAAAAAACTGCCCATTCGAGGAGGAGCCTTGCAGAGGGTGAAAGCAGTTGAAATTGTGGATGCACCAAAAAAGAGTATTCCTATGTAATATACTCCAGAGACTTTTTGAAATAAAATCAGCTCATAATTTTTTAGTTGAATATATCTTTATACATATGTAAAGCCAATATTTTAGAATAAGTATTTTAGTATAAATATTTTAGTAAAATACTATAAAAATAAAAGGACATGTAATTTATTTTTATGGAAAACATCAACATGTAATATCAGAAGAGGTGTCATCAGTTTCTTTGGAAAGGCTACCAATTTTATTAAGTGAAATTGTAAAACATCAGTTAGGACTCGGTTGGTTGCATGTGAACTATTCTAACTAGTTTAAGCCAGAAAAAAAATTTCTTACAGGCTCTGTATCTATCAAATCTAGGAAGAATTTAAACTACAGGCATTGCTGAATCTAAGGACTAAAACTATATGAGTAGGATCTTCTCCTTCCCTAGCAGCTCCTGGCTTATATTTTCTTAGGTTCATGCCTGTGTCTCCTGGTTTTTGCAACTGCCTATGCATCTCAGGACCCCGATTTCCCACATGCCTACTTCTGAGCCATTCACCATGACTTTGGCCATGGCTGAGTACTGCCTATTCCTGGAGCCAGAAGCAGAGCAACTCTATCCAAAACATATGGATAGAGTGGGGAATCAGGGTACTATTACCAGAAGCACGTATATATGAATATTGGGCAGCAAGATAAACAATAACTCTGCAACAAATATGTTGGTCAAAATAAAATTATGTTTTCTCTGCTATAAAAGCAAATGTTAGTCATGAGCTAAATGGTAAAAAAGAAAAATACAGCTGGTTTTACTCTTAATGTATAAATATGCAAAGCAAACTCTAATGCTACTTCTCTTCTTTAATGGGGAAGAGAAAGGTGTAATGGGGAAAGTGTTTTCCCTCATTTGGTGGTAGAGGTATCTTGTCAAAGAATAGGAGATAAATGCCTTTATGCTAGACATAGAGCAAATCTGTGTCCCTGGATGCCGTTATGAAATTTCCCTCTCCTGCCTTCATTCCCTTCACACTCCTCCTCCGGCCTGGAAGCCATAAAGTTGAGTTCATGTCCAGGGATCAGAGAAACAAGGACCTGTTTCTTAGGAAAATAACGAATTCGAGTCTAGATTCTGGGCCCATGGGGCACACTCAGCAGTGTACTGGTAAATGTATAACTACTGGCTCTCCAGGAGGGAAAAGCCCTGATTTACATCATGTTCTCACCAATTCACATGGTATAAATACTGCCACTATTACCAATCTCAAGCCACCAACGTGATGCCATTGAATATAGGGTTGGGAAAACATAGATAGGGTCTTTCATTTTTAGATAAGAGCAGGCTGTATCACCTCAGTGGACCCACATTTTCCTCCCTCTTCTTTTTTCCTCCTCCCCCTCCTCCTCCTCCTCCTCCTCTTCCCTCAACTCATATTCTTCTAGGGATTTTCCATTATCCTGTCTGTGAAGATAGTAACGTCTTCATTGAGGGGTAGAGGTTGCAGCTGTTGTTATTGTTCTAATTAGAATGAGTTGCCAGTTCACCTCTGATTGGCGGCCTCTCACCCTGGCCCAGATGCCCATCCTCTTGTGCCCCATAGGAGTAGATAACATGCATCAGTTTATCAGTGAGCTTTGTTCTCTCCTGAATCCCTTCCTCCAGTCTACCACCCTCAAGAAGATATTAGAAGGCATAATTTGTTTCTTTCCTTCACAGGAAACCCTAAGCATGGGTAGGAGCGTACAACAATGAGATGCCCATACAAAAAGCACCAGATACATCTTAGGGACACGTCAGTAAACCCAGAATTGATGTAAAGTGTCCATGGCTAAGAACAACGAATCTTTGCTCCATTTTGTAGACTATAAGCTCTCTAAGAACAAGGTAGACACCATATCTCATTAATTATTGTACTCAGTATCTCAGGAAATAAATTATTAGATAATGTGATGGTGGCCTCAGCTCCTGGCAGCCTTTCCCTTGAGTTCTGCAAATGCAGCAAATTACTGAGCACAAAGGGAAGATTCAGCCAACAAAATACTATACAAGTAATGCTCAACACAGACAACATGTTAGTTTAAATGTATTTACTTCATAGCCGGGCGTGGTGGCTCATGCCT
>NW_012117489.1:1379929-1388489 GCF_000951035.1 Colobus angolensis palliatus | reverse complement strand
TTATTTATTTATTTTTTATTATTGTACTTTAAGTTCTAGGGTACATGTGCATAACGTGCAGGTTTGTTACATATGTATACTTGTGCCATGTTGGTAACAGCTATTTAATAGACAAGTTTAAGTTGATGGAGAGCAGTAATGTTCCTTAATGCAGACACTTGTACTTGGTAGACAGATTCACCCAAGTTTGTGTATTATAATTCCAGCCACCACACAATGAGTGAGTGAATCTCTCTCACAATGTCACTAACTCTAAGTCTCTGTCTCTCATCACATCCTATACTCTCACATCACCCCTGAGCCCTAGGGGACATGATGCCTACCCGATCCTGCCTGGCTGAGAGAAGGACGGTATATTTTCTTACATTAGTCAAGTGAGACAAAATTTCAAGCTTTCAAACTGAAATTTTTACTAACCAACTGAATGAAAAGAAAGTCAAAAGAATAAAAGTGTGGAATTCAGTGAGCACAGATAAAAGTAGCTTCAACAATCTCAGTAATGAGACTTTGACCACAAGGGGGAGCTCAATTTAGCATGGTTAAACTAATTGTCAGACAGTGCTTACTTAACATTGGGTGAAAAATCAGTGAATAATTAGGTGAATAATTTTCACCTATCTGGCATCCTCAGTCTGCCTCATGGAACATAAAGTATATTTTACATACAACTATGTTATCCACCTTAAGTCTTTTCAGGTCAAATATCCAGTTTCTTTCATTATTCTTCTGATAATATAATTTCTAGAATTTATGAATCTGGTCAGCTCCATCTGAAGTGCTACAATTTGTTAATATACCTCTAAACTGTGACCAAACGGAACAAAGATTTTTCAGGTGAGCAGGATCAATGTAGTCTCTCTCATTTTTAACACGCATTCTGCCAACACAACCTTAACTTCATTAGTTTTCATTATCAACCATTTTTCTGTATTGCTTATATTTAGTTGCCTTTCAAGGAAAATGTCAGGGATGCTTTCTGAAAAAGAATAGCAGACCCTGATATCCAGGAACTATCCTGGTACTATCAGGTCAAAATTCTATAGATAGACCCAATACCCGGACTTTGGTTTCTAATATCATTCTCCAGTAAAATGAGCCAGGGCTTTTTGGAGAAATGGCTGATTCTAAGGCTGGGGCAGAAATATATGATTCTGGAGCATCTTACTGAGCTCCCAGTGGCCAAAGCTGGAATGATTTGAACAAATCAATAATGTAGGGTTGGATTATAAACCAAAGTATGAACAAATGTTCAAACTCCATACTGATATAAATAAATTATGAAAGGAAGGAAAAAAGGAAGGAAGAGAGAGAGAGAAAGTGGGGGAAGCCTCCATACAACGAATTCTAAATGATTTATGTAGATATTCCCTCCTCAAGAAGGTAGAAGATAACTACCCATTCTCAAGTATGGGTTATGCTTAGTGACTTCTTTCCAGAGGATATAATATAGAAAGAAAGTGGAAAGAAACTTTACAATGGAGAAAACTGGCAAACACTACCTTAGCCAAGGTTAAACACCATCAATGGCAAGTCACATCAATGACATGTGCCTTTGATATGACGTGTTGAGTATGATTTACCTCTGTGGTCTTCATCCCAAAAGCCTATAATACCAGTCTAACAAATACATCAGGCAAACCCAAATTGAGGGGCATTTTGCAATATACCTGAGCAGTACTCAAAATTGTCAGGGTCGTCAAAAACATGGTCTGAGACATTGTCACAACCCACAGAAGCCTGAGAAGACATGACAACTCAGTGTAACATGGAATCCTGGAATAACAATAATAAAAAAGGAGCTTAGGGGAAAACTACTGAAATCTGAATAAAATGGGAAGTTTAGTTAATATTGTATTGAGTTCAGTTTATTAGTTGTGACATATATAATGTAAGATATTAACAATAAGAATAAACATGGGGCCAGCACAGTGGCTCAGGCCTGTAATCCTGGCACTTGGGAGGCTGACTTAGGCAGATCAGTTGAGTCCAGGAGTTGGAGACCAGCTTGGACAATGGAGTGCAATCCTGAATCTATAAAATACAAAAATTATCTGGGAGTGGTGGTGTACACCACACCTGTCGTTCCAACTATTTGGGAGGCTGAGGTAGGAGGATCAATTGAGCCCAGGAGGTTGAAGCTGCAGTGAACCGTGATTGCATTACTGACACAGCAAGACCCTGCCAAAGAAAAAAAAATAGTGACAGGTATAGAGGAACTCTGTACCATCTTGCAGCTTTTCTTCAAATTTGAAACTATTTTAAAATGAGAAGTTTATAAAATTTACAAGAAGAAAACATTAAAAAGTGGGCAAAGGACATGAACAGACATTTTTCAAAAGAAGTCATACATGCAGCCAACAAGCATATGAAAAAAAACCTCAATATCACTAATCATTAGAGAAATGCTATCAAACCACAATGAGATACCATCTCACACCAGTCAGAATGACTGTTATTAAAAAGTCAAAAAAATAACAGATGCTGGCAAGGTTGCAGAGAAAAGAGAATGCTTATACACTATTGCTGGGAGTGTGAATTAGTTCAACCATTGTGGAAAGCAGTGGGGCAATTCCCCGGAGAGCTAAAAACAGAACTACTATTCGACCCAGCAATCCCATGACTGAGTATATGCTCGGAGGAATATAAATCATTCTACCATAAAGACACACGCACATGAATGTTCACTGCAGCACTATTCACAATAGCAAAGACATGGAATCAACCTTGTCTTTGAACATGCCCATGATGACAGACTGGATAAAGAAAATGTGGTCCATATACACCATGGAATGTTATGCAGCCATAAAAACAATGAGATCATGTATTTTGAGGGAACATGGATGGAGGTGGAGGCCATTACCCTTACCAAATCAACACAGGAACGGAAAACCAAATACCGCATGTTCTCACTTAAGTGGGAGCTAAATGATGAGAACTCATGGACACAAAATGGGGAACAACAGACACTGGGGCCTACTTGAGGGTGGAGAGTGGGAAGAGGGAGAGGATCAGGAAAAATAACTATTGAGTACTAGGCTTAGTACCTGGGTGATGAAATAATCTGTGCAACAAACCCCTGTGACATGAGTTTACCTATAGAACAAACCTGCATGTGTGCCCCTGAACCTAAAATAAAAGTTTAAAAAATAAACAAAAGTTTATTTAAAGTTCAAAAAAGAGTCTGGCCAGGCTTGGTGGCTTATGCCTGTAATCCCAGCACTTTGGGAGGCAGAGGCAGGTGGATCACCTGAGGTCAGGAGTTCGAGACCAGCCTGGTGAACATGGTGAAACCAATCTCTACTAAAAATACAAAAAATTAGCCAGGCATGATGGCAGGTGCCTGTAATCCCACCTACTCGGGAGGCTGAGGCAGGATAATTACTTGAACCCGGGAGGCGGAGGCTGCAGTGAGCCAAGATCACGCCATTGCACTCCAGCCCGAGCAACAAGAGCGAAACTCCGTCTCAAAAAAAAAAGGAAAAAATAAAGATTTGATAGAAACAGCGAGGAACTTTAGGCATAGATAATAATTATCCCTTGTATCATCTTATGAAGAAATATTTGTGGGGTCAATATAGATCCTTTGCCACCTTTTTTCTCCTCAGTCTTAAGCTCTCTGAAAAATAACTGGTTATGAGCTAAGCCAAATGAGCTCAGCATAAACCCAAAGCTGTGAAACTGAGTCTTTACCATAGTACCACTACAAGAATTGATGGTTTGTTTGTTTTTTAAAATGATCTCTTGACTGATCTAGTCAAACGATTTTGGATAGGACAAAAGAGAAATACATATTGTCCCCATTCAGCTTCATTTTGACCACCCCCTTTTTTATCTTCTATTCTGATATCATAAAATTGCTTTTGAATTAGATATTTCAGTCTATCCCCTGCATTGTCCTACTTCAGTGTCAACTCTGTGAGTCAAGGATTATGTCTGGATTGTTCACTAATGTACCCTAAAGCTTAATGAATATTTGTTGAATGAATGAATAATGAACAGAAAGAATAAGTTTTTTTCATATGCAGATGACACTATTCGTGCCAAAAACTGGGAGGAATTTACGTTATGTAATCACCATCAAAAAGCTTAAGATAAACTGTTTTAAAACCAGATTGCCCAGTTTAGCAAATGTTCTTATTTTTAACCCAATGTAGTATGTGAATTCAATTAAAAGAACTAGAAAACCATTTTGCCATTACCTGGAGGACTAATTTTATTGATTTAAGCTAAAATGTTTATCATTACTGCAATAAAATTGTCATGACAGCTATGAGTGATTGAGGGCAACTGGTTGAATAATTTTTTAGGCTAAAATTACATGGTCTTGCTTTACAGCATTGAACTTTTGATCTTCAATCAGTTGCCCAGATTGTAAAAGAGAACTGTTTTTTAAGGAAAACCATAACACTGCCTCTAGGTACCACTTCAGCTCCTCTGCAGGAAATGAATTCTAGGTGGATAGCTGTCTGGTCATTTTTATGAGAACATTAGCCCTATCCTCCAACTAGTTGATTTTCTGAGCTTAGGGATCCACCCTTAATTGGCAAGATAAGAAGTTTTCAATCTAGGCAAATATTAGCCCTACAATCTCATATTATCTGCTACTCATGCAAAACTGTTTATATGAAATAATATTACTGAAAGCTATGAGGTCCTTCTTTAATATTGAATATTCCTAACCTGGGGTTTATGCAGCCCCCTGAAATTACATGCAAAATGTAATTTTATGAGTGTTTATATATAAAACCCCTAATAAATGGTCTGTATGTCATCAGAATTTGAAAGTGGCCCATAATGTAGAGAATGACCCTCCTTTAATTCAGTTTATTCTTGGATCAAGTCAAACCATCAGACAGCTCGTTACTTGTTCAGTATTATTTTAGCCGATTTTAAAACTTTTTATATTTGAGTTTAAGTGTACTGGAACCGGATTGTATAGGAGAGAACCTGTCATTGTAAGGATACTTGAAACCAGTGCTATAAACCGTGGTAGCCACTGTGAAAACTTATGGGTCAGATTTTTATTGATTCTTTGTCCTGGAAAAGTCTGAGCCTCTATTGAACATGTGGTTTGGTTTTTCTTATAAGCATGTGAATCTTGAAACTGTTCATGTGTCCCTCTTCACTATGAGAAGCGGGAAACAGACCAAATTTATAGGCACCCTTTATCAAAGGTATAGGCATTTACGACATGCATTCAAAAAGTATTAATCTAAACCATAACTCCACTGTATTACTTCCCTGTCTTCATGTCCCATTGTTCCAATTTCCTCCACTACTTCATGTTTTCCTTTTCTTCTGTAGATGTCTTTAACGCTTCACATCCTTTTTGAAATAAGATGTGAGATATAAATAGGCAATATAAAAAACAACTCATCTAAGACAAAAATTCCATCAAATTGTACTTTACTAAAACGAAGTTTCTTACTTTTTGTTTATTGTTCCTTTTTCAAAACAAAGAATAAAAATGAGAACATAAAAAGATTTTAGTCCTTAATGCATAGAAAAATACTTTAATATAGAAGATCGCTTGGTAATGAAATGTACATTTCAGAAACCACACAATATACTACATTAAATATTACTTTTTAGGATAATACTGCCATTAATTTTGGCACAGTTTAAAAGTCAATATTAATGTATAAGATACCTTATAAAATTGGTTACAATTTTATTCCATTGACTATTGTATTAAAAATATATATCACATTTGCCTTTCAATTGATGTTTTCTTTAAAACAAAGACAGCTTCTGAGTAAAATATTATTGAGAAATTACCTGAAAATGTTGGAATAATTCAATAGCAATAAAGCAATTACAACAAAAAATGACCAGTATTAAAGAAATAATTTGTATAACTACTACAAGAAATATTTGACCTCATAAATACAAGTTTTCAGGTCGCTGTCATCTTGCTTGAGGTATTTTCCATGTTTTCTCTTAATGTAATACTCTCATTTTGTAAAATCTAGTCCTGTAAGATTTAAAAGAGGAAATTGTTAATATTCATTCCAATATGACTCTTAAGATTTCCTGCTTTTATACAACCCGATTGAAAAAATTAATTTCAAAAGCCTAAATACATGTCTGATGTTTAAAATTTCTTCAACAAATGTAATATGAATAATTACAGGGTTAAATGGCTTTCTTACAAACTATTCATGGGGAAGCAAGGATAATTTTAATTATCTACCAAAGTGTGTTATATTCCAAGATCATTTAGAATTGTTTGTGTATCAGAGCTTGTGTGGTTTGTAAATAATATAAAATGAGTAAAAATGAAAATCAAAACCTATCATTTTAGGGAAAAAAACTAAATATGGCAAATTTGCTACTTTGTTGGATAACTTGAAAAAATCAGAAGAATTAAATAGTGACTTTTAAAGAAAAGTAAACTGCTATTCTCTTACACACACATTTAAATTACCTCCTGTTATTTTCTGTGGAAAATTATATTTGGGGGGCATCACCTGTCTTCTGCCCATTCCATGAGACCTTGAAAGCAAGCAGTCTACATACATGTCCCAGAAATCCTGAGCTATGTTTAAGAAGAGATTATAATGTCCAGGCCGCTGAGATTTTTGCAAGAACAACATGAAATTCCAAAAAGCATCCACATTGTGCTCTATCTTGAGTTCCTTGAGATTTATCAGTGTCAAAGAGCAAGCTTTCCAGCACTGAAGATCAATGTCTTCGGTGATTCCTGGGCTAATGCTGGCAAGCACTCCTTTTTGAAACTCAAAGTCAGCGTTAATCAGATTGATCAGCATCATGCAGCCCAGCTGTAGATAGAACCATCTTCTTGTAGCAAAACACATATTCTATACAGAAAAAAAATGAGGGAGGATATATTTAACTTAAAAAAGTTATTCAATCACTTGATCTAAAAAACTATAAATACACATATATTTGCTTTTGATCAAGCCAAATTTGCTTACTAGGTATTTGTTAGTTTTTTCTAAGCCACTGATTCTTTCACACCTTCCTTTAGGATGTTACAGTTCCAGTTTGATTTCCAACGTTCTGATCAAGAGACTTTGGGAGTCATTGAAATCCAACACATTTATGAAAATGCAAAGGTTCATTTCATCACAGACCTTTAAAACTGGCAGAAACCTTAAAGAGCTTGCGCTCCAAACTTCTCCCTTTACGATTAGAACAGTCATCAGTGATAGGGTTCCACAAGTCTTCAGACTCCTGACTGCCTATCCAAGACTCCTGCCTACCACAACACATTTCAACTAAGGATCGAAATGTAGTCCTTTCTACATGTAACCATAAGAGGTATTTTGTTGTTGTTAATTGAGATATTATTAACCCAAATGGTACTAGATCTCACAAGCACCGTTGAAGTTTCAAAGTTACTGCTGTTTCCATTTTGATGTATAGAAAAATACTTGTTACGCACTAATGTCCGGTGTATTCCTGGCTTCCCTCAGTTTGTTCAGGAGCTGCCTGGAGAAGATGAACATAGATATACATGAAGTGGCACGAAAACAAAGGTGATAAAAATCTTTCTAATGCCTCTTTGCATGTTTCCTTGCCAACTGATTGTTCGGTAAAATCGGCCCAAAGCACATAAGAGGAAGTTAAGGACTAAGTTGGCGATGAATTGCCACACACCTACTATTCAAGGCTGCTGTTGGAAATGTCCCTTTTACAACATTGACAGCCAACGGGGAGGGATAGGGGGAGAACAGATCCAGAACACAGGACTCACCTTTTCCCCCGTACACCGCCGTCTGCCACCTCCCCAAAAAAGTTGGGCTGAAGAGAGAAATCACACGAAACAAATCTAAACAGTACATTCAAGTCGTTTCACATCGTCGAAAATTGTGCAAATTCTCCAGACAAAGCTGAAAGCCGGCAGTTTATGACACGTGTTGTATCGGAGGTGCTAGGGTAGTAGAACCAGGGAATTTCTTCCCCCTCAATTTCAGGTTAGCGCCTCGCCCAGTGTCCCCCGCACCAGGTCAGATCACCTGGGCGCAAAAGAGGGAGCCCACGCGTGAGTCGAGGACCTCGGGTCGACGTCCGACGCGCGCGTCGCGGAGCGGGGTCCTGGGTGCGCTGCGCTCCCTGGGAGGAGGACCGGGCGCCTCCTGCTCAGGAGGACCCCTGTCCTCCCTGGGTCCCGCCCCCTGCCCAGGGCGCCCCTCCTCAGCGGCCCCACTCCCTGAGGCAGGCGAACTGGGCGAGGCAGCCCTGTGACACCCACCCCGAGCGCTCACCGGGCGTCCGAGCTCGCCCAGCGGAACCGTCTCGGCCGCGTTGCGCTCCGGCGCTGGGAGGCTCTGGCTGGCACTGGCTAACCGCGGGTGGCGCTGCCGGTTCTGCTGCGGCCGCGTGGGGTTCCCGAGACAGACCTGCTGATGGGACCGCTATCCTTTTCTAGAGGCTGATTGAGGGGACAGAGCGTGGGTGGCCGCGCTCTCGAGGCCCCTCCCTGAGCTCGCCCAACTTCCCAGCCTCCAGACCTCGAGGCCCTCTGTGCCCTGCGCCGCTGCCTTGGACGCTGCTCTCGACTCTCCAGCCCTCCTCTGACTTTCTTTTTTTTTTT
>NW_012117489.1:1366084-1378974 GCF_000951035.1 Colobus angolensis palliatus | reverse complement strand
TGCTTTTGGTGTTTTAGACATGAAGTCCTTGCCCATGCCTATGTCCTGAATGGTACTACCTAGGTTTTCTTCTAGGGCTTTTATGGTATTAGGTCGACTCTCCAGCCCTCCTCTGACTTTCTTGCTATGCCAAAGGGTCAGGGTCTTCTTCGGTCTCTCCTTCTTACTTTGTTCCTTCTTTTTTCCTAGCTGAGAAGATCCACCTCGGCGGTAGTCAGTCCACATACTCAAGTTATCTTCTCCCTCCGCCCACCTATGCTCCACACCGTATTCTCCTACCCAGAGAAAAATTCTCTTAAGGCTGTGGACTCTGTAAAAATCCTAAACCTCCCTGAACGGTTCTAACCTCTAGCTAAACACCAGTTATGATTAACACTAACACATACACACGAACAAACATATCCTTGTTCTACCTAAATACACACTCTGGGGGAAAAGTTTCCTTTAGCCCTTCATGGATGAAGACCCCAGCAAGTACCTTGAATTTCACATATGTATGTTGTCCATCAATCTCAGCCCCAACACATCACTTGGACTATATATGAGTTTAAGTCTATCTGCTCTGCCCAGCAGCGATAATCAGATGGGGCTAGGGAAATCAATCCAAAGCCAGCTGCCTTATCCCCATTTCCCCTCACGCAGGCCACCCTTCTCACAGGTTCTTGAGCTGGGGTGGTGAAATCATGGGGTGAGATGAGTGCCAAACCAAACAGCCCAGTTCCTCAGTCATTGTCCCTGCTAAAGTTCACTTCTCCCAGCACCCGCTATTATTCAAAGCTCCACCCTGTTCTCATCACGTCGGTGGAGCTAACGTGGTCAATCATTAGTTCTGCCCTGGCAATGCCTTTCTGTGCCCCTTCTATCTGCAGGACCACCTACTGCACAAAAGAGAACTGAGAAAAGGAGAAGATGTGTTTACTCGGATTCGGTGGGACACACACGAATTCATCTCACACCAAATATTCTTCTGCTCTAGACTTCCAAGTGTTTTAGTCCACCATTAATCATAGACTCTCACAATTAGCAGAGACTCAGAGTGACCTAATCCAACATCCCAGCTGAAACTTGAACAAACCACCCTCCCAAGGAATTTGTCCATCCACCAAAGCTGTTGTCCAATGTGACTTAACCTTGGGCACACGTCCCCACCCCCAAAGGAAGCAACCCCTTCCATCCTTGGGATAATGTTGGCCTTTCAATGCTTCTTTCTAAAATGAATTGGCTCCATTTCTCTGTTGAATAACCACATAGTTCCTGTCCGTCTTTTTTTGCAAGATATACTTTATTTTTCATAAAACTTTTTCATCTGAATACAAGTATTGCAAAGCCTATTGAAAAGTTGTAAAATATAGAAAAATATAAGGAGACAGGTAATAGTTGTCATTAAAATGCATTTTTAAAGAATATTCCAATATTAGAGTAATGTACTAAATAGGAGTACATATTTGGGTATGATTATTATAACACACACAGAGGAATGGTATTCTGAATAGAGAACTTACATAAATCAATAATAGAAAAATAAGGGTAATTCACAGAAGAGTAGACCTTAATATTCAGTAAACATGATAAAAAATACTGAAATATTTTAAATTTAGATAGACTTAGTAACAAAGCCATTTCAAGGAAATGATATATTGTCCTCCCCAAATAAAGCCTAACAAAACTTAATTTGGTAAAATATAATCTCAGCAATTTTTTGAGCAAATGAACACTTCTTATGCTTTTGATGAGACTATCAGCTGATATAATCACCATGGAAGAAAATTGGCATTATCTGTTTAATCTGAAAGTGATCCAGAAATTCTACTCTTGGTGTCTACCCCCAAGTCAATGAGAGAGGATATTCTTTATGTGACTGATTTTTCTGAAGAGTCTACTTGCTACATTCAAACAGAATCTGGCAAAATGATGACAAACATAATTTTTAAATCATCATTGGGTAATCAAGAAAGTGAAATCTCCAGGGAAAAAGGGGGTGGAGGGGAAGCATAAAGAATCAGAGTAAGGAAAAGAAGAAGGAAGAGAAAGAGAGAAGGAGGAGAGGCAAGTGAGATGTAGATAGTAAGTTTAGTCTTTATTAAAACTGATAAGTATCTACAGTAAAGACTGAGATATAGATATTGCATTTAGACTTCATAAAGTTGTTAAATATGTATGCTAAAATTTCTTGGGCAATTTCTAAATGACAGAAATAGAGAACAACACTCTTGAACCGGGGAGAATAAAAAATGAATAAGAAAAACAGATTGACAGATAAAAAAATTGAGAAAGCAAGAAGAGAGAAAAAAGCACAGCAAAAGTGGCAAGTACAAAGTGCATTTATAAGATTCAAGTCAACAATCATGATAAATAGTCTGAACTTGACGATTAAAGGAAGGAAGATGTGGTTGGATTTTAAATTCTGCTATGTGCTTTTACAAAAGATACACACACAAGAAATGAGGACAGAGAAACTTGAAAAGAATGGAAATAAATATACCATGCGAATGTTAATTGTATTTTAAACTGACAACTTTATTAATACAAAAAAGCATGATAAAGGAGAAAGGGGAACACTACATAATGATAAAATACTCAATTCAGAAGAAGATAAAAATATTCTAAATTTAGATATACCAAATAACAAAGCCAATAAAGCAAAAACTGACAGAAGTAGAGGGAAATTTTGACAAACTCACTATCATAGTGGGAGAGTTCAACAAGCCTTTAGGTTAAGATGACAAATAATTACTAAATGTGTAGATGATTTGAACCATCAAGTTTATAAGGAACCATGAAACTTGTAGTTGAAGAACATATTCCTCCCATTAGAAAATGAAGCAAGTCTCATGAAATTTAAAGCAAGTCCCAACAAATTTCAAAAACTAGTATCACTCAAACTTTGTTGCCTGACCACAACACAGAAAGTTTAAAAGTCTAAAAAGTGTTTTAAGAAATATAAAAACAAGAACGTAGTTTTTCATGTTTTGAAATTTAAGCAATAAATGTACCTATTTATGCAATAACTTTAAATAATAGATTTTAAAATAAAATACAATGGAAATTATAAAATACTTCAAACTGTGTGATTAAAAAACATTGCATATCAAAACTTGTGAGAAGCCAGTAAGAGTCCTTTAAAGGAAATTAACAGCTTTAAACACTTGTGCCAAAAGAAGAGAGGCTGAAAATCTGACATGAGTGACAAATGCAACCAAATTTAACAGCTGGTAAAATAGAAAAGAAAGGCTCCCAAAAGTTAAGAGATTTTACAACAACACACATTAGTGAACTAGGGCAAAAAAAGTTGATTCTTTGAATAAAATAAAGCAACCTCTGATGAGGCTGATCAAGAAAGAATACGAAAGGTAGGAAATGATATATATCTACAGATAGCAAAAAAAAAAAGATTAAAATTAGATACACAAATACTAAGAACCAACATATACCGTATATTTGAAATTTTAAATGAAATTAATAAATTCCTAGAAAAATATGTATACAACTTGGCTGGGCGTGGTGGCTTATGCCTATAATCCTAGCACTTTGGGAGTCTGAGGTAGGTGGATCATCTGAGATCAGGAGTTAGAGACTAGCCTAGTGAACGTAGTGAAACCCCATCTCTTCTAAAAATACAAAAATTAGCCAGGCATGGTGGTGCGTGCCTGTAATCTCAACTACCTGGGAGGCTGAGGCAGGAGAATCACTGGAAACCAGGAGACAGAGGCTGTAGTGAGCTGAGACCGCGCCACTGCACTCTAGCCTGGGCAACAAAGAAAGACTACAGGAAAAAAAAAGAAAGAAAGAAAAAAAAATCTGTAAAACTCATGTAAGAATAACTACAAAACCAGAATAGTAATGCTGTTTAAAGACCCTAAATAAGTAGTTCAAAATCTTCCCACTGGAAAAAAAAAAAAAAAAAATCAAGCCCATATGATTTTACAGGGCTACTTTGAAGAATCAAGTACTTCCTGAAAATTAGAAAAGAAGGAAATCTCCCAGACTCATTCTAACAAAATGAGACAAGGACAATCTGAAAAAGAGTAAAGTCACAGGCCATCTTATTAATGATTACAGATAAAAAATTCTGAACAAAATATTGACATACCAAATTCAGTAGGACTTACAAAAACACAGCCGTATGAAGCTTGGATTATCCTCGGGATGCACAGGTAGTTTAACACAGGGGTGCCCAGGCCATAGACAGGTACCAGTCTTGGTCTGTTAAGGACCCAGCCGTACAGCAGGAGGTGAGCTGTGGACCAGCGAGCATTATCACCTGAGTTTGCCTCCTGTCAGATCAGCAGCAGCATTATTCTCATAGGAGCATGAACCTTAGTGTGAACTGCACATGCAAGGGATCTAGGTTGCTGCTCCTTATGAGAATCTAATGCCTGATGATCTGAGGTGGAAAAGTTTCATTCCGAAACATTCCTCCCTGCCCTCCCCACCCACCCCATCTGTGGAAAACTTGTCCTCCACAAAACCTGTCCCCAGTGCCAAAAAGGTTGGGGACTATCGATTTAACATATTAAAATCAATGACTATATTTACCACGTACACAAATTAAATGGGAGGCTGGGCACAGTGGCTCATGCCTGTAATCCTAGCACTTTGGGAGGCCAAGATAGGCAAATTGCTTGAGTTCAGGAGTTCAAGACCAGCCTAGGCAACATGGTAAAAACCTGTCTCTACAAAAAAAATACTAAAATTAACCAGGCACAGGGGCACACGCTTGAGCGGCTGAGTCCAGGAGGTAGAGGCTGCAGTGAGCTAAGATCACGCCATTGCACTCCAGTCTAGGTAACAGAGCAAGACTCTGTCTCAAAAAAAAAAAAAAAAAATTAAAGGAAAATAAATTGATAAAATTCAACACCCATTCATGATTAAAGAACAAAAACAACTGTTAGCAAACTAAGACTAAAGGAAATTTTCTTAACCTCATAAATGTTATCCACCAGAACCCTACAGCAAACATCTTTCTTATGGTAAAATATTAAAAGAATTCTCTTTTAAATTAGGAGAAAAGACATGCATCATCTCTGCAAACATTTAAAATAATACCTGCAAAGAAAAGTTTAGAAAAAAAGTGGGCAGCAGTACAAGGAAAAGAAAGAAAGAAAGAGCAAGAGCAAGAGAAAAGGAGGAAGGGAGAGGAGGGGAGGGGATGGGAGGGGAGGGAAGGGAAAGGGAGGGGAGGGCAGGACAGGGGAGGGCAGGGAAGGAGAGGGCAGGGAAGGGAAGGGAAGGATCAGAACTGTATAGCATAGCAGAGAGGCAGCAAAGCTCTTGGTGGGCACAGAGCTTGGAAATCAACTGCCTGGGTTTAAGTCCTGCCTTCTGCATTCAGATGATAATTTGTGATTTTGGGCAAGTGATTTAATCTCTTCGCGGTTAATTTCTTTGTGAGTAAAATGGAGATGAAAAATGAACCTGCTTGAAAGGGCTGTTGTGATAAATATTTAGTATTCTGAACAGTGCCCAGTACAGCATGCTATATGGAATCATTTGTTTAGAAATAATAATAACATAAATTATATTGACAAATTAACAAGTTTTGTTAGGTGGTTGAATATAAGATCAATCTACAAAATCTATTGCATCAACTATATATGAGCAAAAGACCAGAACATATAAATTAGAAAAGAGATACCATTTACAATAGCAATAAGATGCATAAGGTAACTAGGAATATATTTAACATTGGTATATGAATTCTTAGTGGAGGTTTTTAAAATTTTTATTGAAAGACATTAAAGACAATCTAAATAAAAATAATGCTAATATATGATCTATAAAGATATCTGCCCAAAGTAATATATGCATTTTCAATCAAAATCACAATAGGGTTAATGAAAATGTGATGCTAAAAGTTAAATGGTAAAGCAAAGTCTCAAGAGAGCCAAAATTCTCCTAAAGAAGGCCAGGCACAGTGGCTTATGCCTGTAATCCCAGCATTTGGGGAGGCCAAAGAAAGAGGACTGCTTGAGCCCAGGAGTTCAAGACCAACCTGGGCAACACAGTGGGACTTAGTTGCTACAGAAAATTAAAAAATTAGCCAGGCATTGTGGTGTATGCCTGTAGTCCCAGCTACTTGGGAGGCTGAGGTGGGAGGATCACTTGAGCCAGGGAGGTTGAGGCTACAGTGAGCCATGATCATACCACTGCATGCCAACCTGGGCAACAGAGTGAAACCCTGTCTCAAAAAAAAAAAATTCTCCTGAAGAAGAACAGTAAGGAGCAGGGTACTCACTAGTTATTAAACAGGAGGTTATTGGCTCAGGAATAAAGAAATTAAACAATGGACCCTAAAAATAAACCTATCCATTTATAGAAACCCTATATAAGACTCACATTGGATTTTCTTTTTTTTTTTAATTATACTTTAAGTTCTAGGGTACATGTGCACAACGTGCAGGTCTGTTACACAAGTATACATGTGCCATGTTGGTGTGCTGCACCCATTAACTTGTCATTTACATTAGGTATATCTCCTAGTACTTTCCTTCCCTGCTACCCCTACCCGACAACAGGCCCCGGTGTGTGATGTTCCCCACCCTATGTCCAAGTGTTCTCATTAGAACAGTAGATTTTCAGTAAATAAAGCTGGAAAAACTAGTTATCCACATGGAAAATGAAATTAGATTCCTACGTTATGCCATCATAAAAATCAATCCCATGCATATTATTAATTTAAATATGAAAAGCAAAGCATTTGTACTTTAAAAAGAACATCAGAAGAATATCTTTCTGATCTTGGGGTTGAGAAGGACTTCTTACACTAGACACAAATAGTGCTGACCATAAAAGAATAATTAATACATTTGACTACATTAAAATTAATGTCCTGTTAATCACAAGACACTATAAAGATAAAAAATAATTATATTCTGAGAGAAGATATGTCCAGCACTTATAATCACAAATGAATTGAGAGTCAAGATAGAAGACCCTTCCGTCGAATCAACAAGAAAAAGATATACACAATAATAGAAATCTCAGCAATAAGCATAAAGAGGCATTTCACAGATTAGGAAACATAAATTATGAATAAATACATACACACATTCATTATTTAATTGCAAGCAGGAAAGTGCAACAGTGTTAATGAAAATGTGACTCTAAGGGTTATATGGTAAAGCAAAAGCCTAAGATAGCTAAAATTCTCCAAAAGAAGGCCAGACTCAGTGGCTCATGCCTGTAATCCCAACATTGGGGAGGCTGAAGCAAGAGGATTGTATGAGCCCAGGAGTTCAAGAACAATCTGGGCAACATAGTGGGGCCATGAGATGTGAACTTGTACCTATCAGGTCAAACATTAAGAAGTCTGACAATATCAAGTGTTGGGGCCTGGGTGTGGTGGCTCACGCCTGTAATCCTAGTGCTTTGGGAGACTGAGGCAGGAAGATCACTTGAGGCTAGGAGTTCAAGACCAGCCTGGGAAAGGCCCCTACTCCCCAATTTTTTCTTTTTAACTGGGCTGAGTATGGTGCCATGTGCCTGTAGTTCCAGCTACTTGGGAGGCTGAGGTGGGCAGATCACTTGAGCTCAGGAGTTTGAGGTTGCAGTGAGCTATGATCCCACCACTGCACTCCAGCCTGGGTGATGTGAGACCCCAAACTCAAAAAATATCAAGTGTCAAGTGTTGTTGAACGTATGAAGAATATTAGTCAGGGTTCTCCAAAGAAACAGAACCAATAGGATCTGGCTAGCATATGTATATATTATATTTTATATAAAGATATATATATGAAGAGATATATTATAAAAAATGGTTCAAGTGATTATGGAGGCTGAGAAGCCCCACAATCTGCCATCTGCAAGCTAGAGACTTAGGAAAGTCAGTGGTATAGTTCCAGCCTGTGTCCAAAGCCCTTAAAATGAGGAAAGCTGACAGTGTAAGTTCAAGTCTGGGCCTAAAAGCTTGAGAACCCGGACAGCCAGTGGTGTAAGTTCAGTGTGAGAGCTGAAGAAGACTGATGTCACAGCTCAATCAGTCAGAGAGAATCAGTAAATTCTTCCTTCCTCCACCTTTTTGTTCTATTCACATCCTGAGTGAACCGGATGATGCCTATACAATGAATTGGCTGATGGGGAGGGCAATCTGCTTTATTCAGCCTGCCAATTCAAATGCTAGTATCATCCAGAAACACACTCATAGACACACCCAGAAATAATATTTAAACAAATATCTGGGTAACCCATGGCCAGTCAAGTTGATACATATAACTAACCATCACATGAAGCAGTAGGACTCTTGCAGAGTGCTAGGAGTAGCATAAATTGGTACAATTCAACTAGAACACAAACTGACACCATATTCTAAGTCTAAACAAGTATGTAACTTGCAATAAGTTTTTCAATCCCAGGAATATATCTTGAAGAAATTCTTGCAAATAGGTGACAAGCAACATACCCTAAAGTGGAATATTCATGGTAGCATTGTTCACAAAAGCAAAAACATGGAAAAAATAAAAATGATCACTAACATAATAGATAAATTAACTGTGATATATCCAACATTGCAAGATGTTATTTGGCAGTGAAAAGGAATGGAGTACAGCTATATGAGTTACAGATTTTAAATAAATGAATTGCTGAAGATATCATTTTTATAAAGTTAAAAGACAAGCAAAATTAAACCATATATTCTTTACAAATACACATATTTGATAAAGCAGTTTTAATAGTAAAGAAGTAATTCACACAAATTCAGGAGAGTGGTTATGTTTGGATGTACAAGGAAACAAGATCTGGAAAGAATTCATAGAGGGCCTCTACAGATAGTGATTTCATTAGTCTTCTTATGCCTATGGTTTCTAACTATATATGTTAGAATATTTAGAATGTGTATAACATGTATAGGATCTGTTAGAATATATTTTTTCTATTATCAAATAATGCATAATAAAACATTTAGAACAATGACAGAAATGACATATTTCAAAGATAGAAAGATAAAACATGGTGATTTATCGCATCAATATGAGATGGAGCTAAAACAAAGCAGAATGAATGCTTTCAACATACCTGCTTATGGAGTGACATTGACAAATATGAAAGATTGAAAGGAAGATGATTAGTAGGGAGAATGAATTTGATTTAGGATGTGTTGTATTAGAGTTGATTCTGGATCTTCTGGAGTATGTAAAATTTATCTAGAAATATAACTAGCTTGAGAGGTCTCTGTTTTGACAGAAAATTAGTGCCACAGTTCGAGACCAGCCTGGCCAACATGGTGAAACCCCATCTCTACTAAAAATACAAAAATTACCCGGGCATGATGGTGTGCACCCGTAATCCCATCTACTCAGGAGGCTGAGGCAAGAGAATTGCTTGAACCCGTGAGGCAGAGGTTGTAGTGAGCTGAGATTGTGCCACTGCACTACAGCCTGGGCAACAGAGTGTGACTCTGTCTCAAAAAAAAGAAAAAGAAAAAGAAAAAGAAAAAAGAAGATTAGTGCCACCATGACAGTATACATCGATAAAAGAAAGTTGAGATGAATATGAGGACCTATGCCCAAATTTAGGGGCTCATAAACTACAAATGGAATCAATGAAAGAAGAAGGGAAAGAATAATCAGCCTATGCAAACTGCAGGGTGATATAATGTCACAGAACCAAAGAGAGGATGTAGTTGAAGAACCAGAAGACTGCTGTAGGGTCAAACACTTTTGAGAGAGGTAGGAGAATTGGATTTGATACAGATTTTTCATTTGGCAAAATGGAAGAGAAGCAGCAAAACTCAGAAGCATACAACACATGTTAAAAGAGTCATGATAAATTTATGTAAATGTTTAGATTTTACAGTTGGTTATTTATAAAGTCAAGTGTATTATCTAACAAATCCACCTAATTTATCATCATGGTCCAAACAGGGCATCTAACTAAGCAAGTATGTTTTCCAAGCCATGCATTTTTTAATTAGAATCGCCTTCACGAGCAGCAATGTATTCACCATCATCCCATTCCTAGAATATTTCTATTATCCTCAGATATCATCTATGAGTTATATCATAGAGCATCTCTCCCTTTATCTTTGTCACCTGACCCAACTCGAAAGTTCGTTCTACATAATTCAGATTTACCTCTGCAATTGGGTGTCTATATTCACTATATTACTTGACATCAATTTTTGAATGACTATAATATGTTGTCTTTCTTCCATGAGAGCATACAATGCTCTCCTGCAAGCTTATAAAAAAATGTATTTATTTCACATTTTTAATGACTGGTATATAGTACAAAGGACACAATAAATATTTTTAGCTGATTTCTATTTCATATCCATGCTATTGCTCCCTCTGATGGAGTTTTGTCAGCTTTCCACCAGCTACACCCCTTAATTCTTTCAGAACTCCAGTGTTGCCTGAGATTTCCAGGTTTAATCAGACCAGTAGCCTATTCATTTGTCCACATGCTTCCTACTTTCCAATCACTTAGTGCAGTTTTGTCACATTTGTGTTAATCCAACTTCTCCTTTATTGAGCATGCTTCTCCAGGAAATATTGCCATCATCATTCCCCACAAACTCTAGAAGGTCACTCCACACACCATCAGAACATGTCGACTGACTAATGCTGCCGAATACCTACAAAAATAATAATTTTTCAATTCATTAACTTTTTGACTCAGTATAATGAAAGACATTAATTTGAAACATCTACAATTGCAATTGCCTCTAGTAAACTTTAATAACAATGCATTTATCAAAGTGTGATTCAATCACTTTGGGGAGAAAGAAAGCAGGAAATGAAATTGAAACAAGTAAGTACCCTTCAGAGAAAACAAGCACTTATTGACAGCTGACTAATTGAAGAGAAAGAGGGCATTCTTTTTTCAGGAACACAGGAGACAAAGATGAACAAAAGACTGTCTCAGAGACAGGAAAAAAATAGTTCAGGATGGAAGTGAAAAAGTGATCACTAGTCCTTACCTCTTCCAAAAAGGATGATTAGTAGAAAATATTTTGTCATTGTTTAAGAACAAGAAATAAAAGTTTATCCTAGGACATAAAAACAAACACAAAAGATTGTATATTCTAGGATCATCATTTTCCTTCTTTGCATAATTTTTAGCAGTTGTTCTAAGGATTGCAATATATATCCTTAATATTTCAGACTACTTAGAGTTAACATTGAATCAATTCATTTAAAATGTAGAAATTTTGCAAGTATGAATTCATTTACTCACCTTTTCATCCTTTTTGCTATAGTTGTCAAATGCATTACATTTATACACATTATAAATCCCATGATGCAATGTTATCATTTTCAGTGCTCTTTATTTTTTGCTCCTGGACCTGATTTTCCATCTGGTTGTATTTCTCTTCAACCTGAAGAACTTCTTTGGTATTTCTTGTAGTACGTGTCCACTGGCTACATATACTTTTAGTTTTCTTTATCTGGAAATGTATTCACCATCATTCTTTTAGAATTATTTTCACTGGATATAGAATTTAATGTAGCTTTCGGTTTTGTTTCATTCTTTAAAAGTGCTGTTCCACTTCTTCTGGTCTCCATTATTTCTCTGATGAGAAGACATCAATCATTCAAATCACAATTCCCTTATATGTAATGTGTCATTTTACTCCGACAGCTTTCAAAATATCTTTAGTTTTCTGCAGTTGCTGACAATGTGCCAGTTGTGTGCAATGAAATTCTGACATTACCTAGAGTTAGGTCAAATTTCACAAGTTAAGGGTACAGGTTTCCATAAGAGCTCCCTTATTTTGTTACAGGTAGTTAGATAGGCATGAGCAGGGCAGGTGAGGCCTCTTCCCTAGCCACTAGGAATGTCAGGTGATGGTTCAGCAATTATCACACTGACTCTCTAAAAGCGATACATTGGTAGCCAGTGCAAGGGAGAGGCCATTTCCTGATGTTCCACAGCTACTGCACTGAAGTATTCACTGAATATAGATGCCAGAGAGAAGGAACTTCCTGGGCATGCACATTAAGAGACAAAATGGCAGAGTATGACCTTCCAAGGGCACACCACCAGAAAAGGGAAGAAAACCTCAGATGAGCATGTGTACAACTAAACACCTTGCGCGTGCTCACTTCCCAAGCATAAGGAGTGCACTGCACCTGCAGGCAGCCTACTCTAAGGGAGAGGTGACAATGTGCTAGCAGCCCTCACTCTTGGCACCTCCTAGGCCTTGGCGTCCACTCTGCTGGGGCTTGAGGAGTCCTTCAGCCCACCACTGCACTGGGGGAGCCCCTCTCTGGGCTGGCCGAGGCCAAAGCCGACACCCTCTGCTTGCCGGGAGGTGTGGAGGGAGAGGCGTGGGTGGGAACTGGGGCTGCACGCTGCAGCTAACAGGCCAGTGCGAGTTCAGGCAGGTGTGGACGTGGGCTCGGTGGGCCCTACACTTGGAGCGGCCAGCGGGCACCACCGGCCCAGGGCAGTGAAGGGCTTAGCACCCGGGCCAGCAGCTGTGGAGGTTGCCCAGGGTCCCCGAGCACTGCCGGCCCGCATGCACCGCACTGGAATTCTCGCCCGGCCTCAGCCACCTCCCCGCGAAGCACGACTCAAGACCTACAGCCCACCATATCTGAGTGCCCCCCTCCCACTGCCACCCCTGCCTCAGCGGTGGGCTCCCACACGGCCCCAGCCTCCCCAACGGGTGCCACCCTCTGCTCCCTGGTGCTCAGTCCCATCCACTGCCCAAGGGCTAAGGAGTGCAGGTGCAGCTCGGACTGGCAGACAGCTCCACCTGCAGCCCTGGTGCGGGATCCACTAGGTGAAGCCAGCTGGGCTCCTGAGTCTAGTGGGGACTTGGAGAACTTTTATGTCTAGCTAAGGGATCAGAAATGCACCAATCAGCACTCTGTGTCTAGCTCAGGGTTTGTAAATATACCAATCAGTACTCTGTATCTAGCTAACCTAGTGGGGACTTGGAGAAC
>NW_012117489.1:1270121-1366034 GCF_000951035.1 Colobus angolensis palliatus | reverse complement strand
CTAGCTCAGGGTTTGTAAATATACCAATCAGTACTCTGTATCTAGCTAACCTAGTGGGGACTTGGAGAACTTTTCTGTCTAGCACTCTGTGTCTAACTCAGGGATTGTAAACACACCAATAAGCACTCCGTAAAATGGCCCAATCAGCTCTCTGTAAAATGGACCAATCAGCAGGATGTGGGTGGGGTCAAATAAATAAAAGCAAGTGGCGGGAGCCATCCCACGGCAACATGCTCAGGTCACCTTCAACACTGTGGAAGTTTTGTTCTTTTACTCTCTGCAATAAATCTTGCTGCTGCTCACTCTTTGGGTACACACTGCCTTTATGAGCTGTAACACTCACCGTGAAGGTCTGCAGTTCCACTCCTGAGGCCAGCCAGACCACGAACCCACTGGGAAGAATGAACAACTCCAGACGTGCCGCCTTAAGAGCTCTAACACTCACCATGAAGGTCTGAGGCTTCACTCCTGAAGCCAGCGAGACCGTGAACCCACCAGAAGGAAGAAACTCTGAACACAACTGAACATCTGAAGGAACAGACCCTGGACACACCATCTTTAAGAACTGTAACACTCACCGCGAGGGTTCGCGGCGTCATTCTTGAAGTCAGTGAAACCAAGAACCCACCAATTCCAGACACAGTGGGAAAGGGACCAGCCTATAGAGGAAGCAACTCAGATAAAAGACAGGTAAGTTTCCAGCTTTAAGAGCAGAAGGGACAATTTCTATATTTAAGCAAATAAAACCATCTAGGGATCTGTTGCATCAGTTTCAGAATCATTGGTCACATGACTGAACTGAATCCCCAGCCCTACCCACCCCCACCACCCACTACCCCACCAAGAGCTACAGCTTATAGCACATGTAATAACATGGTTGGTCATTCTGGTGTGGTCAGCTGCCAGCCTGAGTCATCTCATTTGCATAAACTCAAGTGTGATCCCAAGGGCCCATCAAGGATAAAAGACAATTCTATCATTACAAAAAATCCCAAGGATTTAGAGGTCATCTCCCAGGAACCAGGGACAGAGGTCAAATTCTTTACAACAATGTGATCTTTGTATTTATCCAACTTCTTGGGGTTTGCTGAGCTTCTTGTTATTCTATTTTTTTTAAGACAGGGTTTACTCTGTTGCCAGGTGGGACTGCAGTGGCATAATCAGAGCTCCCTGTAGCTTTGAACTCCTGGGCTCAAGCAATCCTCCTGCCATAGACTTCCAAGTAGCTGGGCATACAGGCGTGCACCACTACACCTAATGATTTTTAATTTTTTGTAGAAATAGGGTCTTGCTTTGTTGCTCAGGCTTGTCGCGAACCGCCATTGTATCTTGGAAGTAACTAACTTGTTTTGTCTTTTACTTAGGTGGAAGAGACTTGCCTTGTCTCAGATAAGACTTTGGACTTGGACTTTTGAGTTAATGAGAGAATGAGTTAAGACTTTGGGGGACTGTTGGGAAGGCATGATTGTGTTGCAAATGTGAGAAGGACATGAGATTCGGAAGGGGCCAGGTACAGAATGAGATTTGGAAGGGGCTGGGGCGGAATAATATGGTTTGGTTCTGTGTCCCCAAGTAAATCTCATGTTGAATTATAGTCCTCAGTGTTGAAGGAGGGGCCTCCTGGGAGATAACTGGATCATGGGGCAGACTTCTCCCTTACTGTTCTTGTAATAGTGAGTGAATTCTCATGAGATCTGGTTGTTTAAGGTGTGTAGCACTTCCTCCTTTGCTGGCTCTCTCTTCTGCTCCACCATGTGAAGATTTGTCTGTTTCCCTTCACCTTCCACTGTGATTATAAGTTTCCTGAGACCTCCACAGCCATGCTTTCTATACAGCCTATGGAACTATAAGTCAATTAAATCTTTTTATTCCTAACTTACCCAATTTCAGGTAGTTCTTTACAGCAATGTGAAAATGGACTAATACAGGAAGGAAATTCTGGGGAGCACAGTTGCAGCTGAATTGGAACGGTACAAAATTGCCACAGGCCTGATCTTTACCAAACATACCATGATAAAAAAGAGAGTGAGTAACCCTGACGCCACCATGGACCTATTTAAAAAGATACGAAGTGAGGTTTCAGGAATTTAAGACCTACAGAATGTAATAGGACAAAATAATTCAATAAACTCAATTTTCTGGTTCTGACCACTTAACAACTCCACCTGAAATTCTCAGACATTATGACTAGTACTAGCACGGCAGGTGTCTTTTTTTTTTTTTTTTTTTTGGTGGGGCGGGGTGACTACTGTTTTTAATAAAATGCTAGGCTGGATGGCTTTGACTCTGGTAATTCCTATGTGACTTTGTAAATAAAATGGGCAAGATTGCTCAATTTTATGTCTTAATTCTGCTGTAGCCTTTTATATTTAGCCTCATAGTAATATTCTTTGTTTGCTTTCTGTTGCAACACTTTAATATCTTAAAAGGAAGGGATATGAAATTGATGTAATTATTGGTTTTTCTGCTGTGTGAACTGTAAGTTAATTTCCGTACGTTGTTTTGATGTCGCTTTCTTTTAACAAAAGAGTTGAGCTTCAAGTCAGTGACAAGTAAATTTAGAACATAAAATTTTAAAAAATAACAAAAAGAGTGTTCATCAGCTAATAAGACACCTTTTTTCTTTGTTAAAAGATAAAACTGTATTTCATCTATGAAAGAATTTTCTATCAGAAATCTTACATGGCAAGATTGACAACAATAATATTTTTTCTAAGATGAAAAACATTTTCAAATGAGAGATGAACTCCTTAATAAAGACGCAATCAGTCTTGTCAGGGAGAAGATTTACACAGTAAGTAAAGAGAAGTTCAAATTTGAAATTAATGGCACACAAGAGAGCAGTTCTCATAGTCCAAGATCAGTCCTCAGACATTTACATGAAGAATTATTATTTCCTTTACATTTTGGAAGAAAAAAGTATAGAAGAGGTAGGAATAAATATCAGTTATTATAATAGAAAGGTTATAAAGAGAAAAAAATTCATACTAACATCTTCTCCAGCTCACCTATACTAAATTGTTAACTAAAAAGAGAAATGACGAGTTTCAGATCATGCAGAGAAGCAAGAAAGAACAGAAAATAATGTATCACATTCAATTTCAGCCTCTAATTTCGTTTTTCCCCTAAAAGGAAATATCTCAGGATACTGAATTACAAGTTCTAGCTAACACATCAAGATGAAGCAGATGCTTTATACCAAGTAAGGTGCCAGACCTAAACTCAAATTTTTGAAGGAAATAATCACAGAATTCTTAGACCTCTTACGTTTTCCACTCCCAATGAAAATGGAATGGAGGGTGCCTGATCTCTTTCTTCATGCTCATTTGGATGGGCTGGGACCTCCACCAAGTCTACTGATACTGCTTATTATGTTATTCCTGCAGTGGTAAGGCATAATAATTGCATTCTGATTCATATCCAGGGAAATCAAGAGATGGAGAAATTGGTCCACCAACCACTTTGGTGGTAAAGAAGGAGAGTTTCCTTTGTGATTGGCCCGCACTCCTAAATTTGCCCAAGTAAAATCTACATGAGTGTTTCCCATGACTTGGAGGTGGATTGCATATGAGGGTGAGTTCACCTTGGATTCAGTCCAATAGCGCTACTGAAAGAGATCAAGTGGGCCCCATTCACAAGGATGAAATCTAGGTGTATGCCGGATTGCTGGAGGTAGTAAGAGTGGAGAGATTCTAAAGCCACCACTCAAATAGAGACCTGTCCACTAGGGAACCAGAGGTGAGAGACTTCAATGATGGAACTTAAGTACCTGCAAAAGCAGTATGAGAGAGTTAGCCCTAAATATCTGCCAGTTCCAGGAACTCAAATCTGGCCCACCAAAGACAAGTTAAAGTAAGCATTTCCATATTACCTTTCTCTTCTTCCCTCCAATGCTCCAAATCTAGAGTGCCCTGAAGCTATGGTAAGCTGGCATCTAAAATCAGCACTAGCTGAAGAAACGACATAACTTTAAATTGAGAATTTCAATTATTATACAGAAACCAACACTCTGATTTCTGAATCTAGACAGTGTTTTGGGCCTTAAAAGGTCCTTAGGACTGCTCATTATCTAAATGTGAGCAGAAAATCTTGGAACTCAAATTTAATGATGGGTAAAACCTTCCACCACTGAAAAGATTTAAGACGCAATGATAGACCAAAAAAAAAAAAAAAGTTTTATTAGGATTTATGCTTAGGGCTTCTTCAATGTAAAAGTAATATAAAAATCACCTTCACATAAACCTTCTACCAACTCCATCCTATCAGGCTCCCTAGAGAAAACAACTTGTTCTTTACTCTCTCTAAATAAGGACTTATCCTCTCCTTTGTTCATCAGAAACCTTATGGACATTTTGTTAGACCTCGGTGGTGATTGGGAGGTGATGCTTAGGTATAGGCATTCGTATAGAAATACATGCTTGGTGGCCTTTTTCCTCTCAACATTTGTTACATACTGAGGTTTTGGTCTATTTTTTTTCTTACCAAGAATTAGACTTAAAATTTATATAAACTCAAAAGTTACAGGGATTATACTATCTTTTGATATCTTCATTTTTTCTCCTTTGTTAGCATTTAGGGCATACCCTATCACTCCAATTGCCTCACAAATAGACATTTCCCAGTCAAATAAGATATGGCCTGAGAAAACGGCACAGTAAGTATAATTTTAGTGAAATAAGAACAGAAACAAAGTTCTAGTGGGTTGAAGAATAAATGGGAAATATGGAAATGGATATAAGAAATGAATACCAAAATTTCTGGAAGCTCCACAGTAACCAAATGAGGAATTCAGTGCTGTTGCAAGAATTAGATTGAATGAAAAAAATAAAGTTAAAGTCCAAATATAATTATTACAGACCTAATTTTTAAAAATTATGACTCTTTTTAGCACTTATGATGCTTAAAAAATATTTTTAAAATCTGTATTTTTATGTTCTATGTAACCCACGTAAAATGAGTTCTCATTGAACTTCATTTTTACTTATACAACCATGTCTTCCAATAAATATATGTTTTATACCTTCTCAGAGTATACTCTCTGTTATGTGTTGTATGTAGAATATACAATGGGAATAATTGTGCTTAATTACTATTCTGTCCAAAGCTGTAGTTTTCTGTCCAACGCTGTAGTTTACCATGTATAGAGTGATAGTCTATAATATATGCATAGGACAATGACTAACATATTCTTACAATATCTCCTTTGAAGGGAAATATTTTGATTAATTTATGATGTGGTAGTAATAAATACTTAAAATAACACATGAACACACTAATATCAGCACTGATTTCATTATTTTATTTTATTTATTTATTTATTGAAAGACAGAGTCTCACTCTGTCACCCAGACTGGAGTGCATTGGCATCATCATGGCTTGCTGCAACCTCAACCTCCTGGGCTCAGGTGATCTTCCCATCGCAGCCTCACAGGTAGCTTAGACTACAAGTGTGTGCCACCATGCCCAGCTAATTTGTTGTGATTTTTGTAGAGACAAGAGTTTTGCCATGTTGCCCAGGCTGGTCTCAAACTCCTGGACTCAAGAGATCCACCTGCCTTGGCCTCCCAACGTGCTGGGATTACAGCTGTGAGCCACTATGCCTGGCTTTTGTTTCTTATTCATAATATCTAAGAATTCTAATTTACTGTCAATGGTTATTGCTTTATGAAATCTCAGTAACAAGAGCAAAGAAAATGAGTTTGGTAAATGAGAATCCTGAATACATTACCAGCTTTTCTGCTCATAAGTCCTCTTGTTTGAACAAACTGGAAGCATTATCATAAAAGTCTCTTCTGATGATAATTCCACTGTCATTCTAACATCTATCAATGATTGAAATAAAGTATAAAAAATGAGAGTAACCGATGACTAATAAGATAGTAGAAGACCCTTAAAATATTTTTATTCCTCTAGCACAGGTGGTTGACAACGGTGGTCTTAAAAATGATTCTACTAATTCTCAAGATTTCTAGAAATGCTTCTTAAGAAGTAACCTTTACGTTATATCCTTCAAATTAAAAGCAAAGTGCCTTAAGAATGAAGCAAAATCGTGTTCCATAGGAATAAGTTTCTTCCACTCACCTGTATGAATACAGGTATCAGAAAGATTAAAATTTGCTTCTTTCTGTCGTTGACACAACTACTCTGCTTATTCTTGCTTAGTTATTTCAGTACCCATGACAGTGTTCCAGCACATAGCTGAGTATGTGGGACAAATCAAGAACACAGAAATTACTTTATTAATGAATGAATAAATGAATGAAAAGTTGAGGTGCAAGTTCCTAGGAAGAAAGGCAATAAGATAAATCCACTTCTTTTTCCCTCACATAGGCCTTGTTTGAAGACAATAATTACATGGCCTGAGGCCCTCTCTTTGACAATACTTCATTGTTACTTAAAGAGGTCTTACCTAGTATGTAAACCTCATTTGTCTGATCCATTTAACCTCATAATTTGGGAGATACAATGGTTCTCAGAATTGTAATATTTTGATGGCATGAAACTAAAAGAATATTTGATACATCTGAAGGATTATAAGGCTAACGAGTAAGAATAACTCTATGCTCCACTTCAGGTGATTTGTATGATATAGGAGTTAGCAATCTAGTTCTTGTCTTTTGTTTGAGTAAGTTAACAAATATTCCTACAGTATCTACTGAGTACAAGGCCTGAGCCAGATGGACCCTGTTAAGGACTCTTGAACAAGCAGAACCAAAAGCATGATAGAAGAAAGGTAGAAATCTAAGAGCAATTGAGATGGTGACACAAGATCAATTGAAATATTCTTGGCCAGCCTCGGTGGCTCAAGCCTGTGTCCAGCACTTTGGCAGGCCGAGACTGGCAGATCATGAGATCAGGAGATAGAGACCATCCTAGCTAACACAGTGAAACCCCATCTCTAGTAAAAAATACAAAAAAACTAGCCAGGCGAGGTGGCAGGCGCCTGTAGTCCCAGCTACTCTGGAGGCTGAGGCAAGAGAATGGTGTAAACCCGGGAGGCGGAGCTTGCAGTGAGCCGAGATCCGCCCACTGCATTCCAGCCTGGGCGACAGAGCGAGACTCCGTCTCAAAAAGAAATATTCTGCAAAGCCGAGAATGAAGTTAGACACTTTTCATTTTAGTCTGCTGACAAAATTAAGCAATATAACATCACAAAATATTAGATTTGTTAATTATATATTTGTCTATTTTATGCTTAAGTGTATCTACACTAAATGTTAGATTAAATGCAACGTGGTGTTAGTATTAGACCGTGGAGTACAGTCATAGCTGAAAAACCAGTGAAAGCAAATAGAGTCTATAGTTTAGTTAATAATATTCTAGCAATATTAATTTTTTTTTGTTTTGAAAAATGGTTATAAAAGACGCTAACATTCGGGCAAACTGGATAAAGGTTACATGGGATCCCTTTTGGCTATTTTTGTAACTTTTCTGTAAATTAAAAATTTCTTCAAAATAAAATTATTTAAAACTAATTAGAACAACTCTATATTAAACTTTTTTTCATAACCCTCATTACTTTGTATTAAAATATTTTTAAAACCAAATTGTGAGTCATGTCAGTGGCTTATTTGGGACTTTATTCAAGACTCTTTAATGCCACTGACTTTAATGGCTTGCCCATATATCAAACTGAGCAACCCTGAGAAGACATCCTTTCCTCGTCATGGCAAAAGTACTAGCATTTTCCCACAATGACTTCTGCCTTAGGTCTGAATAGTGTCCTAAACATTTTGCCTCATGTTCATTTTAGCTGCACATTTTAAAGGGGACAGTTTCCAGTTATACAATGTTTCTTTTACTATCTGGTAATGAGATTTATAATAAATACTTCAGGCTCTGACCACATTTTGTCAGAGGTAAATATTATGCTTTCTTCTTTGTTTACAGTACACAATGATCCTCATCATTTTGAGATATTTCTATATCAATCTCTCTTTTTTTTTAGTTGCTGTGATCATTTCCCCATACATGTGTTACATGAAAGAAAAGTATTTGAGATTGTGTTCACTAACAAGAAATAGGCATTGGAAAATAAGTACATAGGGCTCAACACTATTCTGACATAATAGGAAGACGTAGTAAGATAGTAATCTTAATGGCAGCAAATGTTATTAACATTAAATTAAAAACATCTACACAGCAACAACCTAATGTTCTGATTAATGAGAGGTATGAACACTGATGGAAATCAACATCTGTTGCTGGTGTTACTATTCAACATTAATCCACAGAGGGAAAATACAACTATTACAGGTTAAATGACAACTACCGCTATTCTGATTGGTGATTGTAAGCAGGAGGTCCAGTAGCGGCAAAGTAATCAAGACAGGGGTTTTCACATCATGTCTTTCCAAATGATCACTGTCCTAAGTGAGGGGTGGAAGACACTGTCACATTGAGGTATTGTAGCAGGACGAGCTGCAAGCAAAACTTCTCAGACACCAAGTTGTAGAAGGAACTGCTTTATTCAGCTGGGAGCATCGGCAAGCTACTGCCTTAAAATCCGAGCTCCTCAAGTGCACAATTTCTGTCCTTTGTAAGGGCTCACAACACTAAATATTTCATATGAAAGGGTTGTGATTGATTAAGCAATTTAGGGGATACTGACAGGGGTTTCATGCACTGGTAGTCAGAGAGAAACAGAACAGGGCAGGGAGTTTCACAGTGTTCTTCTATACAATGTCAGGAACATCAGTTTCTAAGTCCTAAGTTGATTTTTAACTACTGGGTTTAGGCCAGGCAGACCCAGGCCTGGGGCCGCGCTGCCTGTCTTTGGTTTTACTTCATTGTTTGTTTTTTAAAACAGGTACTGAGTATAAAACAATACGAGAGGGTCTCTTTCTTTCCTCAGTATTAGTCAGTTTTCAGGGTGCTATGAAGAACTGCGCAGAGTGGGTAACGTATAAAGGAAAGAGGTTTAATTGACTCACAGTTCCACATGGCTAGGGAGGCCTTAGAAAACTTACAATCATGGGGGAAGGGGAAGCGGAAACAAGCACCTTTTTCATATGGCAGCAGAAGAGAGAAGAACGAAGGAGTGACTTCCAAACACTTATAAAACCATCAGCTCTTGTGTGAACTCCATTATCAGGAGAGCAGCATGGAAGAAACCGCCCCCATGATCCAATCACTTCCCTACCTCCACCGTGGGCATTACAAATTAAGATGAGATTTGGGTGGGGACATAGAGCCATATCATATCAGGATGTGTAAAGGATTCTAGGAATTATTCGTTTGGGTTGTTAAGAGTTATACAGCTGGCAGCGTTGTGCAGGGCCGTTTACTTCAGCTGCAAACGTTTTTTCGCTGCATGAGAGGCTGGGGAGAGCTACTCTCTTCTGGTCCTGAAAAATCATCAAGACAGAGAGGGGTTTTCACATCGTGTCTTAGTTCTCACAAAGGCACGCTTCAAATGACGGATAAGAACACGTCTTCCCGACTCCAAGAAGCTTCTTTCTCTTACTGCACAGGAGAGTCCTCTTAACAGAACTCAAGATCCTGACATTATTTTCAATAAAATTTTGTGCCGCCGCAAGTTTTAAATTTATTGTCTCCTGGAAGCTTTGGCTGAAGACTACTCAGCTCGTCACTGAACTAACGGCTTTTGGGGGTTCTTTTTCCCCAGTTGAGTTTCTGTTCTTTTACGCGTTTGGTTTTATGGTCCGTTGGAGGTTTTTTCACGCTGAGGGTGAAGCTTCTTAGTTTCTTCAATTAGCATAAAAGCTGCTCCAACGCCGCTGGGTCTTTAGTTCCATTCTACTCAAAATGTTAATTCCTGAGGCACGCAACCTGCGCCCTACTGTCCTTTGTCCCACCGCTTCTCGAGATTATCTTCGTGTTTTAAGAGAAAACGACTTCCCGCCACACCCGTGGGCTGCACTGCACAGCGCATGCCGCTGTTCGCTCTCCAGAGCACCACAAAACGCATGCGCCAGTCCGCCGGTGTGGGCGGAGGAGAAATCGCGACGGCGCCCGGTGGTGACGTCAAAAGGCCGCGCTGTACTTGGGCTTGTGCGGCTTCGGCAAGAAGGTTTCCAGGTCTCTTGCAGCCATGGTCCATTGCAGTTGCGTGTTGTTCAGAAAGGTCCGTGCGGGTCCCCTCAACCTGGTCCCCTTAGCGCTGACGGCTGTGGTTCTCCCTTGCTCACCTGTCTCTCCACTACTTTCTTTGTGGCGGCCTCTTGCTTGCTTGGTTTTCCCATAGACTTCTCCGCCCCTCCTGTAGTCGCGCTTTGCCAGTAAGTGGTGATAATGGTGTGTGTACCTGGCGTGGTTAGGACGGTTGTTTGGGGGCAGGGTTTGAAGTTGTTTAGAGACATCGTGTGTACGTGGCATGAGGAACTGGGATACCTGCCTGCTGTGGCCCAAATGTTGTGGTTTTTTCTTCCTTTAAGTAATATCCACAGCCTGTCTTTATGTATTTCTCCTTGAGTGCACTAAGGTTTTTCTAATGGATTTTTATGAAGACACGAAAGCGTTTAATTGATGTGCCTTTTTGCAGAACATTTAGGTCGATTTTTGTGTACTGTGGGTATTAAGAATCGTTTCCGAAAAAATTTACAACTACTTTGAATTAAAAAAAAAAACTTACCTACTAATAATGTTTTGTGAAACGTTGCCTGCGTTATGTTTTGGCCATTACTTTATTTCTAACGACCGGAGTAGAATGCTCCTTTTAAATAAGGCTCCTAAGCCCCTGAATCTGATTTATCTAGAGCAGGAAAAAAGTGTTATATATTTAATGGAACTGTAGAAACTCTCCTCGAGTATATCAGAATGGTCAATATTTCAACTTTTTTGAAAAAAAAAATCCCAGATGTTTTTGGTAATTGCTGTCCTAAATGACTAGAGATGTGGATTATGAATTTAAGAAATTGCTCCGTAAGTTATTTTAACAACCTAAGAAGTTAATACATAAGTCCTTTACCTACAAGAAATTCTTGAGTCAGTGAAGGCAACAGGTAAACACTAAATGCAGCGTAAGATTTATAAAGGTGTAAGATAGAGATTTAATCAAATTGCTGGGAGAGCCAGCAAAGTCAGAGAGTTGATTAGAGGAATTTAGAAGGACATTAGTAAATATAACATTTAGGTGGATTTATGATAGGAAAAACAAATGACATTCTAAGTAGAGGAAAAGCATGAGCAGAATGGCATGTAGAAATGGCAGTATTTCATGTAGTACAGAGCAAAGAGGAAGAGAGGAAGTGTTGAGCAAAAGAAAAGGATACAGGAAGGAGCTAGGCATGGTACGTGAACCTGCTGTTCTAGCTATTTGGGGGGCTGAGGTGGGAGGATCCCTTAAGGCCAGGAGTTCAAGAACAGTCTGGGCAACATAGCAAGACCCCATCTTTAAAACAGTTGGGGTGGTGGTGTGGTGCCTGTAGTCCCAGCCATTCCGGAGACTGAAGTGGGAGAATTGCTTGAGCCCAGGAGTTTGAGACTGCAGTGAGCTATGACAGTGCCACAGCACTCCAGCCCAAGCAACAGAACCAGATCCTGTTTCAAAAAAAAAAAAAAGATAACCAGAAGGGTATTTAGTAGCTTTGGATATACAGTTGACCCTTCAAGAACATGGGGGTTAGAGGTGCCCCCCCCCAGTTGAAAATCTTCATATAACTTTCAACTCCCTCCAAAAACAACGACTACTAATCTTTTGGCTGGAAGCCTTACTGATAACATAAGCAGTCAGTTGACACATACAGGTTATATATATAGTATGTACTGTATTCTTACAATAAATTAAGCTAGAGAAAAGAAACTGTTACTAAGAAAGTCATAAGGAAGGGAAAATATATTTACTGTTCATTAAGTGGAAGTGAATTGTAAAGGTCTTCATCCTTATTGTCTTCATGTTCAGTAGACTGAGGAGGAAGAGGGGGAGTTGGTCTTGCTATATTGGGTGGCAGTGGCAGAAGACGTGGAGGTGGAGGAGGTGGAAGGGGAGGCAAGAGAGGCAGACACACCATGTATAACTTTATGGAAGCACGTCGCAATTTCTGTCATGCTTTTGCTTTTCTCTTTCCCCCCCAAAAATGTTTCTATAGGGTACCAGTACCTCTTCCACCATTTGCTTTAGTTTCAGTGCCTGTTTCACAGAAGGATCCACGTCATGAAAGAAGTCAAAAGCAGTCCTGAATAATAGGAGCCCTCCTGCCAGCTTGTCTAATGTTAGTTTTTCTGGTAGTTTATTCTGTGTTTTCTTCCTTGTTATCTGGTACTGGATCTGAAGCACTCATCAAGCTGTCTTCTGTTAATTCCTCTGGTTTGATGTCTGTTAGCTCTTGAGTTTCTTCAAGATCCATGTCGTGAAGTCCTTTACCCACTCACCCGCCGCTTTTGGCATATCCACAGTCTCTTTCATGATTTCCTTAACTGACTCTGTTGTAAATCCTGTGACGTTACAACACAACACCTAGACGAAGTTTTCCCCAGCACGAACTTATTGTTTTGGGCTTATGGCTTTCATGGCTTTTTCAATAACAATGACATTCTCAATGATGTAATACTTCCAGACTTTCCTGAAGTTTTCTCTATCGGTGTTCTTTTCCATAGCTGACAATCCTTTCCGTAGAATATCATGTTTAATGAGCCTTAAAGGTCCTTGCGACCCCCTGATCTAGAGGCTGATTTAGAGACGTTGTGTTTGGGGGCAAGGACACCACTTCGGTGCCTTTGGTGTTGAACTCATGGGGTTCTGGGTAGCAGGGAGGGGAGGCACTGTCCAATATCAGAAGAACTTTGTAAGTCAGTCTCGTATTGGGAAGGTACTTCCTGACGTCAGGGAGAAAGCATCCATGGAACCAATCCAGAGAAAATGTTTTTAGTTCTCTAGGCCTTCTTGTCCAGCAAAGACTGGCAGCTGATGTTTATCTTTCCCTTTTGAGATTGAGGGGTTAGCAGCTTCATAGAGAAGGACAGTCCTGATTATAAACACAACTGCATTTGCACAATACAATAGGGTTAGCCTGTCCCTTCCTGGCTTAAATCCTGGTGCTCACTGCTCTTCCTTACTAATGTCTTTTGTAGCATGTTTTCTAGAATAGGGTACTTTTGTCAGCATTAACAACCTGATTTGGGAGATATTCTTTCTCCTCAGTGATTTTCTCAATGGCGTCTGGGAACTCATCTGCTTCCTGTTGGTTGGCAGAACCTGCTTCTCCTGTTATCTTGATATTTCTAAAGCCAAAGCCAAACCGATTTCTTCTTCTTTTTTTTTTTTAAATTATACTTCAAGTTCTAGGGTACATGTACACAATGTGCAGGTTTGTTATATAGGTATACATGTGCCATGTTGGTTTGCTGCTCCCATTAACTTGTCATTTACATTGGGTATTTCTCCTAATGCTATCTCTCCCACAGCCCTCCACCCCATGACAGGCCCTGGTGTGTGATGTTCCCCTCCCTGTGTGCAAGCGTTCTCATTGTTCAGTTCCCACCTATGAGTGAGAATCATGTGGTGTTTGGTTTCTGTCCTTGTGATAGTTTGCTCGGAATGATGGTTTCCAGCTGCCTCCATGTCGCTGCAAAGGACATGAACTCATCCTTCAGTATGGCCGCATAGTATTCCATGGTGTATATGTGCCACATTTTCTTAATCCAGTCTATCGTTGATGGATTCACGATTGGTGGCTATCGTGAATAGTGCCACAATAAACATACGTGTGCTTGTGTCTTTATAATGGCATGATTTATAATCCTTTGGGTATGTACTCAGTAATGGGATCGCTGGGTCAAATGGTATTTCTAGTTCTAGATCCTTGAATAATCCCCACACTGTCTTCCACAGTCAAATGTCTTTCTAAAATTATCACATCATCCTTTGCTGGCAATTATTTAGCTTTAGATCCTTCACATTTCTTTTGCTTTTAAATTGTCATATAGTAACTTTACTTTTTCTTGAATTGTATGAGTCTTTGTTTTTAAAATAGCAATCCTGCATCTACATAAAAGTTGCATTTTCAATACAAGATAAAAAGTTAATTTACAAAAAGTGCAGTTTTCACACCTCTTGGCACAGCTGCAGCAGTGGGTTATGAAGTTTTTTCTTTTTTTACATTGATTTTTATTCTGGATTCATTTATCTTGAAATAGCAGGCCATCGCAGCTACAGATTTTAATCTGTGGTACATATCAAGCAATTCGTCTTGTTATTGTAATGTCATGACTTGACTTCTTGGAAGCACTGCCAACATCACTAGTGGCACTTTGTATGCGTTCCATGGTGTTGTTCAAGGTTTACAGTGTAACACTGAACATGATGAAAAATGCAAGAGAACTGTGAGAGATCACTTTTTACTGACTTACAAAATTTACTGGCAAGATGAACTGCCCATGGAGAGATGATTAGTATCACATGGCCTTTTTGGTGGCAATTTGGGACACTTGAGCTCACTGAGATAGCTACAGGAGGTAACTACGAAATTATTACAGTATTCCAGGATGTACTACAGTTAATTTTATGCAGTTATGATTTAATACTGCATTTTTACATTTGCTGACATTTCTCTTGACTGCAAATGCTGCCATGTAAGGTCTGCAAGTGTGTGTGTAAGTTTTGATAAATTTTAACATTTTATAATAGATATGTGGCCAGGTGCAGTAGCTCATGCCTGTAATTCCAACACTTTGGGAGGCCAAGGCAAGAGGATTATTTGTGGCTAGGAGTTTGAGACCAGCCTGGGCAACACAGCAAGACCCCATCTCTCGTTTTTTAAAAATTAAAATAGATATGTGTATATTTTATGGAAGTAAATGACAAAGTAGATTCGTATCTATGTGTATTTTTTGCACTCATTACACAACTTTTCTTAATTTTTTTCAGGATTTCCCATCTATGTGGTTTGTAAGTTTTTTCAAATTGTTGCAAAGCTCAAAATTTTCTAATGTATTTATTGAAAAAAATCTGTGTATAAGCGGACACACACAGTTCCAACCAGTGTTGTTCAAGGGTCAACTGTAGTACTAAGAATTTTTTACTTTATTTCATAAGCATTTTTTTAAATGCATGGTTTTTGAGTAAAGGAGAAACGTTATTAGAGATCAGATCAATTTCAGAAAAATACTTCAGACAACAAATTGGAGAATGCAATAAGGAAAAAATGATTAAACACTGAAAGGAGCTCATGTGGTGCAGGTACTAGGGCATTGGTACTGGAGAGAAGAGCGTAGGGCTTTGGGACAAGAAACAGATGTAGTCTGAAAGATTTCCATTTGTGTAGTCTCAATGAATAGATAAACCATGGTTCCATTATTTGAGAGAACATTGGAGGAACAGATTTTACCTGGGGAAGAGTTTGGTTTTGTTATGTTAACATTTATTTTTGAGGTGGCTCTTATTTATTCAACTGATATGTAAGAACAAGTTACATATTAGGGGATTTCACATATAAATTAAATACACATTCTGCTCACATTGCTTTATCCTATTAAAAGATTTCATCCTGATGGAAATGTCCGACAGATTGGACATAGAAAATATCTCATCTAGGTGATGGTTATTGGTACAAGCAGAAATTACCCAGGGGAAAAAGCGTAGAATGAAAACAGGGCCAAGTCAGAAACCCTCAGGATGAGTGGGACAATAATTGATAACTGAAAAAACTAAAAGGGACTTAAGAGAAATAATCAAATGGGAAAGGGTGTCAGATCAGAGATGTGGAGGTGAGCTAAGAAGATGTTACAGAATTGGCATATAAAAAGCTATTAACGATTTTTTAAAAAGAAGTTTTAGTGGAAGAACTAGAAAGGGGTTCCAGGTTGATACACTTGGTATACAAATGTTTTTTCTCTTTTTTTTTAAGTATGGAAATTTCATCGATAACCTAAGACTCTTCACCAAGGGAGGACCCGGTGGAATGGGTTATCCTCGTTTAGGTGGAGAAGGTGGAAAAGGTGGTGACGTCTGGGTTGTAGCCCGGAACAGAATGACTTTAAAACAACTTAAAGACAAGTATCCTCAGAAACGGTTTGTGGCTGGAGTAGGAGCAAACAGCAAGTAAGTAATTACTGAGTGACTTAAATTTTAAAAAATCAAACCCTTCTGGAAATTTTTTTTTAAGTTATAAAATAAAAACTTAATTGCTCATTTGAAGTAAATTATTTCCTGTATTTATAATTGAGCAAAAGCCTAAAATGTCTCAACTCATAAAAGACTGATACTAAAGAATATTTCAGAGTTTTAAAACTTTTTGTCCGTTTCTTTTCCCAATGTCTGTCTGTATTCTTTTTGCACTTTCCCTGTTGAAAAATTATCTGAGTTCCCACTATTTTCTTCTAAAATTATCTTTGACAACCTTTAAGAAAACTTTCTCAGTCTTAACCATGCTACTCCACCCCACTACCATTAGAAGGCAAGATAGCCACTATTAACCTTTTCTTGACTTTTCTAAAACTTTCTGTGTGTTTACACAAATGCAATTATGTGCATAAAATTTTAGAATACAAAAAGGAGAGTACAATATTTTACAATCTGCTATTTTTACTTTTTTTCCCATGTCAAAATTATTCAGAATACCTGCGTAATAAATAACAATTTATTTTGTCGTTTGTCTATTTAGGTTATTGTTGATTTTTTTTTTCCGATTATACCTATAGTACAACATCCTGTGTAGATACTATTTTACATGTTTGTTCAATTATTATTTTGATAAATTCCCAGAAGTAGAATTACTAAAACATTTGTACTAATTTTTTCTTTTATGAGCAGTTTAAGAGTAGCCAGATTTGCCTTCTTTAATGCAAGTACTCTCCTTCGAGGTTAGTTTTTTAGAAGCTTTGCTATTTGGTGGATTTTTTGTTTTTTTATAGATTCATTTGTTCTTTTTTTTTGAGACACAGTCTCATTCTGTTGCCTAGGCTGAGTGTAGTAGGCACTGTCACAGCTCACTGCAGCCTCTACCTTTCAGGCTCAAGTGATCCTCCCACCTCTGCCTCCTAAGTAGCTGAGACTACAGGTGTGTGCCACCATGCCCAACTAATTTTTAAATTTTCTTTTTTTTTTTTTTTTTTTTTAGTAGAAATGGGGTTGTGCTTGGTGTTCAGGCTGGTCTTGACCTCCTGGACTCAAGAGATCCTCCTGCCTCAGCCTCCCAAAGTGCTGAGATTATAGGCATGAGCCACCATGCCTGGCTTTTTCTACCTTATTTGTATTGTAGCAATAATCTCTTCATTTCATGGTTGCAATATTTTAGTTTCAGGTTAAAATGACCTTTGGTGGTTAGCTTAGTGACTTAAATCATTACCCAGTGCCATTTTAGTGGGATATAATGTCTAAAATGCAAAGAAATAATTAGAGATAATTTTAGTTTTTTTAAACCTTGTGTTTGACCATTTAACATCTGCATTAACCAGAGAAATGATTGCTACTGTTCTTTGTAACCATTTTGTGTGTATGTGTGTGTGTACACACACAAGCATACATATATATATGTATACTTTTTTTTGGTAGAGTTAGTGCACTGAAAGGCTCCAAAGGAGAAGACTGTGAAATCCCTGTGCCTGTGGGTATTTCAGTAACTGATGAAAACGGTAAAATTATAGGTGAGTGTACTATAACTTCGAAGGTTGTAAAAATGTGCACATTTTCTAAAATTAAACAATGGAATAGCTTCTCTTGAGTTTCAGAAGTTTTTTAACTAACAATTTTAGTTACTACTCTATAAGAGAGCATTTTTAAAACTTACAAAAGTTAAAATGACTACTAGATTTAAGATTGTTTTAAAGATGTCAGAGTTCTTGCTTGGTCTTAAAATATATAACTAGCCTCTTTTCAGTTGCTTACTGAAGTGTTTTTCTGGGGTCGAACTTTCAATAGATTTGTAAATTGGAATTTCCTGGACTGTTTTTCTGAAAGAACAACATTGCGTTAATGATTCTACTTATTATAGATTTGTAATTGAGAATTTCCTGGCATGTATTTTTGGAAGTAAACTATTACATTAGTGATTCCACTTACTAATCTATAGATTTGTAATTTTGAATTTCCTTGCCTGTATTTCTGAAATAAATAGATTGCATTAGTGATTTCACTTTTTGATCTTTAATGTAAATATTTTTCTCTCTCTTTTTAAGGAGAACTCAATAAGGAGAATGACAGAATTTTGGTAGCTGAAGGAGGTCTTGGTGGTAAATTACTTACAAATTTCTTACCATTGAAAGGCCAGAGACGAATAATTCACCTTGATCTAAAAGTTATAGCTGATGTAGGCCTAGTAGGGTAAGTATCGTTCATTTTTTATTATTATACTTTCAGAGAGATAGTTCTTGAATAGGAAATAAATGTAAATGGTAATTTGGGGCCATAATTTTTTCAAATTTATGGAATTTGGTTGTTGTGTATGTACTAGAAAAATATGCTGCTAAATATTGTTTTCAAATTACCAACATAGAGTTTCATAGTTATTGCTTATTTGTAAAGTTAAGACCAGAGCAATTGAATAGATCAGTGGAAATGTTAGAGAATGCATAAAGAAAAATCAATCAAATGCAATATTATAAGAAGGTTAAATAGTGTTACCAGATATTAAAGAATAATAAATCCAAACAAACCATATTATTATTAAAAGTATATAGAAGGAAATAAAAAGGGAAGAATGATTGACATAACTCTTTTGGGTCTTTTTTCTTTTTTTTTTTTTTGATACAGAGTCTCACTGTGTCACCCAGGCTAGAGTGCAGTGGCGTGATATTGGCTCACTGCAAGCTCGGCCTCCTGGGTTCACGCCATTCTCCTGCCTCAGCCTTCGGAGTAGCTGGGACTACAGGCACCCGCCACCATGCCCAGCTATTTTTTTTTTTTTTTTTTAGTGGAGACGGGGTTTCACCATGTTAGCCAGGATGGTCTTGATCTCCTGACCTCGTGATCCGCCTGCCTCGGCCTCCCAAAGTGCTGGGATTACAGGCGTGAGCCACCGCGCCCGGCCTCTTTTGGGTCTTAACAGAGACATTGAAGTATCATTAGTCAAATGGCTAAAGACCAATACAGACAATCTCAATCCTCAGACTTATGCACTGTTGCTCCCAAATTGAATCCTGCTATGACTGTTTGTATATCCTTCTTGCCTCTGCCTAGGATCTATCTAGTCCCAGTACTGTAGACCTCAGAAGAGTGTCCTCTTCCACCAGCCTCCATTCTTTCATTAAATAATGCTGTTTAGCTCTGGAGTTGCAGTGCGGCTACTACACTGGAAGGGGATAGATAGCAAGATACAGAATACATAAAGGGGCCAGGTGCGGTGGCTCACTCCTGTAATCCCAGTACTTTGGGAGGATGAGGAGGGCAGATCACGAGGTCAGGAGATCAAGACCATCCTGGCTAACCCGGTGAAATCCCGTCTCTAGCTGGGCGTGGTGGCGGGCACCTGTAGTCCCAGCTACTCAGGAGGCTGAGGCAGAAGAGTGGCGTGAACCTGGGAGGCAGAACTTGCAGTGAGCCGAGATCATGCCACTGCACTCCAGCCTGGGCGACAGAGCGAGACTCTGTCTCAGAAAAAAAAACAAAAAAACAACAAATAAAAAACAAAGGAAGAGAAAACTTAAATTTGCATTTGCTGTCTCTCCCCCATCCCCCCTCCCTCCTGCCCTCTCCCTCCGGCCCTATCACAGTATTACACAGTTATTCAGATGGAAAGTTTAAGAACAAGATACGGAAAACTGCCTTGTTACCATCCTACTTCAAATTCCTAGTTCTATTTTTGCTTCCCCATAGCTCCTTTCTAAGTTCTTTTCATCTTCCTCTTCAGGCATCTTACTGCTTCTTTACCAGACTCTTAAGTCTGAATCCTTCGCCTTTTGCCCTGCCTGACCAGCCACTAGAGCTTACCACCATTGGTTTAGGGTTCACAGAGGCCCCTGCTAAATTTATAACAAGAAAAGATGTGATCCTGGCTTTCCATTCACATTTTTTTTTTCAATAAAGCACAGTTATGAGAGTTATTAGATATAAATTCTATAATCCTCTATATTTTCAGGAACGTTATGGGCATAATAGGGTTTTGTGGGCAAGCCTGGCAGTCCAGCGAATCACAATTGCATTTGGCATAAAAATGTGTTTCAAGTTCTGAAGAGAAAACTTTATAGTCTAAGAGGAGCCTAGCACGGCTTAGTCATAAAAGTGGAGTGGCATGGAGGACTCAGCTTAGACTATTTAGGTTAGGATCTCAAATCCTCTGGAGGCTGGCCAGCTGGTCTTGGGTAAATTATACAGCCTCTCTAAGCCTTTGTTTTCTCTTCTTTTTTTCCTTTTCTTTTCTCTTATTCTTCCTTCACTGTAGTTTTGTTTGTTTTTTTTTCCACTACGTCATTTGTTTTCTCATTTTTAATAGTGTATGGAGATAGGTCTTTCCTTAAAACATTGGTGGGTAAGATAATGCATTTACAGCAGAAGACATGGTTTGCATTTTTGTACGTTCCATGAATTGTAGCTGCTGTCTTCATCATAATTATATTGCCAGCTTACTGGAAAACTGCATATAGTGATATACTAAGCTTCTCAGAAGTAGGTTTGAAATTTGTCAGTAATTAAAGCATCAGGATTCTTAAGCATATGAAAAGAGAATGGGGGAAAAAGATTTTTAAATAGAATGTTTAATATGTTTTCTAGTGTTTTTAAATTAGGCAACTATTCTTGAAGAGTTACTACTATGAATACTGGCATAAGTAGATATCCTTTTAGCTGCTTTTGGAAATGGACTGAATGAATCATAGAAGAAAGTTATTGTACAACTAACAGATTTGTGCTGCTGTTGTCAAATCTGATCTTTGCATAGGCTGGATTTTAGCCTCTAAAATTTTCACTGGGTATTTTTCAAGAAAAATTTCAAATATCTGTTCTTCAATCATTAGCATCATCTTTCTGTCTTTGATCTTCTTGGAAATAGTTGCTTGCATTATGTGCTCAATCATTATGAAAATATGAGGATGTTGGAAACCAGCAAGTCCAGCTAGTAATAATTATGGATAAAAATGGCTACAATTTGCTTTTCAAAACTCTAAGAACCTGGATGAAACAGGGTATGAAAAAAACATATGTTCCAGGAGAAACAAGTCATTAAGAAACCTCACATAATTTTATTTTAAATTCATTACAGAAAGATTTTTTTTTAATGAGGGAAATTGTTGAAATACCTCCAGCTTATAAGTTTTTATAGAATTCTAAATTAATATTTGCAGAATATTCCACCATTATTCCAAGTGAAAGTTTGGCAGAGTTTTTGAAATACCTTCTTAAAATTTGAATAAGAACTCTGTGAAGGCGAGAATCATTTTGTCTCATTGCTTAGTACGTTGCCTGATACAAAGTCAGTGCTCAATAAATACTTGTTGGATAAATTTAATGAAAATATATGAATGAGATTTAGGAATGAATGTTTTAAGTAACCCCCATTCCTAGTACTGTCTTTCATACATGGTGGGCCTTTCTTGAGGGAAATTTAGCAGTATAATCAAAAGCCTTTAAAATGAGCTTATATTTTATCCAGTATTTCTTCATGTAGACATTTATTCCAAGAAAGAAATCAAAGATGTGTGCAAAGAGAAGTCCTAGCCAGAAAAATCAGGCAAGAGAAAAAAAGGGCATTCAAATAGGAAAGAAGGAAGTCAAACTATCTGTTTGCCAACCATATGATCTTATACCTTGAAAACCCTACAGACTCCTTCAAAAGACTCCTAGATTTGATAAATGAATTCAGTAAACTCTCAGGTTACCAAATCAGTATACACAAATCAATAGCACTGCTATACACCAACAACAACCAAGCTGAGAATTAAATCAAGAACTCAATCCCTTTTACAACAGCTACAAAAAATAAAATACCTAAGAATATACCTAACCAAGGTCGTGAAAGATCTCTACAAGGAGAACTGCAGACACTGCTGAAAGAAATTGTTGATGACACAGACAAATGGAAATACATCCCATGTTCATGGATTGGAAGAATCAGTACTGTGAAAATGACCATACTGCCCAGAGAATCTACACATTCAATGCAATTTCTGTTAAAATACCACTATTATTTTTCACAGTATTAGAAAAAACCCTAAAATTCATATGGAATCAAAAAAGCGCGAATAGCCAAAGCAATCTTAAGCAAAATGAACAAATCCAGAGGAATCATATTACGTGACTTCAAATTATATTACAATGTTATAGTAACCAAAACAGCATGGTATTAGTATAGAATTAGGTACATAAACCAATGGAAGAGAATAGAGAACCCAGAAATAAAGCCAAATACTTAAGACCAACTGATCGTTAACAAAGCACACAAAAACATAAACTGGGGAAGGACACCCTATTCAAAAAATGATGCTGGGAAAATTGGATATCCAAATGTAGAATAATGAAACTGGATTCATATCTCTCATTAGATACAAAAATTAACTCAAGATAGATTAGGTTTTAGCCTAAGACCTGAAACTATAAAAATTCTAGAAACGTAGGAAAAACCCTTCTGGACATTGGCCTAGACAAAGAATTTGTGACTAAGATCTCAAACCAAATGCAACATAAATAAATAAATGGGACCTAATTGAAGTAAAAATCCTCTGCACAGCAAAAGGAAGAATCAACAGAGTAAACAGCCTACAGAATGAGAGAAAGTATTTGTAAACTCTGCATCTAACAGAGGACTAATATACAGAGTCTACAAGGAACTCAAATCAGCAAGGAAAAAACAATTCCATTAAAAAGTGGATGAATGACATGGGCATTTCTCAAAAGAAGATATGCATACAAATGGCCAAGAAGCGTATAAGAAAATGTTCAGCATCACTAATACTCAGGGAAATGCATATTAAAACCACAGTGATTTACCAACTTAGCCAGAATGGTCATTATGGAAAAGTCAAAAAACAATAGGTGTTGACATAGATGTGGTGAAAAGAGAACTCTTACACTTTTTTTTTTTAATTTTTTTTTTTTAATTACACTTTAAGTTCTAGGGTATGCACAACATGCAGGTTTGTTACATAGGTATACATGTGCCATGTTGGTTTGCTGTACCCATCAACTTGTCATTTACATTACATATTTCTCCTAATGCTATCCCTGCCCCAGACCCCCTATACCCTCACAGGCCCCGTGTGTGATGTTCCCCACCCTGTGTCCATATGTTCATTGTTCAGCTCCCACTTATGAGTGAGAACATGCAATGTTTGATTTTCTGTCCTTGTGGTAGTTTACTGAGAATGATGGTTTCCAGCTGCATCCATGTCCCTGCAAAGGACATGAACTCATCCTTTTTTATGGCTGCATAGCATTCCATGGTATATATGTGCCACATTTTCTTAATTCAGTCTATCATTGGTGGACATTTGGGTTAGTTCCAAGTCTTTGCTATTGTGAATAGTGCCGCAATAAACATACGTGGGCATGTGTCTTTATAATGGCATGATTTATAATCCTTTGGGTGTATACCCAGTAATGGGATTGCTGGGTCAAATGATGTTTCTAGTTCTAGATCCTTGAGGAATTGCCACACTGACTTCCACAATGGTTGAACTAATTTATACTCCCACCAACAGTGTAAAAGCGGTCCCATTCTCCACATCCTCTCCAGCATCTGTTGTTTCCTGATTTTTTAATGATTGCCATTCTAACTGGCATGAAATGGTATCTCATTGTGGTTTTGATTTGCATTTCTCTGATGACCAGTGATGATGAGCATTTTTTCGTATGTCTGTTGGCTGCATGAATGTCTTCTTTTGAGAACTATCTGTTCATATCCTTTGCCCGCTTTTTGATGGGGTTGTTTTTTTCTTGTAAATTTGTTTAAGTTCTTTGTAGATTCTGGATATTAGCCCTTTGTCGGATGGGTAGATTGCAAAAATTTTCTCCCATTCTGTAGATTGTCTCTTCACTCTGATGATAGTTTCTTATACTGTGCAGAAGCTCTTTCATTTGATTAGATTTCATTTGTTAATTTTGGCTTTTGTTGCCCTTGCTTTTGGTGTTTTAGTCATGAAGTCATTGCCCATGCCTATGTCCTTTGCCTAGGTTTTCTTCTAGGGTTTTTATGGTTTTAGGTCTTACATTTAAGTCTTTAATCAATCTTGAGTTAATTTTTGTATAAGGTGTAAGGAAGGGATCCAGTTTCAGCTTTTTACATATGGCTAGCCAGTTTTCCCAGCACCACTTATTAAATAGGGAACCCTTTCCCCATTGCTTGTTTTTGTCAGGTTTGTCAAAGATCAGATGGTTGTATATGTGTGGGGGTATTTCTGAGGCCTCTGTTCTGTTCCATTGGTGTATATATCTGTTTTGGTATCAGTACCATGCTGTTTTTGTTACTGTAGCCTTGTAGTATAGTTTGAAGCCAGGTAGCATCATGCCTCTAGCTTTGTTCTTTTTGCTTAGGATTGTCTTGGCAATGCAGGCTCTTTTTTGGTTCCATATGAACTTTAAAGTAGTTTTTTCCAATTCTGTGAAGAAAGCCAGTGGTAGCTTGATGGGGATGGCATTGAATCTATAAATTACCTTGGGTAGTATGGCCATTTTCACGATATTGATTCTTCCTATTCATGAGCATGGAATATTCTTCCATTTGTTTGTGTCCTCTTTTATTTCATTGAGCAGTGGTTTGTAGTTCTCTTTGAAGAGGTCCTTCACATTCCTTGTAAGTTGGATTCCTAGGTATTATATTATCTTTGTAGTAATTGCAAATGGGAGTTCACTCATGATTTGGCTCTCTGTGTGTCTGTTATTGGTGTATAAGAATGTTTGTGATTTTTGCACATTGATTTTGTATCCTGAGACTTTGCTGAAGTTGCTTATCAGCCTAAGGTGATTTTGGGCTGAGACGATGGAGTTTTCTAACTATACAGTCATGTCATCTGCAAACAGGACAATTTGACTTCCTCTTTTCCTAATTGAATACCCTTTATTTCTTTCCCTTGCCTGACTGCCCTGGCCAGAACTTCCAACACTATGTTGAATAGGAGTGGTGAGAGAGGGCATCCTTGTCTTATGCTGGTTTTCAAAGGGAATGCTTCCGGTTTTTGCCTGTTTGGTATGAGATTGGCTGTGGGTTTGTCATAAATAGCTCTTATTATTTTGAGATACATTCTGTTGATACCTAGTTTCTTGAGAGTTTTTAGCATGAAAGGGTGTTGAATTTTGTCAAAGGCCTTTTCTGTATCTATTCAGATAATCATGTGGTTTTTGTCATTGCTTCTGTTTATGTGATGGATTAGGTTTATTGATTTGTGTATGTTGAACCAGCCTTGCATCCCAGGGATGAAGCCAGCTTAATTGTGGTGGATACGCTTTTTGAAGTGCTGCTGGATTCGGTTTTGCCAGTATTTTGTTGAGGATTTTCACATCGATGTTCATCAGGATCATTGGCCTAAAATTCTTTTTTTTTTTTTTTTTTTCTTTTTCTTTTTGTATCTCTTCCAGGCTTTGGTATCAGGATGATGCTAGCCTCATAGAATGAGTTAGGGAGGATTCCCTCTTTTTCTATTGATTGGAATCATTTCAGAAGGAATGGTACCAGCTCCTCTTTGTACCTCTGATAGATTCGACTCTGAATCCGCCTGGTCCTGGATTTTTTTTGGTTGGTAGGCTATTAATTATTGCCTCAATTTCAGAGCCTGTTACTGGTCTATTCAGAAATTCAACCTCTTCCTGGTTTAATCTTGGGAGGGTGTATGTGTCCAGGAATTTATCCATTTCTTGTAGATTTTCTAGTTTATTTGTGTAGAATTATTTATAGTATTCTCTGATGGTAGTTTGTATTTCTGTGGAATCAGTAGTGATATCCCCTTTATCATTTTTTATTGCATCTATTTGATTCTTTTCTCATTTCTTCTTTATTAGTCTTGCTAGTGGTCTATCTGTGTTGCTGATTTAAAAAAAAAAAACAGCTCCTTGATGCATTGATTTTTTTTTTTTAAAGGCTATTTTGTCTCTGTCGCTATCAGTTCTGCTCTGATCTTAGTTATTTCTTGCGTTCTGCTAGCTTTTGAGTTTGTTTGTTCTTGCTTCTCTAGTTCTTTTAATTGTGATGTTAGGGTGTCAATTTTAGATCCTTCCTGCTTTCTCTTGTGGGCATTTAGTGCTATAATTTCCCTCTACACACTGTTTTAAATGTGTCCCAGAGATTCTGGTATGTTGTATCTGTGTTCTCATTGGTTTCAAAGAACATCCGTATTTCTGCCTTCATTTCATTATTTACCCAGGAGTCATTCAGGAGCAGGTTGTTCAGTTTCCATTTGGTTATGTGATTTTGAGTGAATTTCTTAATCCTGAGTTCTAATTTGATTGCACTGGTCTGAGAGACAGTTTCTTGTGTTTTCTGTTGCTTTGCATTTGCTGAGGAGTGTTTTACTTCTCATTATGTGGTCAATTTTAGAATAAGTGCAGTGTGCTGAGAAGAATATATATTCTTTTTTTTTTTTTTTTTGAGACAGAGTCTCGCTCTGTTGCCCAGGCTGGAGTGCAGTGGCGCCATCTCGGCTCACTGCAAGCTCTGCAATGAGAATGGTTCCCACCATTCTCCTGCCTCAGCCTCCCAAGCAGCTGGGACTACAGGCGCCTGCCACCATGCCTGGCAAATTTTTTGTATTTTTAGTAGAGAGGGGTTTCACCGTGTTAACCAGGATGGTCTTGATCTCCTGACCTCGTGATCCGCCCACCTTGGCCTCCTAAAGTGCTGCGATTACAGGCGTGAGCCACCGTGCCTGGCCGAAGAATGTATATTCTGTTGATTTGTGGTAGAGAGTTCTGTAGATGTCTGTTAGGTCCAGTTTGTCCAGAGCTGAGTTCAAGTCCTTGATATTCTTGTTACCCTTCTGTCTCATTGATATAATATTGACAATGGGGTGTTAACGTCTCCCATTATTATTGTGTGGGCATCTAAGTCTGTTTGTAGCTCTCTAAGGACTTGCTTTATGAATCTGGGTGCTCTTGTATTGGGTGCATACATATTTAGGATAGTTAGCTCTTCTTGTTGAATTGATCCCTTTACCATTATGTAATGGCCTTCTTTGTCTCTTTTGATCTTTATTGGTTTAAAGTCTGTTTTATCAGAGACTGGGATTGCAACCCCTGCTTCTTTTTTTTTTTTTTTGCTTTCCATTTGCTTGGTAGATCTTCCTCCATCCCTTTATTTTGAGCCTATGTATGTCTCTGCATGTGAGATGGGTCTCCTGAATACAGCACACCAATGGGTCTTGACTCTTTATCCAATTTGCCAGTCTGTGTCTTTTAATGTGGGCATTTAGCCCATTTACATTTAAGGTTAATATTGTTATGTGTGAATTTGATCTTGCCATTATTATATTAACTGGTTATTTTGCCCGTTAATTGATGCAATTTCTTTGTAGCGTCAATAGTGTTTACAATTTGGTATGTTTTTGCAGTGTCTGGTACCGGTTGTTCCTTTCCATGTTTAGGGCTTCCTTCAGGGTCTCTTGTAAGGCAGGCCTGGTGGTGACAAAATCTCTCAGCATTTGCTTGTCTGTAAAGGATTTTGTTTCTCCTTCACTTATGAAGCTTAGTTTGGCTGGATAGGAAATTCTGGGTTGAAAATTCTTTAAGAATATTGAATATCAGCCCCCACTCTCTTCTGGCATGTAGGGTTTCTGCCGAGAGATCCACTGTTAGTCTGATGGGCTTCCCTTTGTTGGTAACCCAACCTTTCTCTCTGGCTGCCCTTAACATTTTTTCCTTCATTTCAAACTTGGTGAATCTGACAATTGTGTGTCTTGGAGTTGCTCTTCTCAAGGAGTAGCTTTGTGGTGTTCTCTGTATTTCCTGAATGTGAATGTTGGCCTGCCTTGCTAGGTTGGGGAATTACTCCTCGATAATATCCTGCAGAGTGTTTTCTCACTTGACTCCATTCTCGCACTTTGAGGTACCGAACACCAATCAGACGTAGATTTGGTCTTTTCACATAGTCCCATATTTCTTGGAGGCTTTGTTTGTTGCTTTTACTTTTTTTTATCTAATCTTGTCTTCTCACTTTATTTCATGAATTTGATCTTCGATCACTGATATCCTTTCTTCCACTTGATCGAATCGGCTATTGAAGCTTGTGCATGAGTCATGAAATTCTCATCTTGTGGTTTTCAACTCCATCAGGTCATTTAAGGTCTTCTCTATACTGTTTATTCTAGTTTGCCATTCATCTAACCTTTTTTTTTTAAGGTTTTTAGCTTCTTTGCGATGGGTTAGAACATTCTCCCTTAGCTCAGTGAAGTTTGTTATTACTGCCCTTCCGAAGCCTACTTCTGTCAATTCATCAAACTCATTCTCCATCCTGTTTTGTGCCCTTGCTGCCGAGCAGCTGCAGTCCTTTGGAGGAGTAGAGGCTCTCTGGTGTTTGGAATTTTCAGCTTTTCTGCTCTGGTTTCCCCCCATCTTTGTGTTTTTATCTACCTTTGGTCTCTGATGTTGGTGACCTACAGATGGGGTTTTGGTGTGGATGTGCTTTTTGTTGATGTTGATGCTAATCCTTTCTGTTTGTTAGTTTTCTTTCTAACAGTTGGGCTTCTTAGCTGCAGGTCTGTTGGAGTTTGCTAGAGGTCCACTCCAGACCCCATTTGCCTGGGAATCACCAGTGGAGGCTGCAGAACAACGAATATTGCTGCCTGATTCTTCCTCTGGAAGCTTCATCCTAGAGGGGCACCCACCTGTATGAGGTGTCTGTCGGCCCCTACTGGGAGGTATCTCCCAGTCAGGCTTCACGGTGGTCAGGGACCCACTTAAGGAGGCAGTCTGTCCTTTCTCAGAGCTCGAACGCCATGCTGGGAGAACCACTGCTGTCTTCAGAGTTGTCAGACTAGGACGTTTAGGTCTGCCAAAGCTGTCTGCTGCCTTTTGTTCTGATATGCCCTGCCCTGAGAGGTTATACCTAGAGAGGCAGTAGGCCTTGCTGAGCTGTGGTGGGCTCCACCCCGTTTGAGCTTCCAGGCCTCTTTGTTTACACTGTGAGCACAAAACCTCCTACTCAATCCTCAGCAATTGCGGATACCCCTCCACCTGCCAAGCTGCAGCTTATGGCAGGTCAGTCTTAGACTGCTGCGCTAGCAGTGAGCAAGGCTCCACTGGCTTGGGACCCGCTGAGCCAGGCACAGGAGGGTATTTCCTGGTCTGCCGGTTGCGAAGACTGGGGGAAAAGTGCAGTATTTAGGCAGGAGTGTATGATTCCTCCAGTACAGACTGTCACAACTTCTCTTGGCTAGGAAAGGGAAATCCCCCAACCCCTTGCCCATCCCGGGTGAGGTGACACCACACCCTGCTTCGGTTCGGCCTCCGTGCACTGCACCCACTGTCCCACCAGTCTTAATGAGATGAACCAGGTACCTCAGCTGGAAATGCAGAAATCACCTATCTTCTGCGTCAGTCTCGCTGGGAGCTGCAGACCGGAGCTGTTCCTATTCGGCCATCTTGGAACTTAACTTTTACGCTCATAAAGTCATACAGAGTGGTATAATGGACATTGGAGACTTAGAGGGAGGAAGGACAGGAGACTCAATGGGAGGGATGATAGAAGGGCAGTGAGGGATGCAAAATTACCTATTGCGTACAGTATACACTGCTTGGGTGATGGGTACCCTAAAATTCACTAGTGAGTGAGAATGTAAATTAGAACAACCTATATGGAAAACAGTATGGAGATTTCTCAAAGAACTGAAAGTAGAAATATCATTTCATCCAGCAATCCCACTACAGGATATCTACCCAAAGGAAAAGAAGTCATTATATCAAAAAGATACCTGCACACATGTTTATCACAGTATCATTCAGAATTGCAGACATGGAATCAACCTGGGTGCCCATCAACCAGTGAATGAAGAAAATTGAGTGTGTGTGTGTGTGTATCTATATATACACACACCATAGAATACTACTCAGCCATAAGAAAGAATGAGGATATCTTCCTAAGGAAGTAACTCAGGAACGGAAAACCAAGTGCCACATATTGTCACTTATAAGTGGGAGCTAAGCTGTGGGTACACAGAGGCATGCAGAGTGGTGTAATGAACATTGGAGACTTAGAGGCAGGGAGGATAGGAGGACTGTGAGGGATGAAAAACTACCTATTAGGTACAATGTACATTACTTGGGTGATGGGTACACTAAAATCCCAGACTTCGCCAGTACACAATCTGTCCATGTAACAACAAAAAAATCACTTTTACCCGTAAAACTATTGAAATAACAACATTAAAAGAAATAGGCTGAGTTCAGTGGCTCATGCCTGTAATCCCAGCACTTTGGGAGGCCAAGGTGGGCAGATCACGAGGTCAGGAGATTGAGGCCATCCTGGCTAACATGGTGAAACCCCGTCTCTACTAAAAATACAAACAAAATTAGCCAGGCATGGTGGCGGGCGCCTGTAGTCCCAGCTACTCGGGAGGCTGAGGCAGAAGAATGGCGGGAACCCGGGAGGCAGAGCTTGCAGTAAGCTGAGATGGCACCACTGCACTCCAGCCTGGGCAACAGAGCAAGATTCCGTCTCAAAAGAAAAAAGAAAAAAAAAAGATACGAGCCATTAAGCCATGAAAAGATGAAAAAAAGTTGCAAAGGTTTAAACATAGTCATTGCATTGTTTAAAGTTATTTAGAAAAAAAACAAATAATACGCACTTGTTTGCATAAAGAAAAAGGTGTCTATGAGTTCCACCACCCAGAAATAGCTATTAACAGTGTCTACCTGTATACGTATTTTTTACACTGTTATTTAGAGTGAAAAACTGTAGACAATGTAAATGTCTGTCAATAGGAAATTCGTTAAGTAAATTACACTTCACCACCGAAAAGTGTTCACCTTGTATTATTCAGTTTAGAGAGTAGGCCAACCAACTATAAAGTAATTTTCCCTTGCTTCCTTCAAAAAAATATTAAAACTTGAACATGGTTAAGACTCTGTAACAACTGCAAATTTTTTACAGAAAATACAGGGAAAAAGAGCATGTTAAGTGTCCATGTAGGTGCCAGTAGAAAAATGAAGACTTCGGAAAAGAAACTCTGGGACAAATGACCCAGTTTCTTTAAAAATAAAATTGCAGATGGGAAACAAGATGGAAGGGGGAGCTTGAAAAGAGATTTGAGACACATCAGGTATTTGTAACATACAGACCTTATTTGGTTAAGACGTGTATTGCCAGTGTATTAATATTTATTGAAGCTGGGTGATAGCTAAATGGAATTCATTACACCTCTCTACTTTTGTATATATACGTTTGAAAATTTCTGTAAAAATTTTTTTTAAAGCAGTTTACAAAACAATGTAATATTTTGTCAGTGTTTAGCTGGAGATAGTAAGTTGCAGGTGTTTTTCTTTTTTGTTTAATTTCTTTCTGTTTTTCTATGACTTCCAACAGGTTTTTATTTTTAAATCATAATTAGAATAATTATTATACACTTTCAGTACTGAAACATCTTCAGTGTCCAGCATGAATTTATCTTTACCTTTTTTGTAAGTGTATGTTCTCAAGTTTTTCAAGATTATTTATAATACATTTATATTCTACTTTTAATCCCAAATATATTGAAGAAGACTACTTGAATTGTTAGGAATTCAGAGATAATAATATTGACATTTGTGTATAATTTTATATTCTTGTTTCAGATTTCCAAATGCTGGAAAATCCTCTTTGCTAAGTTGTGTTTCTCATGCAAAACCTGCAATCGCAGATTACGCATGTAAGTATAATTTGATTGTATATTTTAATGAGTGGAGGTAAACTTTTAAAGACTAATACTTCTCTGAGAATGAATAAAATGACAACTCTGAGGGTATCCTTAGTTGGAAAACTTTTGGCAGATAGACTGCTGTTGCACAGGCCAAAGTGCAGTTGCATGATCATGGCTCATTGCAGCCCAGGCTAAAGCCATCACCCTGCCCCAGCCTCCCATGTAGCTGGGACTACAGGTGTGTGCCACCATGCTTAGCTAATTTTTTTTTTTTGTGCGTGGGGTGGGGTGGCAGGGCAGGGACAGGAGTTTCCTTATGTTGCGCAGGCTGGTCTTGAGCTCCTGGGCTGAAGTGATCTCCCACCTTGGCCTTCTAAATTGCTGGGATTATAGACGTGAGCCACCCTCCCCAGCCATATTTTCCATTAATCTTTGAAACCTCTGTACCCCTCAGCAAAGTTCCTTAAACAGGTTAGACACTTTATTGCATTTATTTTCCTGTTGCATAGTAGTTTATTTGGTTTAGTTAGGATTTTATGAACCACTTACCCTTTATCAGGCACTGTGATAAGTACCAGGAAGACTGAGTTGAATACTTCCATTCTTTTAGCAGATACTTATTTTTAGGAGCCATATTAGGTTCTGGGATTACAAAGACTGATAAACAGAAACAGCTCCTATTTTGACTTTTATTGAGTTTGTAGACTAGTGGAGTAAGGCATATATATCACTGATAAATATAAGGGAATATAAAAGGATACTATGAAAGAATGTAGATGACTGCTTTAGGCTTCCTTAAGGATGTGTGATTTTGGACTGATATATGAGGGAATCATTACGAGTTAATTAGTAAAATAGAGTGGAGGGTGAAGGGTCTTTAATCAGAGGAAATAGATTTGTGTGTCTGGAGAATATGAAGTAAGGGAAAGAATCGAGATGAGCCTGGAGGTGTAAGAGAGCATGTCACATAGACCGTTTAGGCTGTATTTGATTTTTGTATCTTAAGAGCAATTGGAAGCATTTAAGCAAGGAATAAAATGCTTAAGTTTGCTCCTCACAGAGATCTCCACCTATAATATAGAAAATGGATTGGCGTGGGACATGAAGGGGGTCTGAGAAAACCAGTTAGTAGGCTCTTGTGGTAGCTAGATGAAATATAAAAGAAGCTTTGGTTAAAAGTAATGAGTATGATAAGATCTCTGCCATCATTAAAAGGACAGAGAATGCCATTAACTTGGAAAATAAAATCAAGCCATTCTAAAATTAGACTGTGACGAAGTAGAGTGAAGTTTGGGCTAATTGCTATAAATCACAAGGCCAATATTTGTTACAATATGTAGGACTTGAGAAGGAAAAGCTTTTAGTCATAGGAAAGAGGCTAGTGTGGGATTGATGAGGCTTAAGGATAACAATGAGAAGGAACTAGAGGATAACTGAATGAGAAGGAACTAGAAAAATTTCACCCACAGATCCAGTGATAGAAACCTAATATCTGACCCTCCTGAACATCTATCACACACCTTAAAGTGCAATAGAAGAATGTTGAGGTTCAGTAATTACATTAGGCCTATGCAGATTATAAAAATCTGTATTTGTCTTTTTCCAAATACTATTTATTTGTTTATTTATTTATCTATTTTAGAGACAGGGTCTAGCTCTGTCACCCAGGCAGGAGTACAGTGGCATGATCATCATACCTCACTGCAACTTTGAACTCCTGGGCTCAAGCAGTCCTTCCACCTCAGCCTCTGGAGTAGCTAGGACTACAGGTGCACTGCCATGTCTGCCTAATTTTAAATTTTTTGTAGAAATGGGGTCTCACTATGCTGCCCAGGCTCATCTTGAACTCCTAGCTTCAAATGATCCTCCTGCCTTGACTTCCCAAAGCATTGAGATTACAGACATGAGCCACAACACTTGGCCCTCCAAGTACATGTTAAATAGCAAAGATAATAATAGTTTCCATTTTAGCAAATTAGAACAAAATCTGAATTGTAATATTGTTTATTCCATACATAATGCCAAGACAGTTTTGAGAGTACCAGCCCTAAAATAAATTCTACTCTTAATTTATTGCTGTGTTTTCTTTTAGTTACAACATTAAAGCCTGAACTTGGAAAGATTATGTACCGTGATTTCAAACAGGTAGGTGTTTTTAAAGTAAAACACTATATTAGAAGTCAGAGTACTTGGTTTTGGTACTTACTTGGATTTTATAGTATTTGCCTGTTTCTGTGGTGTTAGGGGAGAAAAGGTAACAAGATTTTGTTTATAAGTGAAACTGGTCAGATTAATTCTAAGCACTATCATAATAAAATATTTAATTTCTTACAAAGGTTAGGTCTAGTTTATCCCTACAACATTATGTCTTCTTCTTGGTCTTGGTTTCTTCTTATTGCAAGTCTTCCTTTTACTACTATATTGGATTATTTGTCTTCATTTTTTAAAAATACTTTCTAAAGTTCGTAATAATTTTATTCCAATTTTCTTTTTTTGAAAAAAAAGTGTTTTAATGGAGTTTTAGTCTCAACCAGCTATTAAAATTCATTTTTCCTTCATAAAGTAACAACTGTGGATCTTCTGCATAATTAGAATAAAAACTAAAAAAAAGAAAGTAACAATATTTAAAATATAATGTACAATCTGGTAGGTGTGCTCCTTACGTATGCGTAAAGTATGATAATATATAATATTACAGTAACAGAATGTTGCTGTAATGGTAGACACAGTATACATTTGTTAAAATCCATAGAATGTACAGCACCAAGAATTAAACAATTTTGTAAAGTATAGACTTTGGGTGCTAACGATGCATCAATATAGATTCATATAGTTTTATGACGTAATTTAAAGAAACATTAAAAAATTGTATGCGGTTATAATAGTGATATAACATTAAAATATAAAACTTCAGTTATAATATAGAATGTTAAATGTAAGTAAAATTGTATTAAATATAGGATAATATGAATATAGAGAACAATATTTAGAGGAAAAGAGAACATCATTTATACCTAATTTTTAAGGGAAATCAGTAGAGGAAATTTCAGGACATGAGACTTCTGTTATACATGCTGCTTTATCAGCTTCCTTTAAGACCCTGAATTCTTTATCTACACTGGGCAGGGGATGTTGAGTACTGCCTCTCATTCTTTATTGCACTTCAGAATTATCTGGGTGGTCTAAGAACAGCAATGATAAGTGATGCTTAGGCCCCAGAGATTTGAAACTAAATCTCTTGGGGGTAGGACCTGGGCATTTGTAGCTTTTAAGAGTTCCCTACATGATTACGATGCACAGTGAGATTTGAAAAGCACAAGTGTGGCCGGGCGTGGTGGCTCACACCTGTAATCCCAGCACTTTGGGAGGCTGAGGTGGGCGGATCACGAGGTCAGGAGATCGAGAGCATCCTGGCTAACACGGTGAAACCCCATCTCTACTAAAAATACAAAAATACAAAAAAAAAAAAATCAGCTGGGTATGGTGGCAAGTGCCTGTAGTCCCAGCTACTCCAGAGGCTAAGGCAGGAGAATGGCGTGAACCCGGGAGGTGGAACTTGCAGTGAACTGAGATTGAACCACTGCACTCCAGCCTGGGCGACAGAGCGAGACTCTCTCAAAAAAAAAAAAACACAAATGTAGAATGATGGTTAATAATTATTATTCCCTCTAAAAGGAGTCTAGGAAACTGTATTCTATTAAGTTGGTGCAAAAGTAACTGTGGTTTTGGCCATTAAAAGTAACGGCCAAAAGTAGAAGAAAGTAGGAGAGCCACAACTACAACTCGGGTTTGTCAAATACTGTTTCACCTGACTGATCTTACTTGAATACTGGAACAAGATGAGATGATGACTAGGTGACAAGGAAGCATGCTCAGGTGAATGAACTTCTAGATGATAGAACTCTGCTCCTCATATAATGCCATGAGATTTGCTTAAGTAAAAACAATAATGACCTACAAAAATGTGAAGCATTAACAAACATGGCACTACAAAGAACAGGTGAAAAGAATCACACCTCTATTAATATAGTAAAGTCTATTAAAAGTAATGCTAAAACCACAGTTACTTTTACACCAACCTAATACTTTGTGAGAATGGTTGATCATCCTGCTAGTATAATATGAACAGAAAAGGAACAATGGTGCCAGATCATTACAAATTGAATTTAAAATGCAGAGCTGTACCTGGCAAATGTCTGCTGAATTAATATCTTTGTAAACTTGTATGAATTCAGAGTGTAAAGGTTGAAATTCTATGAAAAGTTCATATTGGACAATACCATTTAGGAAATTATAAATACATTTTAAACTAGGGATTAGTGTGGTGGCTCACGCCTGTAATCCCAGCACTTTGGGAGGCTAAGGTGAGAGGATCACTTGAGGATCAGAGTTTGAGAGCAGCCTGTGTGAGATAGCGAGACCCTGTTTCTACAAAAATTTTTTTTGTTAACTGGGCATGGTGGTGCGCACCTGGCATCTTAGCTGCTTGGGAGACTGAGGTGGGAACATGGCTGAGCCCAGGAGCTCGAGGCTACAGTGAGTTATGGTCACACCACTGCACTCAAGCCTGGGTGACAGCAAGATCCTGTCTCTAAAATAATAATAAATAAATGTTAAACTAATCTGTAAAATTCCTCAATTATTAGATTAATAGTAGATATGGGACTCTAATATCTGATAACAAGATTTTAATTCTTAATACTGTACATTAATTTTGCTTTTATAGTATCTTGACTTTTCAGAGATTTAGTAGTAATCATAAGTTAGGAACTATTTATATTTGAAATATCTTGAGAATTTTTGGATATGATTGAACTTGTGGTTTTCATACATTTTCCTTTTTCATTAACCATTTAACTTTGTATTAGATATCAGTAGCTGATCTTCCAGGTTTAATAGAAGGAGCACATATGAACAAAGGAATGGGCCACAAATTCCTCAAGCATATAGAAAGAACTAGACAACTACTTTTTGTTGTAAGTCATATGCATACTAATGTGGTGATGTTCAAGTAAATTGAAAACCAATGAATTTAGTTTTTCTAAGAATTTTTTTATAAATAAGAAAGTGGTAGCATATGTTACTCCACTAAGTCTTTTATAATACGGGGATGGAAGTGACATTGTTTACTATATCATATGTAAGTTTGGCCATACTTGCCAACATGTATTTCCTTAAGATTTCCAACATACTTCCGTATTATATAGTATCACAGTATCTCTTTCATTTTTCATTGATGGTGCTAGAGTTATATATGAGATTGTCTTTACTCATACAAGTTGTCTTATCCTAGTTTTTTATTAATGACTATAATTTTATCAGAATAATTAAAGTTATCTTAACATCTCTATTTCTGTTATTTATTTTGAATTACTAAATAACAAGTAGAATACAGAGAAATTGTTTTTAGCTTGAGAGAATAAAACATTTTAAAACATAGAAATGTATAGCTATTCTTATGTTAAAGGCTGTCTCTTTCCTTCTCTTTTTTTAGGTTGATATTTCTGGATTTCAGCTTTCTTCTCACACTCAATACAGAACTGCTTTTGAAACCATAATACTGCTCACAAAAGTAGGTTTTCTGTTTTACTGTGTTCTGTATTTGGTCTAATATGTAGGAATATAAGACTCTATGAAATAACATAATTACAGCCTATACATACTCTGCCTTTAAAGCTTTGATGTCAGTTAAAGAATTACTTAAACTTGTTGTCTCCAGTTCCTCTACATTCATTTACTCCTCGAACTACTGCAATGGATAAAACACTCCTGGGCTTCCAAATCCCTATTACATACTTCCCAGACTTTTATCTTGCTTCGGCTTTGGCACGTTGTCTAATTCTTCTTGTTTCTCATTCTTAGTTTTGTGACCTGTAATCTTCTGGTTCTATTTCTACTCTTAACAGTATTTCTCAGTCTACTTTTTAGGCTCTTTTTTTTCCTCGTCCTTTAAGTAACATTATTCAAAGTTCTGTCCTAACCTTATTTTGCAAATCCACTCTCATTGCTTTAGTTATGATTAATAATATTGATAACTGCCAGATCTGTAGCTGATACCTAGATCTTTTCATTGTTCTTTTTTTTATTTGAGACAGTCTTGCTTTGTCTGCCAGGCTAGAGTGCAGTGGTATGATCTCAGCTCTCTCTGTCTCCCGAGCTCAAGCGATTCTCCTGCCTTAGCCTCCCAAGTAGCTGGGATTACAAGCGTGTGCCGCCACGCCTGGCTAATTTTTGTATTTTTAGTAGAGACGGGGTTTCACCATTTTGGCTAGGCTAGTCTTGAACTCCTGACCTCAGGTAATCCACTCGCCTTGGCCTCCCGAAGTGCTGGGATAACAGGTGTGGGCTGTCGCACCTGGCTTTTGTTGTTCTTTATACCAGATGCCCATTGGACGTCTTTGACTGGATGTCCCATTAGTCACTTAAACTTAATATGGATAAAAGTAAACTTTTAAAAAACTTTTCAGCCATCCCCGTAACTTAGTGAATGTATAAGCTATGATACACTGATTCTTCTCACCACCTACACAAGTGCTGTCAGTTTTTTATCCTAAATCTCTCTGAAATCCATCCTCTTGTGTTCATCTACACTGTTACAATCATCAGTTCTTCTTACTGGAATATTGAATCTGGTCGTGTCCAGTCTCCCTGTGTCCTGCCTTGCTTCTTTCCAGTCCATTTTTTATATGGCAGCTAGAGTGATCTTTGTAAAAGCACCAAGCTGATGCTGATGTTTTCTGCCTAAAACACTTTAATGGACCCCAATAGCTGTTAGGTTAAAGTCTAACCTGAGCATGATTTATGAAATCTGTAAATTTGGGCCCCTGCCTGGCAGTCCTCCGTAACCCTGTCCCCTAGATGCTATATTTCAGCCATGTGATTTCTCTCTTAAGACAACATGATGTTGCTTACCTCCAGGACTTTATAGATCCTATTTCATTTGCCACTTCTTGTCTATAATGATTAATACTGCTGTGAACATTTGTGTACAGGTTTTTGTATAGACATGTTTTCATTTCTCTTGGATATATACTTAGGAGTGGAATTGCTGGATCAGATGGTAATTCTTTGTTTAACATTTTGAGGAACTGCCAAACTATTCCGAATTGGTAGCACCATTGTGCCATTTTACAGTCCCACCATCAATGTATGAGAGTTCCAATTTTTCCACATAAATGTCAACACTGGTTGTTGTCTGTCGTTTTTACTTTAGTCATCCTAGTGGGAGTGCAGTAGTATTTTATTATAGTTCTTATTTGCATTTCTCTTAAGATTACTGATGCTAAGAATCTTTTTATGTGCTTATTAGCCATTTTTGTGTCTTTGGAGAAAAGTCTGTTCAGATTCTGTGTGCATGACTAATTGTATTATTTGTCTTTTAATTGTTCAGTTTTAAGCATGTTTTATATTTTTGGAGATAAGTCCCTTCTTTTTTTTTTTTTTTTTGAGATGTTGCCTGGGCTGGAGTGCGGTGGCACGATCTTGGCTCAGTGCAACCTCCACCTCCTGAGTTCAAGTGATTGTGCAGCCTCAGCCTCCTAAGTAGCTGGGATCACAAGCACGTGCCACCACACCTAATTTTTTATTTTTAGTAGAAACAGGGTTTCACCATGTTGGCCAGGGTGGTCTTGAACTCCAGACCTCAGGTGATCCGCCACCTCGGCTTCCCAAAGTGCTGGGATTACAGATGTGAGCCACCATGCCTGGCCAGAAATAAGTCCCTTCTAAGATACATAATTTGAAAATATTTTCTCCCCTTCTGTGACTTGTCTTTTCACTTTTTCAGTGTATTTTTTGTGTCTTCTTTGTGGCAAAAAACATTTATTTATTTAATTTTCCAGTTTTGTTACAGTGTAATTGACATAAATTGTGTGTACTTAAAGTGTACAATTGATATTTGGATATATGTATATATGTATACATCGTGAAATGATTAAATCAAGCTAATTAACACGATCCGTCATGTTACATTTTTTTGTGTGTGCTGAGAACATTTAAAATCTGTTTTAGCAATTTTCAAATGTATAATACATTAACTATAGTCATCATACTGTACAATAGATACCCAGAGCTTATTCATCCTATTTAACTGAATCTTTGTTCCATTTGACCAACACCCCTCCATCCTTCCTCCCCCAAGCACCTTGGCAACCACCATTTTCTCTGCTACTATGAATTCAACCTTTTAAGATTCCATGTATAAGTGGGATTATACAGTTTGTTTTTCTGTGCTTGGCTTATTTCACTTAGCATAGTTTTCTCCAGGTTCATCCATGTTGTTGTAAATGACAGGATTTTCTTTTTTTAAGGCTGAAGAGTATTCAGTTGTGTGTGTGTATATCACATTTTCATTATTCATTCATTGATGGACACTGAGGTTGATTCCATGTCTTAGCTATTATGAATAATGCTTCAGTAAAAATGGGAGTGCAGAGATCTCTTTGACATACTGATTTTATTTCCTTTTGATATATATCCAGAAGTGGGATTGCTGGATCATTTGGTAGTTCTATTTTTAATTTTTTGAGAAACCTTTATACTGCTTTTTATAATGGCTGTACTAATTTACATTCCCACCCAACAGTGTTCAAGCGTTCTTCTTTCTCCATATCCTTGATAACACTTGTTATCTTTTGTCTTTTTGATGATAGCCATCCTTCCAAATGTGAGGAGCTATCTCATTGTGGTTTTCCTTCTCGTTCCCTAATGATCCGTGATGTTGAACATTTTTTCATACACATATTCACATATTGGTCATTTGTATGTTGTTGAGAAATGTCAATTCAGGTTCTTTATCCATTTTTAAATCAGGTTTATATTACCCAAAGTGATCTACGGATTCAGCACAATCTGTATCAAAATTCTAATGGCATTTTTCACAGAAATAGAAAACAAATCTTAAAATTTGTATGGAACCACAAAAGACCCTGAATAGCCAAAGCAATCTTGAGCAAAAAGGACAAAGTTGGAAGCTTCACATTACCTAATTTCAAAACCTACTACAAAGCTGTAGTAATCAAAACAGCATGGTACTGGCATAACAATAGACACATAAACCTATGGAACAGAATCCAGAGCTCAGAATTAAATCCATGCATTTACAGTTAATTTTCAACAAAGGAACCTAGAACACACAGTACGAAAAGGACAGTTTTCTTCTTCAATAAGTGATATTGAGAAAACTGAATATCCACATGCAGAAAAATGAAATTAGACCCTTACTTCACACCATGTAAAAAATCAGTTCAAAGTTGATTAAAGACATGAACTCAAAGCCTGAAACCATAAAACCACTAGAAGAAAACAGAGAAGTTCCATGACATTTGTCTGAGCAATTATTTTTTTTAATATGACCTCAAAGCACAGGCAACAAGAAGAAAAATAGACAAGTAGGATTGCATCAAACTAAAAAGCTTCTGCACAGCAGAAGGAATAATCAGCAGAGTGAAGAGGCAACCAAGGGAATGGGAGAAAATACCCGTAAATCATATATCTGATAAGTGGTTGATATCCAAAACATAAGGAAGCAAAACAACTCTTAATAGCAAGAAAACAACCCAAAATTTTTAATTTTGATGAAATTCCATTTGTTTCATTCTTTTCTTTCCTTTTTTTAAATTAAAGTTTTTTGTAGAGATGGGGTCTTGCTATGTTGTCAAGGCTTGTCTTGAACTCCTGAGCCCAAGTGATGCTCCTACCTCAGCCTCCTAAAGTGCTGAGATTACAGGCATGAGCCACCATGCCCAACCTTATATATTTATTTATTTTTATTACAAACAGGGCCTCATTCTGTCGTGTAGGCTAGAGTGCAGGCATGATCCTAGCTCATTGCAGCCTCAAACTCCTGGTTGGTAGCCTTAAGCAGTCTTCCGCCTTTTATCCACTCTTTTAGTTGTGCTTTTCATGTTATATCTGAGAAACAGTTGTTTAATCCAAGGTGACCAAGATTTATTCCTAAGTGCATTTACTTTTTCCAAGAATCCTACAGGTATAACATTCAGTGATCATTACTGACTTCTGAATTTTATCTGTGTGAAGTCCAGATACCCATATTTGACTCCAGACGCAAAATTACAACTGTCTCTAGGATATCGTTTAAGCTAAAACATACTAACACGTGACCTAACCAGAATCATTTTTTGAAATTCTTCCTTTTGTTTTCTGTTGTTGGGATTTATTGCATTTCAGTGACATGAATGGGCTTTAGATCACCCAGGTCATTAATTACCAAATAAGTAGTTTATACAGAAACCAATACTAAAATTATTGAGTTTTCTTTTTTGATTTAAAGGAGTTGGAATTGTACAAAGAGGAACTTCAGACAAAACCTGCACTCTTGGCAGTTAATAAAATGGACTTGCCAGGTGCCCAAGATAAGTTCCATGAATTGATGAACCAGCTCCAGAATCCTAAAGGTAAGCCTATTTATTCATTTAATTCTAATTTGAAGAATTATTACAATGTACAGAGAATGCTGTTATAATCAGTGGAAAAGAAAACTGACAGTTTCTGCTCTTAAAAGTCACGTTTGAAGAAAGAATGTACAAAACATGTAAATAACATTGTAACATAATAATTATCAAATTCTAGAATGTTTGATATGGATAGTAAATTAAAGGAGACAAAGATTAATTTGAACTAAAAAGGTCAGGCTTCATGAAGAACAAAACTTAAATTGGGCCCATAAAACATATGTGGGATTTGAATAAAAGGAGGAAAAAGTCAGCATCTACCCTGTGAAGTCTTTCATTTTCATTAACATACTTCACAAACTCTTCATTCCCCTAGTACTGTACATCATAAAATTAAAAACAAAACTAAGAAGTTCTAAAGAAGTATGTTTCTTGGCAAAACTAACTCTATAGATAGTTTCTGAAGAGGATGAGTCTTCTGAAAAGAACTGCATTTTTCCTGTGTATGTGTGACACAGAAAAATAGAAGCTGTGACTCCAAAATGATTTATTTGTCTGGAATTTACTTCTTGGACTATATGTAAAGTAACTTGAAGGGATTCTCCACAGTTTTGAATATTGACATTTTCAGAACACCTTGTGTCCTATGGCAGTGATGATTTCATTCCGAGTCTAGTAGAGAACCTCATGCACAAATGAGGAAAAGTAGGGTGTGTGGTATGTGGCTAACATGTTTTTCAGTAATATGTCTCTCTTTATTTTTGGTAACAATTGTGGGAAAATAGATTATAGTGTGCTAAGACTGCCAAACAGCACCAGAAGGTCCTTTCCTCTCAAAAATCTTTCTCCTGTGTAATTTACATGTTGGAGCTGTCCTTGAGTTAATAAATTACTCATGGGATATAAATATTCCCTAATACTAAATAGTCTTCATTCCTAATGACATTTGCTTTATAAGGTCATTAGTTCTGTTTGCTAGTTGATCTTGCGGAGAAATTTTCAGAGGAAGTACCAAAAGTGGGGGTGACTCAGGAGTCCGTAGCTGTTCTGACCTATTGTGAAATAAAATATAGGCCCTTTAGTGATAATCCTGAGTTAGCCTCTCTGGACTTTCTTGGGGACCTTTGAATCTCAGAAAGCAAGCTCCATGTTGTCTTTTCCACCAGTCAGTTTCAGTTCAGCCTTTCTAGTTCATATCAGTTAATCCATCCAATCAGTATGCCATCTCCCCAGCCAATCAGTATGCCATGGTGACAGGGAAAAGGTAAAAGTAATATAACAGTTGTTAGCCCATGTAGGGTGATAGATTGGACTTATCTGAAATTATCTTCCCTTGAATTCTCTATAATCCCTCTTCAGTTTTTGTATGGATCCTAGCATCATTGATGATAAACCTATACTTTTGGGAAGTTAAAGGTCTCCAGTGTCCTGAGGCCGAGTAGAATGTCTCAAATTATAAATGATGTTACTATTTTTACAGAAAGTGTCTTTCAGAGAATCAATGCTGCCTTGCCTTATTTAACCCCCTACACAAAATTTATTACTTCCTTAAGTAAGTCATTTTTGTGATTCATCTTCTATTCATATTTAGTTTGGTTTAAAATATATTCATCGAACAAGTATATTTTGTGCCAAGAACCTTACCATAATCAATAGTAAAATCCAAAGCTCTGAGAACTTTAATTAGAGAGAAAAGGGGAAAAAAGGCATGAAAAATGCTAAGTTTTTGGTTCCCTGCTTCACAAATCAAACCAAAGTTTTAACTAACTTTCAAAAACAATGAAAATCTGCTTAGTTTGTTTTCTTTCTTTTAGATTTTCTGCATTTATTTGGAAAAAACATGACTCCAGAGAGGACTGTAGAGTTCCAACATATCATCCCCGTATCTGCAGTTACTGGAGAAGGAATCGAAGAATTAAAGAACTGTATAAGAAAATCACTGGATGAACAGGCCAACCAGGAAAATGATGCACATCATAAGAAACAATTGCTTAATTTGTGGATTTCTGATACAGTGTCTTCTAGTGAGCCACCATCAAAGCATGCTGTTACTACTTCCAAAATGGATATAATTTAAATATATTAAAAATGGTATTAATGGAATAGTATTTAATGCTTAAAAACAAGGAAATCCTTTCGTCTTTGACAACCTGGAGGACATGTTAAGTAAAATAAGCCAGGCTTAGAAAGACAAATACTGCATAATCTCACTTACATGTGGAATCTTAAAAAGTTGAACTCATAGAAGGAGAGAACAGAATTTGGTTATCAAGGGCTGGTGGGGCAGTGGAGGATTGAGGAGATGGTCAAAATATGCAAAATTTTGGTTAGACAAGGAAACTGAGTTCAAGAGATCTGTTGTACAGCTTGGTGACTATAATTAACAACAATGCATTTTGAAAGTTACTGAGTAAATTTTAAGTGGTTTTTCCAAAAAGCACATAAGGTAATGCACATTAATTGGCTATATTGAGCCATTCCACAATGTATGGATATTTCAAACATGTTACACATGATAAATCCATAGTTTTTCTATGTCATTTTAAAAAATTATATTTAAATTTTTTATTTTGAAAGCTTTTTCACAGATCCTTTTTTTTAGTATTATTACCTTCTGATATATGTGTCATTGTTCAAGAACCATACCTTTTAAAGTTATCATTTTGTAATTAAGTACGTCAACAGTAAAAAGTAACTAGTGGCCAGGCATGGTGGCTCACGCCTGTAAACCCAGCACTTTCGGAGGCGGAGGAGGGCAGATCACTTGAGGTCAGGAGTTCAAGACCAGCCTGGCCAACATGGCTAAACCCTGTCTCTACTAAAAATATGAAAAATTAGCCAGGCATAGGGGCACATGCCTGTTGTAGTCCCAGCTACTCTAGAGGCTGAGGCGGGAGAGTCGCTTGAACGCAGGAGGTGGAGGATACAGTGAGCCCGAAATCGTGTCACTACTCCAGCCTGGGTGACAGAGCTAGACTCCATCTCATAAAAAAAAAGAGCTAAAAAATTATATTTTACAAGTTTATGGCCAGCCCACCTATAGTAATTCTCTGATATTCCTTTACTTAGGATGTCCCTATTGAGATCATTTTTTAAATTTATGTAGAAGGATTCTGTAGATTATTATTAGAATGAACAATTCAGTTTTGTTTGTTTTTGAGCCTGTCTTGTACCTGGTTGCACTAAATATATAATAGTTATCTTTTGTGGAGACCTTAAAACCCTAAATTTGAACACGTGTTCAATGATAATAAAGATATAACAGAAACTAACAGATGGGTGTTTGTGATTTGAGCTTTTGGAAAATTTTCTTTTCTTGAGTATAATATTTTTTCCTGAATTGGAGGAGGCCAATCTATATGTTTTGTTTTTCTTTTCTCCTAGTCTGTTTCACTTTCTTTTGTCCTAATTTAATTTCCCACTTTGTTATTGTAGTAAAGAGAGAATAAATAGAAAGTGCAGGCCAGCCATGGTAGTGCGGGCCAGACATAGTGATACATGCCTGCAATCCTAGCACTTTGGGAGGCCAAAGTGGAAGTATTGCTTGAGCCCAGGAGTTCGTGCCTGAGCAACGTAGCGACCCTGGCTTGCTATAAAACAGAATGCAAACTTTAATATTATCAACAATCAATATAAGAGATTGCAATTTCTGAATTTCTACCTGTTTCACAAATACAGATTGGACATTTTCCTTTTAAATGAGTTTTATTATAAAATGTACAAATTTATTGTAAAAACAAAAAATTCAAACAGTACAAAAACATATAAGTAAAAAATAAAAGCTCCCTTCTTTGTGCATTAGGCCCCTCAGTTCTTCCCAGGGAAAATGATTGTTAATAGTTTACTTTCTTGCAGAAATTTTTTATGCATAAATTTGTACCCAAATAAGTTAATTATATAAATTTTTTCCAACTTAATTTTTTTTTACAAAATAGTAACAAGTTAATGAGCTTTCAAAAAATTGTACTTCAGGCCAGGCATGGTGGGCTCATACCTGTAATCCCAGCACTTTGGGAGGCTGAGGCAGGAAGACCACTTGAGGTCAGGAGTTCAAGACCAGCCTGGCCAACATGGTGAAAACCCATCTCTACTAAAATACAAAAATCAGCTGGGCATGGTGGTGCATGTCTGTAATCCCAGCTCCTCGGGAGGCTGAGGCAGGAGAATCGCTTGAACCCAGGAGGCGGAGGTTGCAGTGAGCTGAGATCGCACCATTGCACTCCAGCCTGGAGGACAAGAAGGAGACTTCTCAAAACAAACAAACAAGAAAGTATTTCAAAAATTATTCTTCAATGTTGTTTTTAAATTAGAAATTATTTTGGAATTTAATGTTGCATACAGCCTGAGATAGGGCTATTCATCCTCTTGTAAAGTATTAAAGAAAAATAATGCATTGTTCTCAGCTTAAATTTATTTCTGATTTTACAACATGAGTGACATTTTCCCAGTATTATTTCACTTATATTTGTTTTATTTTCTGTACCTGACTCCTACCTCCCATTCCAGTCCCCAAACTGGCTTTTGTATTTCTTTTTTCTTCATTGCTCACGTATTTATTGAGTGTCTCTCCTGTACCAGGTACTGTCCAAGGTGCTGTATGTAACATGTTGACGAGAACAGACAGGACCTACTGCCCTTGTATATCTTGCATTTGATAACAGAAACTGCAGGGGATTGCAATAGCCTCTTTCCTTAACAACAAAAGAATAAGAGTGAGGAAAAACGTTTGGAATTTGTAGTGATCACAGTGACCAGGTTTTGTATTGGGTATGTTTTACATTTGTAACTTCAGTGCTATTTTTCTTTAAGCTCCATTATTTTCTAAATGTAAACAAGTAGCAATGTAAGGATAGTTTCATCAGGTGAATGTGTGGCAAAGGGTAGTAGATGTGCGTTCAGGATTATTTGCCCTGTCAGTAGTGCCCAGGATGCCACTCCATGACTAACTGAAACATTTTATTATGTGACTCACTAAGATGTTCAATTCATTAGTATTTTCTGGTTACTGAAAGTGTACTCTATGTACCTTTTTTTGACCTTTGATTTTTATTCTGATGGAGAAAATCAGATTCCTTTTTTATATTGTAAAAAATAATTTTGAAACATAAGAACTTATTTTGAAGTAAGTCTTTTAACATTATCTCAGATGCATTTTATTTTGTCCTTAAGTAAGACTTTTCATTTTTACGTTTCAAAATGCAATTTTCAAAATACGTACTTTTTTGAAACACTTATTATATTACTGAATAACCAGAGTATTAAATTCAATGTGTAGCAAATTTTTACAAAGTCGCAGTAGTTCTTGCAGAGCTTTCTATAATATCAGATTTATTTACCATCATGAAATAGAAGTTTATACAGTATTAAGTATATTGTACTATGAAGTTGGACCTGTGCACTGAAAAATTCCAAAATACCTATTATATTGTGCTTTTTGTGATATATATTCATATTATTTATTATAGCAAGATGAACTTTTTTTAAAATGGTAAACGTATTAGTTACATAATCAGGAAAAAAATCGTCTTTTATAATGAGAAAAATTAGGTCAAGGATATTTCGTTTCAGATTTTGTCCAATTTTCTTGTAAAGTTATGTGTTTCTTTTATCTCAGTGCTTATTTGCTCTGCAAGGATAGAGGTTAGAGATTCCTTTCAGTAGTGAAAGCTACAGACTTTTCTTGCCGAAAAATGTACATAAACACATAAAATATTTTCCAAGCAGTTTCACAGTGTTTGCAAAGTTCAGATTGAAAACCCAGTTTTACAAATCCCATCTAGAAATTTGCAGTGTCATTAAGGTGTATTAAAAATAATTTTTCAAAGCAGTAGCATACATGCACTTTAAAACTGTAGCTTAATAAAAATTAGCAATAATATAACTTGTGTAAACCTACACAAAAGATATCTTATTGCAAAAATATGGCAACATTTTGTTTAAAGACCAAATAGTGAATCGAATTTAATGCATATCTTTAAATCCTTAACAGTATCCCAAATTTGGTTTAAATCTGTCTCTCCGTACAGAAGAGAAAGTGAAACAAATCCAGAAATCTTGTTTGAGTACATGCTCTGTGCTAGTAATCATATCTAAAGTGGTGATGTTACCATATGCTGAGTACTGTGCTGAGCAAATCACATATTTTAACTGATTTAAACACTGCCCTGTATTGCCTGCTAGCCATGTAATTTTTTTTTAAGTTTGGTGGTGAATACATGAGTTGTTTTTTAAACTCTTTTGGGAGCCTAAAAAATTTGAATTTTATTTTATTTTATTTATTTTTTTTTTTTATTTTGGAGGTGGAGTCTCGCTCTGTTGCCAGGCTGGAGTTCAGTGACATTATCTTGGCTCACTGCAGCCTCCCACTCCCTGGTTCAAGCAATTCTCCTGCCTCAGCCTCCCAAGTAGCTGGGATTACAGGCATGCACCACCACGCCCAGCTCATTTTTGTATTTTTAGTAGAGACGGGGTTTCACCATGTTGGCCAGGATGGGAAAAATTTTTTAAAGACATTTATTTTTAAAAAGTCTATGCCTTATCAAAGTTTATAACTCAAGAATTAATGAAATAAACAGTGGACAAAAAGTGTTGGCAGACAACATGTATAATTTTAATTGCAAAGTTAAGCAGTGAAAAATAAACGTATTTTTTTCTTAAGGAGATTTCGTATCTGTTTTATTTGTTTAGTTTTATTTTTTATTCTTTTTAAAGACAGGTTCTCTCTCTGGAGTGTGGTGGCATGATTGTAGCTCTCTGCAGCCTCAATCTCCTGGGCTCAAGTTATCCTCCTGCTTCATCCTCCCAAGTAGCTGGGACTACAGGTGTGTGCCACCATTCCTGGCTAATTCTTAAAAATTATTTTGTAGAGACAGGGTCTTATGGTATTGCCCAGAGTGGTCTTGAACTCCCAGCCTCATGGAATCATCCCGCTTCAGCCTCTGAAAGTCCTAGGATTATAGGCATGAGCCATTTATGCCCAGCCAGTTTTCTTTTTTCTAATTGGAGCTTGGCAAGTAGAGGGAAAGGTACTAGGGAAATAGCTTTAGTTTTGAGTAGGTGTCAGTAGCTAACTGAAGAAAAAGCAAAATGAAATAGGTAGTAAAAATGAGAAAGGGAGAAAGGGAAGAAGAAAAAAATATGGATGTTGGAAAGTTGTTGTATGTCTCTCTGGATAGCTCAGAAGTATCAGGTGTGGTTATTGCCTCAGTTGGCTTTTGTAAGCGTGAAAAAGCCAGGGGCGATTTCAACTACCATTTCTGACCATCATCAACCACAAATTTTAGGCAATTTGTTAGAATTGTTTAAAAATGTTGTTAATAGTTGTTAGGTACCTGGAAGACTTCAGAGAAAGTAATCACTTTTGTATATATTATTAATTGTGTATAATAGAAATTAAATTCTTTGGGATGTACAGATAAGATACCAAGCTATGTGAAGCATAGCTGTTATCCAAGTCATGTCCCTTTGAAATACTTGGAATTTGAAGAACAGGACATGTAGCTTATGTTATAACTAATTTGCGAGCAATATATGGCAAGATAGTCTTTTCCTATTTTCTAAATTCTGAGTGCATTGAAAGTTGAAAGCAAAGGACAAAAACTTCCTTTGTTCATGGCCGATATTCCAGTATATTTTTCTGAAACTGCCAATATCTTCTAATTAGTACTTTCATTTTTGTATTTGGTTACCAAACACTATTATTGGTATTATTTCTATATAAAAGGTTTTAAGAAAACTGTAGTATAATTTTCTTAAGAAAAAAGACATGATTATAAGCTAAAATATGCCTTCAGTTTTGTGTGCTACAAATTGAGGGAGATTGAGAATATTTTAAATCAAGGGCATACATTGAGTAAAAGCTTATGACTTTGGATGGATTTGAAACATGATTAAATGACACAGTACATAAAAGTCCTGAGTCAAGTGAATTCTAATGGGAGAAATAAAGACTATATAAAAATTGAACCTCTGTTTTGAAAACAAATCTTTCCAGGAAGTGGTAGTGGGGTCAAGAAAAATTGTTAGAACAATAAAATGAGCACACATGACCTTCCTTTCCTATAAAAATATGAACCAGAAAACTCTCTCATGATTTCTTCATGTTACTTAGAATAGTGTGTATTTCAGAACTTTTCCATTTAATATTTTTGGATCACAGTTGTCTTTAAGTAACTGAAGCTGAAGATAGGGGGAAGGGATGCTTAAAACCTTGGATAGTACCAAACCCTATATATATTATGTTTTTTTCTCTATATACACAGCTATGATAAAGTTCATAAATTAGGCACAGTAAGAGATTAATAATATTAAATTGGACCAATTATAACAATATATTGTAATAAAAGCTATGTTAAATATGCTCTCCCTCTCAAAATATCTTCACTGTACTGATCATGTGAGATGATAAAATGCCTACATGATAAGATGATGTGAGGTGAATGACATAGGTGTTGTAACGTACCTGGTATTAGGCTACTGCTGACTTTCTGCCAATACCTCAGGAGAATATTTTGCTTTGGGTAATACTGGATCATCAAGCCATGATGTCAGGATCAGATGATATCTATCCATGGTGAATGGGAGAGTAGCATATACAGCGTGGATACACTGGACAAAGAGATGATTCACCTCCTGGCAAGATGGAATGAGATTTCCTCATGTTATTTAGAATAGTGTGTATTTCTGAACTTTTCCATTTAATATTTTTGGGCCACAGTTGACTGTAAGTAACAAACTGAGGATGCGGGGTGGGGAAGGAAGGACTACAGTAAATACAAGTTTATAATACCTCATCAAAAACTCAACAAAAAATTTCTATTTAAAACTGTGAAAAAAATTAGTGGTGATTGTAGGAGCAGGTGGTAGGCATGGTAAGAGACATTAAAGCACCTTAATGCAGTTATAGGCAAAAGCCTTTATTCTATTAATTGGCCAATTCTTCTGTAAATCCTCTTCACTCTCTTCTTCCTTCTCCCTCTTCACTAAGTAGCTTTATTCAAGAATCTTAGAAGCAGATGTGCTATCAAATTTGATGGTGCACTACAAATTTCTAACAGTTTGTAAAGTGACATCTCACTGTTTAATTTACTCAGAACCTTTTTTGCCTTCCTTTATTACTTTGCTAGGGCTGCTGTAACAAAGTACAGCACACTAGGTGGCTTAAACAACGAAATTTATTATCTCACATTTCTTGAGCCTGGAAGTCTAGGATCAAGGTGTTGGCAGAGCTGGTTGCATCTGAGGGCCATGAGAGAGAATCTGGTTCATGCCTCTAGCCTAGCTTCTGGTGATTTGGGGCCAGTTTTTGGCCTTTCTTGTCTTGTAGAAGCATCATCCCAATCTCTGCCTTCATCTATACATGGCGTTCTCTTTGTGTGTGTGGTTGTCACCAGATTTACCCTTTTTATAAGGACATCAGTCAGATTACGGCCCACCCTAATGACATCATTTTAACTTGATTACCTCTATAAAGACATTATCTCCAAATAAGGTTGGATTCTGAGGTAATGTTGATTAGGACTTCAACATACAATTTTTGAGGGATACATAAAACTTAACACTTCCCTATTTGATGTGGTTTGAATGCTCCCTCCAAATCTCATGTTGAAATGTGATTCCCAATGTTGGAGGTAGGCCCTGGTGGGAGGTGATTGGATCATGGGGGCAAATCCTTCATGAATGGCTTAGCACTATCCCCTTGGTGATGAGTGAGTTCTTGCTCAGTTTACATGAGATCTGGTTGTTTAAAAGAATCCGGGACCTCCCCCTTCTCTCTCTTGTTCCCACTCTCACCATGCGACATACTTGCTCCCCGTCACCTTCCAGCATGATTGTAAGTTTCCTGAGGCCTCACCAGAAGCAGATGCCAGCACTGTGCTTCATATAAAGCCTACAGAAGCCCAGTCTCAGATTTTTTATAGCAATTCAAAAACAAACTGTTTTCCCCTTTTCACTTCTCAACTAGCAGTGATAATATACTTTGCAATTACATTTTGCAATTAATAGATAGTTTTTTTTTATTTGACAGGCTTTTTAAAAAAAGTATATGGGGAGTAATTTTTATTAATCTGTATTTGTTGAATTTCAGTCATAGACTTGGAAATGCTCTGGTGAGATATGACTAACAGAAAGGGAACAGTATCTGCAAGTTAGTTTACATTTTGGAGTTTATGAATTGTGTAAAGCTTAGAGAAGACACAAATACTCAGAGAAGGGTGAATGTACGTAAGATCTGGGTTAAAAAAATAGTGTAAGGCCATTCCAAGTTCAGGAATACCTGACATGAGCATTTAGAGTAAATCTTAGAGACAGAAATCTAAAATAAGGAGATGGGCCTGAGTTTATAGAGTTCTGAGCAATGACAGCAACCTTTTAGGAAGTCCACCACTTAATACTTCTTGATTTGGGACATATTAATTACTCTGTATCTCAGTTTCTCTGCTGGTAATGTGGGGTTGTTGGAATTAAATAATCTGTGAAAAAGAGCCCACTGCTTAGTATGTAATAAGGTTTTCTGTTTTAAATTTAAAATAATAGGCTGGACGCAATGGCTCACACCTACAACTGCAGCACTTTGGGAGGCCAAAGCGGGCAGATCACTTGAGGTCAGGAGTTTGAGACCAGCCTGGCCAACATGGTAAAATCTTATCTCTACTAAAAATACAAAAATTAGCCAGGCATGGTGGCACACACCTGTAATCCCAGCTACTCAGGAGACTGAGGCAGGAGAATCGTTTGAACCCAGGAGGCGAAGGTTGCTGTGAGCCAAGTTTGCGCCACTAAACTCTAGCCTGGGTGACAGAGCAAGAGTATCTCAAAAAAACAAAACAAAACAAAAATGTTGAATAATAATAAATTACTGGCTTTTCTATTATTTTAAATTCACCATTACCTATGGAAATTGTTGCACCTATCTTGATCTAAGGAGGTGAGGCCTTGAATAAAATTGTGGTAATTATTTGTAGTGAATAAAGGGCAAGTGGATATTTCAAAGGAAGAATCAAAAGAATGTTTCCTCAGTAACTGACCTTAATGAGTTGGAGATATGTGAGCTCTCTGACCAAGAATTTAAAGTATTAAAGAGATTCAAGGAACTCCAAGATAACACAGAAAAGCAATTCAGAAACTTATTAGATAAATATAACAAAGATTAAAATGTTAAATCTTGGAACTGAGAAATACATTTGCTAAGCTGAAAAATTCAGCAGAGTGGATCAGCAGAAGAATCAGTGAACTTGTGCCATTTGAAAATACACAGAGGAGAAAAAAGAAAGTGAAAGGCAATGAAGGTCACTTTTTGGTAGTAAAGATATCTGAGGGGAAAAAATCACCTAGAAGATATAGAAAATTGCCTCCAAAGACCAAATCTAAGAATTATTGGTGTTCCAGAGGGAGCTGAGCAACAGCAGGGGTAGAAAACTTATTCAAAGAAATAATAACAAAACTTGAGAAAGAGATAAATATCCAGGTCCCGGAAGGTTAGGGAACACCAAACAGATTCAGTGCAAAAAAGATTACCACAAGGCATGTAATAATCAAACTCTCAAAGGTCAGGGACAAAGAGAATCCTAAAAGCAGCAAAATAAAATAAGCAAATAACATAAAGGAGTTCCAGTTCATCTGGCAACAGACTTCTCAACAGAAACCATATAGGCCAGGAGGGAGTGCAATGACATTTTCAAAGTGCTGAATGAAAAAAAAACCTGTCATCCAAGTATACTGGAACCAGAAGTAATCCTTCAAATATGAAGGAGAGATATATCCTTTCCCAGAATAACACCAAATCCATCTTACAAGAAATGCTAAAGGAAGTTCTGCAATCTGCAGGAAAAAAACACTAACCATGCAGAAAAAAACCCTAACACATTTGAAGATATAAAATTCACTGGTAAAATTAAGTACACAGACAAATCCAGAATATGCTAGTATTGTAATTTTGGTGTGCAGTTTATTTATAACTCTAGTATAAAGCCCAAAAGTCAACTCTATCAAAAACAATAATAGCTACAGCAACCTGTTAAGAGGTGGGCAATATAAAAATAGGTAAATTGAGATAACTAAAAGTCAAAATATGTGGGACATGGAGTTAAAGTATACAAGTTTTTTTTTCTTCACTTTTTTTGTGATCTAAGTTGTCATCTTAAAATAACATTTTTTGTAAACCTCATGGTAATCTTACACAACAACCTGTAATAGATTTATTAAAAATGAAAAGCAACTAATTAAAACATACAATGAGAGAAAATCATTTACCCATAAAGGAAGATAGGAAGAAAGAGAGGACTTACAAAACAACCATAAAACAAGCAAAAAAATGGCAGTACTTATCAAATAATAACTCTGAATGTAAACAGATTCAATTTTCCGATGAAAAGGCATAGAATGGCTGAATGGATATGAAACAAAGTATATTCTGCCACTTCACCTATGAGGATGCACATGGTGAAAGTGATGGGGTGGAAAAAGATATTCCATGTAGCTGGAAACCAAGAAAGAACAGGAGTAGCTATACTTAAATCAGATAAAATTGATTACAAATCAAAGACTGAAAAGAAACAAAGAAGGTCACTATATAATGATAAAGAGATCAATTCAGAAAGAGGATATAACATTACAAATATCTCTGCATCCAACACTGGAGGTCCCAAATATGTAAAGCAAACATTAATAGATCTAAAGGGAGAAATGGACAGCAATACGGTAATAGTAGGGTACTGGAACTCCCTGCGTTCAGTAATGAACAGATCAACCAGACAGAGAATCAACGAAGAAGCATTGGAGTGAAACTGAAAATTAGGCCGAAAAATGTATCTGATGAAGCAATATTGGTTGCCCTGGAGCCTCCGGAACTGAAAAAGAGCTGCAAGTGTGTGCTGCTATGAACATCTTTCCAGAGCCTTTTCTGCACAGCTGGTATTGGCATCATACCAAAAGCAGTGTTTATCAAACTAGAGATTAAAAATCAAAATTCATTTTTGCGATAATGACAAGTGCCCTGGACCTAACACACATGCACTCGTGTGAGACAAGGCCCATAGGTATCCCCACCTTCCCTCTCCCAGCTCTAGTTAATTTTGAATAATTGTGTATTGTCAGAAGAGTGATCAGTATTAGTTTTTGTTTTGTTGTTCCAAAAAATTTTTTTATTTTTTAATTTAATTTTTTGTTTAAAAGCAAGGCATGCTGTGTTGACTCTATACCAGACTAATTTGAATTGTTAAAACAGCTCCCTGGTTCTATTCTGGAGAGTAATCTGGGACATTTTAGTGAGTTTTTCCCCCTCTTTTTTGGGAGGGGGAGTATGGGAGGGGGAGTATGGGAGGGGTTTGATTTTTAGTCTTGTGTATTTAAATTAACCAATGGATAGCCCTTAAGGGGAGGAGGACAGATTGATTCCACATTTCTACTTCTTAGATCTCATTTAGAAAACATGTTCTCAGTCTGGTGCTCTTAGGAAGAAGTATAGTAAATGCTTCATTTAATAAAGTGCTACTTTTTGAAAGCTGCCTTTTCTCTCTACCCTTGAATAGATCCAGTATTTGATGATACTCATGAAAGTGTGTGGAACCTGTCTTGTCCCTCCTCTTTTCTAGTATGCACTATATATGTGACTGTGACTTTCAAAGACATTTGTTTGCCATTTCCTGATTTGGGGGGAAATTAATTCCTAACTTCTTTCACTAATAAATGAAGAAAAATATTGCACCTTTGAAATACACTAACTGGATTGAATATGTAATTTTTTTTTTTTTGAGTTGGAGTCTCACTCTGTCACCAGTTTGGAGTGCAGTGGCACCATCTTGGCTCACTGCAACCTCCACCTCCCGGGTTCAAGCACTTCTCCTGCCTCAGCCTCCCCAGTAGCTGGGACTACAGGTGCATGCCACCACACCTGGCTAATTTTTGTATTTTTAGTAGAGATGGGGTTGCACCATGTTGGCCATGATGGTCTCAATCTCTTGACCTCATGATCGGCCTGCCTTGGCCTCCCAGAATATGTAATTTAAAATAAATTTTTCCATCAGTCATTGTCTTATATCCTTAGCATAGATTTGCAACTCAGTAGTGTATTTTATTCCTAGAATGAAGCTGGAGACCTGGTATGTATAGGAAATATGAGAGGTGGTGCTAGAAGACATCTATGGAATGATCCACATCCTTTCAAGTTATGAGACTGAAGGCCTACTCCATTAAGAAGCTGGGGGTGAGGTGAGGGTGAGGAGAACACTTAACAGCATTGGGAACAGTCAGGGAATCCCCTTATTTCTGTTTCACATATGAGGAACCCTAGAGCAGCCAGATGAGGCTCTCTAGTTTAATAAAATCATGGAAAGAGTCTTAAGAAGGCTCTTCATGAGTGTTAATAGGGATTTATCAGCTTGTTTTTGTTTGAGTTCCCAATTTCTAAAAATGTTTAAGTAATCTTTTCCTTTCCCCAATCCTAATTCTTATAGATTCGTTAGTGTTGAATCAATGATTTCTCATGTCTCAACTCTTTATATATACATTCTTTTCAGATGTATTACATTAAAAAAGCCCTATGCATACACACATACACACACACCAGACTGAACCATGAAGAAATAGAAAGCCTCAATAAACCAATAATGAGTTAAAAAAAAAAAAAAGTCTCCCATCAATAAATAAAAAATAAGCCCAGGACATGATGGCTTCACTGCTGAATTCTACTCAGCATTTCAAGAACTAACGCCAGTTCTACTCAAACTGTTCAAAAAGATTGAAGAGGAGAGAAAACATCCAAACCCATTTATGAAGCCAGAATTCCCCTGATACCAAAACCAGACAAGGACAGAATGAAACAAGAAAACTATAGGCCAATATCACTAATGAATATACATGTAAAAATTCTCAACAAATTTTGAGATACTGGCAAACCAAATTCAACAATATGTTAAAGGCTGGGTGCAGTGACTCATGCCTGTAATCCCAGCACTTTGGGAGGCTGAAGCAGGAAGACCACTTGAGGTGAGGAGTTCAAGACCAGCCTGGCCAACTTGGCGAAAACCCATCTCTACTAAAATACAAAAATCAGCTGGGCATGGTGGTTCATGCCTATAATCCCAGCTACTTGGGAGACTGAGGCAGGAGAATGGCTTGAACCCGGGAGGTGGAGGTTGCAGTGAGCCAAGATCACGCCACTGCACTCTAGCCTGGGCGACAGAGCAAAACTCTTTCTCAAAACAAAACATTATAAAGATCACTCACCATAATCAAGTGGGATTCATTACAGGGATTCAAGGATGGTTCAATACATGCAAATCAATAAATGTGATACACCACATTAACAGAACCAAGAACAAAAACCATATGATTATTTAAATAGATACTAAACAAGTACTTGATAAAATTCACATCACCTTTTGATTAAAAAAAAAAAAACCTCATCAAATTGGGTATAGAAGGAACATACCTCAAAATAATAAAGGCCATGTATGACAAACCCATAGCTAACATCATACTGAACAGGGAAATACCGAAGGCCTTTTCTCTAAGATCTAGAACATGACAAGGATTTCCACTTTCACCACTTTTATTCAATATAGTACTGGAAGTCCTAGCCAGTGCAATTACGCAAAGGAAGGAAAGAGCATCTAAATTGGAAAGGAAGAAGTTGAATTAGTCTTGTTTACAGATGACATGATGTTTTACTTAGAAAAATCCACCAAAAAACTATTAGAACTAATAAACAAATTTAGTAAAGATGCAATATACAAAATTAACATACAAAAATCAGTAGCATGTATATATGCCAAAAGCAAATGATTGAAAAAGAAATCAAGAATGGAATTTTATTTATAATAGCTCCAAAGAATATAAAACACCTAGCAATTAATGTAACTGAAGATGTGAAAGATCCATACAAGGAAAACTATAAAACACTGATGACACGGGAGGCTGAGGCAGGAGAATGGCGTGAACCCGGGGGGCGGAGCTTGCAGTGAGTGGAGATCGCGCCACTGCACTCCAGCCGGGGCGACAGAATGAGACCCCGTCTCAAAAAAAAACAAAACAAACAAACAAAAAAAAACTGATGAAAGAAATTGAAGAGCACACACAAAAAAATAGAAAGATATTCCATGTTCATGGATTGAAAAATTAATATTGTGAACATGAGACTAACCACCGCTATTGATAGATTCAGTGCAATCCCTATCAAAATACTAGTGGCATTTTTCACAGAAATTTTAAAAAATTCTAAAATTTATATGAAACCACAAAAGACCCTGAATAGCCGAAGCAATCCTGAGCAAAAAGACCACAGCTGGAGACATCACGTTGCCTGACTTCAAAATTTACTATAAAGGCATAGTAACCAAAACAGCATGGTGCTGGCTTAAAAAACAGACACAGAGGCCAATAGAACAGAATAAAGAACCCAGATATAAACCCATGCATTTACAGCCAATTCATCTTTGACAAAGGCACCAAGAACGTACAATGGGAAAAGGACAGTCTTTTCAATAAATGATGCCGGAAAATTGGATATTCATATGTTGAAGAATGAAACTAGACCTGTATCTCTCACAATATACAAAAATCAAATATAAATGGATTAAAGACTTAAACCTAAAACGTGAAACTATGAAACTACTAGAAGAAAACATTGGAGAAACCCTCCAGGACATTGGTCTTGGACACAAGGATTTTTTGTGTAAGACCTTAAAAGCACAATCAATGAAAGCAAAAATAAATAGGATTATATCAAGCTAAAATGCTCTGCACAGCAAGGGAAACAATCAACAAAGTGAAGAGACAACCCACAGAGTGGGAGAAAATATTTGCGATCTACCCATCTGACAAGGGATTAATAACAAGAACATATAAGGAGCTCAAACAACAGCAGACACACATACACACACACACACACACCACACAAATAACCTGATTAAAATATGGGCAAAATATCTGAATAGACATTTCTCAAAAGAAGACATGCAAATGGCTAACAGGTATACGAAAAAATGCTCAACATCACTACTTATTAGAGAAATGCAAATCAAAACTACAATCTCTCTTCCCAGTTAAAATGACTTATCTAAAAGGCAATAATAGATGCTGGCAAGGATGAGGCAAAAGGGAAACTCTTGTACATTGTTGATGGGGATGCAAATTAGTACAGCCACTATGGAGAATAGTATAGTGTTTCCAAAAAAGCTAAAAATAGTACTACCATATGATCCAGCAGTTTCACTACTGGGTGTATATCCAAAAGAAAGGAAATCAGTATATTGGAAAAACATCAATACACTTGTGTGTATTGTAGCACTATTCACAATGGTCAAAATATGAAATCAACCTAAATGCCCATCAGTGGATGAATGGATAAGGAAAATGTGCTATATTTACACAATGTAACATTATTCAACTATTACAAAAGAATGAAATCCTCATTTGCAGCAACATGGATGGAACTAGAAGCCATTATGTGAAATAAGCCAAGCACAGAAAGACAAATAACACACGTTTTCACTCATGCGGGACATAAAAAAGTGAATCTCATGAAAATAGAGAGTAGGCTGGTGGTCACCAGAGACCGGGAAGGGTAGGATGGAAAAGGGGTTTGAAAAGAAGTTGATTGGTGGGTACAAATATATGGTTTGATAGAAGAACTGAGACCTAATGTTAGATCAGTATGGTGACTATAGTTTACAGTAATGTGTTGTATATCTCAAAATAGCTAGAAGAGAATTCAAATGGTTCTAGCATAAAGATAAATATTTAAGGTGATGAATATCCCAAGTACACTGATTTGATCTTTACAAATTATATGAATGTATTATATGATCATATCTACTTCTAAACACTATGTACATCTATCACACACCAGTAAAAAAGGGGGGGGAAAAAAAAGCCCTGCTGACATCCTGATTTTAGCCCAGTGAGACCTGTGTCAGATTTTTGACCTCCAGAATTGTAAGATAATAAATTTATTGTGTTTTAAGCCTTTCAGTTTGTGGTAATTTGTCACAGCAGCAATAGAAGCTAATGCAGTGACCAAATGGGATATCTGTAGAATTTTGGTGGTGAATGGTACACGGCAGTGAATTTAAGATTTGACTTTCTCCTTAAAGAATCTCTAATGAGAAAAACAGGAAAGACAGGATTGTTAATTGCAGATCTAAATTCTTATCTAAAGTATTTTTGAGAATTCCAATTATTTAACTACTGAACTCCAACAGGGTATTTAAGTATTCTGTTCCATCTTTGCTATGCCAGAGGCAGGCATTTTAGACCCCATCTTGAACAGTAAGTCTAGGAATAGGGTTGTCTTTCCTTCCTTTTTGTGCTGTGATTTTTTAAATTATTGCAATCAATTGTCTGTACCTCCCAGCTAAAGTCCTCTAATCAGGCAGCATTCATCAGTGATTGGGAAATAAGTTATAAAATGATTTTGTACATAGTTATTTGATTCAATTCAGCTTTATAGATGAGAGAACTGAAGTTCAGAGGAAATAAGTGATTATCCTTTGTCACATTGCTATTATCCATCTGTTATTGCCAGAGCTGGCCTGGAGCCCAGAAATCTTTTCACCACCCAGTGCTATCTTTCTTCCTCATTATTACATTTCCCGGTCTGGCTTTGGGATTGGATTGCTTCTGGCCTTAGATAACCTTATCTATCCTCTAAAGCAGTATCACACATAAGAAGGAGGTAGCGATGGAGTGATAGTAGCCTCTCTACCCTCCCTTTTTAAAAAGTCTCTGACAAATAGTCTCTTTTGTTACTAGAGCAACACAAAATGGAAAATTCTAATAGCAAACATATAGTCATTATGTGTCAGACACTGTTGTAGCCATCTCTATAGTAATTCATTTAATCCTCATCACAATTTTCTGATGTAGATATACTGTTACGGATGAGACCTTGAGGCACAAAGGGGTTGTTACCTCATTTGCCCAAGGTTATACTTACTTGGGATGGGTGCCATCCTTTTGTATAAACTATGATACTTTTTCTCCTTTTTATTTTGAAACATTTCTAAGATACAGAGAATTTGAAGGAATAGTACAAGAAACACCCACAAACGTATTCTTCATGAATCAATTATGCACTTTGCCACATTTTATATCCATTTGTGTGTGTGTGTGTGATCATTTCGAAGTAGTAGGCATCACAACACTTCAGCATCTTTTATTTTTTAAAAACTCAGATCATTGTTATTTAGGACTTTGGAATCCTTTAGTTTAATTCAAATATTCATTCACTAATGCAGGACTTCACATTCGAGAGAAGCCAACAGAGAAAGGGACAGGACAGTAGAAATTGTGTGGGAGAGTAAAATTAGTTCAAATATCTAATAGCTAGCTATATATTCTGTACTTTAGCTATATTAGGTCCCTCAGTTTTCAAGACAACAGTATGATGTGGGTGATCTTATCCCCATTTTAACAGATAACCTCCAGACATAGAGAGATAACTTGCCCAGGGCCACCTAATCAATACACAGCAAAGCCTCATACAAATCTGGGCTGTTTGGTTCTCGACTTTGAGCTCTTTTCTACTTTGTGCCTAGATAAACCTTTGAGGGGAAAAAAAAAATCCAGATTTAAGAATTTTTGCTAACCTTCTTACGGGCAAGTCACCTTCACTGGGGAATATTTACTTTGGTACCCAACTCAAAACTACTTTTAGTTTTGTTTCGTTTGGCCTTTCTTTTTCTTTAATCGATAACCCAGTTCTAGACAGAACATAAAGTGCAAGAGAAATCCGGGGAGGTGGAGGGGGAAAAACGGAAAGGCAGGAGGTGGTCGCAGGATGTTGCCTGCGGCTGGCGGCCCAGTGGATTCTGGGAATTGTAGTCCCAGCCATCCAGGGCATTGCCGTTCAGGGCCACGGGAGAACCTGACTGCGCTCCCAGAAGCCTCCGGTGTGCCTCTCTGGGAACGCACTTCCTGGGACGCTGAGAGGGAGACGCTCCAAGAGGCTCCTCAGTGTGGGCGAGTAAAATGCCCTGCGTGTGAGAAGCAGGTAGGTGTGGTCAAGATGTTCCGATTTCTGGGTCTTTTGCATAAGTAACTGAGGATTTTATGTAAAAATAGCTAAATCCAAGGGAATCGGGAGCATTGGAAAACGCTCACCACATCTGTGGATGTGAAAATTGAGTAGGTATTTGGTAAGGCTTTAAAAAATTATTTTGCACACAAGAGTATGGAAATGTCGAGGTGTGTTGCCGGAACCGCCAAGGGCTGGGAGCTTTGCTGGCGCGGGTTTGTGGGGGAGCCCAAGCTGCTATTTTTGAATAACCAGCTGATGCTGGTTGTGTAATGATGACCTGTTTGCGGTTCAAACCCACTCAGTGTTGCAGGGATGGGCTAGCTCTGAGAGCGTTAACAGTCGCTGTTGCGGTCTCTCTCCATTGGCTCTAAATAGTGGGGCATTTTTTTTCTTTCTGCCAGGTCTGCCTCTACTAAGCACAGGGCTCTTCGAAAAGAGGGAGGAGGAGAGGAGGCGGAGGGGGGCGGAGGGGGATGCGGATTGCCCTGAGAGCTTGTTTTGCTTTCCTGTAAGTTCTGTGTTCCCGGCCTAGTAAGGGGCCCATAGCCACGGGAAAGGTCAGACTTGGTGACCTCACTTAAGATGATTGCCCAAGGAGTCTATGTGTGTTATTAATTGTAAAGCGATTTCCTCTGACTTTGGAGTGAGCAATTATGCTTGATATCAACTCAAGAAACACATTTGGGGCGGGGGAGGGGTTGTGGGGGACTTGACTGAAATCTCCGAGCAGCCAGTTGTAGAGGAGCATTCTACATAATGATCATAATAGGGCTAGTGATGAACGCCTCAATCCAGGAAACTCTCAGGCGCACATAATAATGAGTTTCCATTCTCATCTTACCTGTTTGAGATAAATGGTATTTGAAGAGGAAATGGCTAATGTTTAAAGTAGATATATAGAAGCATCTTCAAATGGCAGGTTGAGTCATTGGTGGAACTATTTTTTTAAAGCATTCTAGTTGCAAATTTCAGGATGCAGAATTCAGATCAATTTTGTCTGATCTTAGTGTCCTTTTTTAAAAATGTAAAAGAAAATTTATTTTGCTTCCAAGACAACTGCACAATCTTTCCCCACCTTCCTTATCCTTTCACCATAGTCATGAAAATGATCTAAAACATTCATTAAATATCAATCATATATTCCCAAGACAGCAAAGTGTTTTTCATCCCCATTTCTCCTATATTCTCAAGTCACAAAATGAGTTAATTTTTTCCTTCTATTTCTACGTATTTTTCTATATTCTCTATATTTCTCATATATAATGCATGAATTAAGGAATAAACAGCCTTTTAATTTTTATTTTTGTATTATTTGAGACAGATCGTTGCTGTCATCCAGGCTGGAGTGCAGTGGCATGATCATGACTCACTGTGGCCTCAAACTCCTGGGCTCAGGTGATCCTCCTGGGTCAGCCTCCCAAGAAGCTGGTACAACAGGTGTGCACCGTCACACCTGGCTAATTATTATTATTATTATTATTATTTATTTGATTTTATGTTTTTGAGCCAGAGTCTCCCTCTGTCGCCCATGCTGGAGTGCAGTGGTGCAATCTTGGTTTACTGTAACCTCTGCCTCCCAGGTCCAAGCGGTTCTTGTGCCTTAGCCTCCCAAGTAACTGGGACTATAGGCATGAGCCACCATGCCCGGCTAATTTTTGTATTTTTAGGAGAGATGGGGTTTTGCCATGTTGGCCAGGCTGGTCTTGAACTCTGGCTCAAGTGATCATCCCGCCTCAGCTTCCCAAAGTGTTGGAATTACAGGTGTAAGCCACTGCACCCCTGCTCAACTGCCTTTTTAAAAAATTTACTGTCTGCCCTTTTTAGTATAACATTTCATTGGTTTTAGGTGATCACTAATCATTTCTTCTAATTCATGGGAATTCAAGCAGAACTTTTAGAGAAGTACTGTGTTAATTTGGAGTATTTTTCCTATTTCTTTAGGCTCAGATTATTGCTACTGTGTATTCAGATCTGCATGTGTTTCTTCTAAGCTGAATAAAGCTGTTTTGGAACTGTCAGGTACCTCAAAGGGTAAGTACGTCCTTTAATTATATCTTATTTCCCTCCCTCCTGCTACCATGTCTGCCAACAATGACTGTTTTATTTTCTCTTGTTCAACAAAATAAATGTATAGGACAGACCTCTCTTGTGAGTGCAATGATTGATGACTTACAGTTTCTCAGAAAACCCAAATTATAGGTAGAAGGAACTCTCAGTGTTACCATCAAGAATTAAGTTAGGGCTGGGCATGATGGCTCAGCCCTGTAATCCCAGCACTTTGAGAGGCTGAGGTGGAAGGATCCCTTGAGCCTGGGAGTTTGAGACCGTCCTGAGCAACATAGCGAGATCCTGTTTGTATGAGAAAATTTTTAAAAATATCTCACACCAGTTAGAATGGCAGTCATAAAAAAGGAAAAAACAGGTGCTGGAGAGGATGTGGAGAAATAGGAACACTTTTACACTGTAGGTGCGATTGTAAACTAGTTCAACCATTATGGAAAACAGTATGGCGATTCCTCAAGGATCTATAACTAGAAGTACCATATGACCCAGCCATCCCATTACTGGGTATATACCCAAAGGATTATAAATCATGCTGCTATAAAGACACATGCACGCGTATGTTCACTGCAGCACTATTCACAATAGCAAAGACTTGGAATCATCCCAAATGTCCATCAGTGACAGACTGGATTAAGAAAATGTGGCACATATACACCATGGAATACTATGCAGCCATAAAAAAGGATGAGTTTGGGTCCTTTGTAGGGACATGGATGCAGCTGGAAACCATCATTCTCAGCAAACTATTGCAAGAACAGAAAACCAAACACTGCATGTTCTCACTCATGGGTGGGAACTGAACAATGAGATCACTTGGACTCGGGAAGGGGAACATCACAAGCTGGGGCCTATTATGGGGAGGGGGGAGGGGGGAGGGATTGCATTAGGAGTTGTACCTGATGTAAATGACGAGTTGATGGGTGCAGCACACCAACATGGCACAAGTATACATATGTAACAAACCACGTTATGCACATGTACCCTAGAACTTAAAAGTATAATAATAATTAAAAAAAAAAAAATTAGCCAGGTGTGGTGGCACATGCCTATAGCCCCATCTACTCCAGAAGCTGAGGTGGGAGGATTGCTTGAGCCTGGTAGGTCGAGGCTGCAGTGAGCCATGATTGCACCACTGCTCTCCAGCCTGGGTGAGAAAGCAAGACCCTGTCTCAAAAAAATAGAAGCCAGCTGCTATTAGACATATGTACTCTTGTAACTCTCTTGTAACTGTAACTCAGAATTGTGTCTGGAAAAAATAGTGCAGGGTCTATGAGATCTGTGACTTCCTAAAGCTCTTAGCCACTGTTCCTGCTCCAGCCTTCTTTAAATTCTATTCAAAACCATAGAAAATATATACTTTGAAAATATTTTTATTTGAAATTATGTCTTTGATAACATTTAATTGTGTACCAAATTTTATCTTCTTTTCTGAAAGTCACGGTGGAACAGAGGGTCAAATGACAAATCTAAAGTGGTTATTTGAAATAGAGTCTATATTTGATTTGGTCAGTGTCTCCAAAGAGAATGTTCTGTCCTTCTTGTTATATGACTATAACCATCTGCGGTCATTTGCTGAGGGTCCAGAAGAAAAGTATGTTTCTAGTTGAAAAAAGTAAATAAGCCTGCTAATAATCGTTACTGACTTACATTTCTGACCGTATTCTGGTTTACAAAGGACTTTGCTATTCATGATTTTACTACTTTGTGGTACACTTTACAGATGAAAAATTTGAGGTTCAGAGGACATAAGTGACTTGTCCAGTTTGTAGATGATAGGTTCTGAGTGGTATTCAGGTCTTTGGTCTCCTGGACAACAATACCAAGCAGCTTCCTAGATGGAAACAACAGACGCACTTATGTGTATGTACGACATAGCTCACAGCTGTCATCCAGCTAGTACTCATGACTGCTTGTCAGATTTGTTAAAGTGTTCTTAGCCTTGCACATTTTCCACAGTCCCTAATTAGGGATTTTCACATGGCAAAAAGATGTTTTTTTCTCCATTAAAAAACATATATATTGTTTAGCTTTACTAAATATTAATTTGATATATTAACCACTCTTAAGAGAAATATGTCTAATTCATGACATACCTGTTAAGTTGAAAACAGAAGAATCAACACCGGAACAATGGACTTTTTGTTTTTGAAATGGAGTCTTGGGGTTTCATCGTATTGGCCAGGCTGCTCTTGAACTCCTGACCTTGTGATCTGCCTGCCTTGGCCTCCTAAAGTTCTGGGATTACAGGCATGAGCCACCGCGCCCGGCCAGGAATAATTGACTTTCAAAGCATTGTTGAAGTTAGCCAGTGTTGCTAAACCTAGATATGTATTCCTAGAAGCATAGTCTGCATGTAGGTACCTAAGGATGGTCTCGTCTTTGCTAAGCACAGGTTTCTGGGGGAAGAAAATGAATGTTGCTTTGTAAAATGGGAGACTCTTTTGGCCAAAAAGGAGAAGGCAGGGGCACAGTCTAGAAGCAGTCTGGTATCAGAATGCAGGGTGGTGTGAATTGTCCCAAATGAAGAATGGAACTGAGACTAAATTTCTGTCTGTATTCTGACTAGAGTTATACAGAACCTCCATTTGTTTGCTCATTCATTCAGAAAATAATTGAGTGCCTTTTATGTGCCAGTAAAGGACACAGTGAACAAAACAAAGGGATCTCTGTCCTGGAATTCACAGTCTGATGGGAAAGAAAACAACACTCAACAAGGAATTATAAGAATGATCACTGCTACAGAAGAAAAAGTGCAAAAGTGCTACCACAGCATATAACCAGGGGTGGGGGGAGGTTTAGGGCAAGCCTCCCTGGACACTAGAAGAATGAGTAAATATTAGCTAAGCAAATAATAGGTTGGAATTAAGAAAGACCATGAGGGAAGGCCCTTAACCGAATTAGGAAGTGGAAAATGTGGGAAGTTAACAGAAAGGTGATGTGGCTGCATAGACTGTAGTGTATAGGGTGGAAGAGTGGCACATAAGAAGGTTGAGAATTTGGTAGGAATCAGGTGGTGTAAGCTATGGGGAGGATTTGAAACTTTAGAGACTTTATTCTGTGGGAAATGGGAACTTACTGAATGGTAAGAAATGGAATGGCGGATGAGGTTTGCATTTGAAAAAAATTATTGTGGATTAAAACTAAATGACACAGGATAAGAGTAGTCTTTTTACCCTTGCAAGTATGAACAAATCCTAATCTGGAAGTCAGCATTATCTTTGTTTTAAAACATCAAACATATTCTTTCCCCAAACCATCCTATAAAATTTTACTTTAGGCATAGTGGCTTACTTTTGTAATCCCAGCCCTTTGAAAGGCTGAGGTTGGGGGATTGCTTGAGCCCAAGAAGTCAAGACCAGCCTGGGCAACATAGCAAGACCCCATCTCTACAGAAAACTTAAAAGTTAGCCTGGCATGGTGGCATGCACCTGTAATCCCAGCTACTCAGGAAGCTGAGGCAGGAGGATTACTTGAGCCCAGGATCTCAGCTCACTGAAATCTAGTGAGCTGTGATCATGCCCTGCACTCCAGCTTGGGTGATAGAGTAAGACCCTGTCTTAAAATAAATTACTTTCTCTTTCTCGTGGGATATATAACTTATCAAACCATAAGCATGTGAAATTAAGAACAGGGCATAAAAGTGAAGTAGCAAAAAGAAGCTACAAGGAGCTAGACATTAATTCCAGCATCAGGCCAAAATTTAGCTTAAGAATTAAGGCTAATAGTACTTCCCTTCTGAAAAAGTGCCATGGTATCCTTGTTGACTCTGTATAGATAGGCCTTTGTCCATCCCTGAGATCTGAGCTAAAAATGCTTCATCAAAGGCGATTTCAGAGAGCTAATATAATATTTGTATTGATTTGATGCAGATTACAGTTAAAAGCACTTCATAATGAAATATATGTTGCCCCACTTCTCTTCATTAATGTCATTTGATAGTCTATAGGCTAAGAATTATAGAAATTTATTTTTCTTAATAATTAATTTTCTTTTTTTTTTTGTAGAGATGGGGTCTTACTATGTTGCCCAACCTGGTCTCAAACTCCTGGGCTCAAGCTATCCTCCCATGTCAGCCTCCCCAAGTGCTGGGATTACAGGCATGAGCCACAGCACCTGGCCTGGAATTTATTAATAATAAAGTTATACATCCTGATCTTGTTTCTCACTCCATTTACATTTCAGGAATCAGTGTTACAGGGCAGTTTGATTGGAGAAATCTCAATTACATTGAAATTCCAATTATTTCTATGCTACTTCTGTTTTTTGTTACTGTTTGTTTGTTTTGAGACAGAGTCTCGTGCTCTGTTGCCTAGGCTGGAGTGCAGTGGTGTGATCTAGGCTCACTGCAACCTCCACCTCCCGGGTTCAAGCGATTCTCCTGCCTCAGCCTCTTGAGTAGCTGGGATTATAGGCACGTGCCACCATGCCTGGCTAGTTTTTGTGTTTTTATTAGAGCCGGGTTTTCACCATGTTGACCAGGCTGGTCTCAAACTCCTGACCTTAAGTAATCTGCCCTCCTTGGCCTCCCAAAGTGCTGGGATTACAGGCTTGAGCCACCGCGCCCGGCCCTGGCTGATAAATTTTTATGAACAGGTACTTATTCACTTTGCTTAACACCTAACAATAATCACTTGATATGTAGTAATTATACAGTTGATTCACCACCAGCACTTTTAAGTTTACATAAAACAGCTGTTTCTTTCCACAAGTCTGTCTGTAGACACATTGGGAGCACGGTTCAGGTCTCAGTGGTCTTGGTGTGTTTCCAGGGTCTAAGTTTACATAAAACAGCTGTTTCTTTCCACAAGTCTGTCTATAGACACATTGGGAGCAAGGTCCAGGTCTCAGTGGTCTTGGTGTTTTTCCAGGGCCTAACAGAGTGTTTTGTGTATGCTAGACACTCAGCACGATGTAAGTACTTGTTGAATAAATGATTGCTTCTTACTAATAACTACTTCCTTGTACAGTTCTTCATTACCAGTGGCCCACCTTTGTGAGTTACTGGGGTCTTTGTACAGAGCCCACTAGTCGTTTATTCAAATAATCCTAGAATCACTTGTGTGCCAGGCACACAAGTTGTATGGGGGAGATAGGTGAATAAGCAAAGACCACCAGAGAGCTGTAGCCTAGAGTTTGGCATCTCTAGTAGCTTTTTCCAGTGCAGACATTCTCAAATCTGTACTAGTTTCCATTGCTGTACTGAGGTGTTTGGTTGCCACAATTAAACAAGACAACGTTTTCCCAATTTGCATGAAAAAAATACTGTAATTTATCTCTCCCTTTCATAAAATTTTCTTAAACAATTGCTACTTCTAATAATATTGACAGAAGGTAACATAATAAATAGTAAACTAATACTAATGGAAAAACTTAGAACTAACCATGTTTAACTTGAGAGCTTTAAAAATGGTTACTTGTGCTTAAACTCTGATTTTATATTGTACCTTTATATATGCTTTGTGTATATTTGAATATATATGTATGTACACATAGGCATTTTTTTGGTTAGTAAAATTATTCTGTTGCTGTTTGTTTGTTTTGAGACAGAGTCTTGTGCTCTGTTGCCCAGCAACTGCTGGGCGCAGTTGCTCATGCCTATAATCCCAGCTTGTAATTTCAGCACTTTTGGAGGCCAAGGCAGGAAGATTGTTTGAGGCCAGGAGTTAGAGACCAGCCTGGCCAACATGGTGAAACCAGTTCTCTAAAAGAAAGAAAAAAAAAGAAAGGGAAGAAGAATTGGGTGGTGGAAGGAGGGAGGAGGGCTGGTTCACACCTGTAATCTCAGTACTTTGAGAGGCTAACGCTGGTGGATTGCTTGAGCACAGGAGTTTGAGACCAGTCTAGGCAACATGACAAAATCCTGTCTCTACAAAAAACCAAAAAACAAAAATTAACATAGTGACGTGTGCCTGTGGTCCCAGCTACTCAGGAGGCTGAGGTGGGAGGATCGCTTGAGCCTGGGAGGGTCAAGGCTGCAGTGAGCCATGATTGTGTCACTGCACTCTAGCCTGGGCAACAGGGTAAGACTTGTTTCAAGAAAAAAAAAAAAAAAAAAGAAAAAAATATTCCTGTATTATATGACTAGATTAAATATGCAAATAACATTGTTTTCTAAAGAACGTTGTGCCCTCCCACTGGAATTCATGAGAATCACATTCTAAGCCAGCTTCCTAGCATTTTGGTCATAATTGTCTTTCTGATTCTGAAAGCTTAGAAACAACTTCACCATCCCAGCAGATAATATTTGATTCTGCAAAGGATGATGGAACTGTATACAGAAATAAAAATTATTCTCAACCTTGCCCCTTCATCATGCTCTGACCAAAAAAAGTAAACCTTATTGAAGTAGTCTGCTCTATTTCCTCATAGTAGGTATTATAGAAGGCAGAGAAAAAACATTTGAGTCCTGCTTCGAGAGTGAATATCAGACCCTTGAGGAAATTAAAGCTGAATATAATGCAAGCTTTTTATAGTTTGTCATATACAGAAAAAGAACATGGCCTTTTAATTTGTAATGAAAGACCTGGCGACTGTTTTTCTTATAATAGCATTAATAGAAATAGGTTGTCATTACTTGTAAAATGTTTGCATTCATCTTATATGAACAGTAGTAGTAATAACCAACAAGTGCTGTAGATTTCCCTGAAAAGCACTTGGGTCATCTTGAATCAACAAGGAAGTAATTAAGCAGAATAATTTCAGGGACCAATGTTCTCATCTTTTCATTTGACTGACTCATTGGAGATGAGCTCATTTACTTTTTATAATTTCCTCGTGTGCCTAGTACATAGGAATTAGATCAGTTTGCTTTTTCTTATTTAACATTCATTCAATGAATGTTCTTTGAACTGCTCTGATGTGCCAAGCACTGAGCTGGGTCACTGAATGCTAAGAAGTAGTTAACACTTGGCATAGCATTTATTATGTTCTACACATGTTTTAAGCACTCAACATTATATTATCTCATTGAACCCATAGAACAACCCTGCGAGGTTAGCACTGTTATTCTTTCCATTTCACAGATGAAGAAAACGAGGCACAGGGAAGTTCTGAATCTGGCCCAAGGTCAGTGAGCTAGTAAGTGAGGAGATGGGGATTAGAATTCAAGCAGCCTTGCTAAGAGTTGACTCTCAACCATTCCCCTGTTCTGTACTGCTTCTTTCCCTACACCTTTGCCTTTTATGAGCCACCTTCACCCCTGCTGCATGAGCATTTGAGGCTGAATTTGTGGTGTTTGTAGCTAACTGATGATTGATGAGTGCGCCCTTGCTATATGAGTGCCTGGCATATACAGAATGTTTGATATATGTGTGTTGAAAGAACGATTATTGACAAACAAGAAGATTGAAGGTGTAATTGTAAGAGATTTTAACATTATCTTGGTTGTTTTTTAATTCTGAAGAAAAATACTGATGACTAAAGGTTTTAGTTGCTCCATTACCCAGTCAGTAATAACCAAATGTGTGTGCACCTGTGCTCTGAGGTCACACACACCTGCATGTATATACGTTTGTATTGTACGGAGAGGAAACGGGAGAGACTTTCCCTCTTTGCATTGACATTTCATCATTAAATGTTTTGCCAGTTGGCACCACCCTTCCTGCTCTGTTCTGCTATTGTCCCCTCACGATTTATCCTCTTGTGTGTCACTCCCTAGTCTGACTGACAGCACTCCACAAGCTTGCCTGCCATGGGCTGTCGGGATGTCCACGCAGCCACAGTCCTTTCCTTCCTATGTGGAATCGCCTCAGTAGCAGGCCTCTTTGCAGGGACCCTGCTTCCCAACTGGAGAAAATTACGATTGATCACATTCAACAGAAACGAGAAGAACCTGACTGTTTACACAGGCCTGTGGGTGAAATGTGCCCGGTATGACGGGAGCAGTGACTGCCTGATGTACGACACTACTTGGTACTCATCAGTTGACCAGCTGGACCTGCGTGTCCTCCAGTTTGCCCTACCCCTCAGCATGTTGATCGCCATGGGTGCCCTCCTGCTCTGCCTGATTGGAATGTGCAACACTGCCTTCAGGTCCTCGGTGCCCAACATCAAACTGGCCAAGTGTCTGGTCAATAGTGCAGGTTGCCACCTGGTGGCTGGGCTGCTATTTTTCCTGGCAGGTACTGTGAGCCTCTCCCCATCTATCTGGGTCATCTTTTATAACATCCATCTGAACAAGAAGTTTGAGCCAGTCTTTTCATTTGACTATGCAGTGTATGTCACTATTGCTAGTGCTGGGGGCCTGTTTGTGACTTCCCTTATACTGTTTATTTGGTATTGTACATGCAAATCTTTGCCTTCTCCTTTCTGGCAACCACTGTACTCCCATCCACCCAGTATGCATACTTACTCACAGCCCTATTCAGCACGCTCTCGCCTCTCTGCCATTGAAATTGACATTCCAGTAGTTTCACACACCACTTAATGGGGAAATAGTTAATTGTTAAAGAAAACTTCTTGTAGCCTCACATTCCCCTTGTGCAAGGAGGTCTTTTGGATCTATATACATTTTCCTTTGTTTTTGACCAATCAATGAAGCCAAATTTGTATGTCCTGGTAGAATGAAGTGCTGCTAGTTTTTATGAGAAGTACATTATATTAAATGTGAATTTTTTTATTTTGCTTCTTATACTGGAAGGAAGTTTAGCCTTCATATTGATATCTAATTAATTATTTAAGTGGAAGAGGCCTGCATCACAATTGAGGTAATTTAGAGCAACATGTTAAAGAATCATGGTTAGCAGAAGCTGTTGTATACAATCTTCATGAATATTTCAGTGTGTATTTTTCTTTTTCTATAATACCTTTAACTGCAAAGAAAAGGCAGTTTCAAATATAAGAAATTTATTTCAGGTAAGGGTAATATTTTAATAGTAGTCAATAATCTAGCTTAAGGCTGTAACTCTTCTCTCTCGGGGCTAATTGTATGAATAGGTGTCAGTATGTTGAAGATTACTTTCTTTTGTGACTTTCTTCTACCTCATGCCAGTGTTTAAAAGTAAAATGTATTTTAAATGATGTTAGACTAAGACCATCATTCTAAATATCACCTACTTATGAATAACATATAATAATTTTTAACATTAATGATTCGATAAATTGTGTTATTGGGATTAGAATGTGCTTTATGACAGGTTAGTGTTTCCTCTGAGGCAGAAAACCCTTTTTTGGAGATATCATCCATCAAGCAGTACTCATGCCCGTATACAATCTCTTAGTGGCTAAGAGAAGTAAATAAAAGGGCCATAATCGTTTGTTCTCTTTCAGACATAATTTAGTAGGGGACAAGAAGTCTGTTCTTCAGTGACTACAATAGAGATTTACTCTGGTGACTGCCTTTTGAGTTATGGGTGATGTAAGGTATGGCTTTGCCATAACCTTGATTCATTCACCCTTGATTCATTTCCCACCCCTGTCACTGATTATTTCCTTGAGCATATATCTCTGCCTAACACTTTAGTAGGTGCTATAGAGGATACATGAAACGTATGAGACCTGGTCCCATCCAGTAAGACATTTTAATAGAGAAGATCAAAATGTTACCTGACGGTTGGGGAATAGTCTGACTTCATTGGCAGTTGGCCTTAACTTCTTAATCATTGATCCAGGAATATTTCAACCAGAGACACAACTTTCTGGCTGACAGACAAATTGTACAACACCAACAATATCCTGGACCTTGAAATTCTGTTTACTTCAGTCCATTGTATCCTTAAGGCACCTGTGCTAGCCTAGATTTTGTAATAGCACTGATTTATAAGAATGGGCAAAAGTGGTAGAGAAATTGTTCCCTCTCCACTTCTGAAAGTATGATGATGTATTAAGGATGGAGGAGTTATTTTTGATGAGGTAACAATTAGATGTAAACCATGTTAAAACTGAGATGAACACTTAGAAATTCAGGGATATTGGGTCTTTAGCCTTATGAATTTGAGCTGCTTATTTAATTGGTGTAATTTGCTACATATTAGTACTATATTCATAAGGATTTTTTATTAACCATTACAGATTTTACAAACAGCTAGTTATATGGTAAATAGATTATTATGCCTTTTTGCAATTCTGAATATGATTCTAGTATTTGTGTAGATGTATTTGGTACTTTTTCCCCTAATTCCAACACTAGTTTATATATATATATAGCAAATAAATCTAGTTGTATACATTTTTAAATGCTGTCAGTAGAAAGCACACAAGGTTATGATTTTTTTTTTTTTTTTTTTTTGAGATGGAGTCTCGCTCTGTCGCCCAGGCTGGAGTGCAGTGGCCGGATCTCAGCTCACTGCAAGCTCTGCCTCCCGGGTTCACGCCATTCTCCTGCCTCAGCCTCCCGAGTAGCTGGGACTACAGGCACCCGCCACCTCGCCCGGCTAGTTTTTTGTATTTTTTAGTAGAGACGGGGTTTCACCGTGTTAGCCAGGATGGTCTCGATCTCCTGACCTCGTGATCCGCCCGTCTCGGCCTCCCAAAGTGCTAGGATTACAGGCTTGAGCCACTGCGCCCGGCCAAGGTTATGATTTTTTTAATTACTAGCTTCTGATTTCTTTCACTTCTGATCCTTTTCATTTTTCTTAGCTGTAGCTGAGTCTTGATCATTTTAAGACAACGATGAGTAGAATTTTGAGATTAATATTAATTTTCCCTTTTTGTTAATTTCAGTCCCCTCTCACTATGCTTTTGTCCAGAATGATCAAGAATTCTACCATCCCTTGGGTCGTTGTGTATAAACAATGTTAAATTAAGGTAGACTCAGTCATTAACATATTAGACAGTTTTTTTAGTCCATGAGATTGTAAATATAAACATTAACTTTCCTATAAGAATCTTTTGGCTTTGTAATCTATAGCCTCAAATTGGTATTTATTATGGATTCACTAGACAAACAGCTGTTTCCTTATTGTCTTTTTTCTTTAGTGTTTCTGATTTGCTCTCAGTAGCTATTTTTAAAGCCATCAAAGGAAAATAATTATTTACAGTTTTTGAAGTCACTTTTGAGCCCTCATCAAGCTCTCATTGTGATGGGAGGGATACCTTTTTGTTGTTAAAAGCCTATTAATGTTAAAGGCCTTTTATGGAAACCAACTTGGAAAACCACCTTAAATGTGGATGTATCAGATTTGGTTTATCCAGCCATGGGAGAGAAAACCTAAGTTTACTTTACTTGTACATACACACTACAATGGATAGTATGTTTGCTGTAAACTACAATGTAAAACCTCAATAAAAGTGCACTGTACTTCTTGATGTTTATTAAAAGATGTATTTTTACAAGTTTCTGCTTCTGTTTTTTTCCTCAGTCTTTTAAGGTGAAATATTTTGAGAAATATTTCTCAGATGTATGTAAATTGAAAAAGAGAGTTCCATTTAAAGCCCTAAAATGTATGAACTGGAAGGCCGGGTGCAGTGGCTCACGCCTGTAATCCCAGCACTTTTGGAGGCCAAGGCAGGTGAATCACTTGAGGTCAGACACTTGAGATCATCCTGGCCAACGTGGTGAAACCCCGTCTCTACTAAAAATACAAAAATTAGCCAGGCATGGTGGTGTGCGCCTGTAATCCCAGCTACTCAAGTGGCTGAGGCACGAAAATTGCTTGAACATGGGAGATGAAGATTGCAGTGAGCTGAGATCATGCCACTGCATTCCAGCCTGGGTGACAGGGAGTTTGTTTCAGAAAAGGAACTAGAAAGGAATTGGAAAACATGGAACTATTATTCCACAAGTGCCAAGACACTGTATCCATTTCTAAGAGTAGTCCGAGTGGTCCTGTGGTCCTAACAGTTCACTGGGCTTTTTTTTGTCTTCTTCTTCTTTTTTTTTTTTAGGCAGTCCGCAAAGAAACAAGTTGTGGGCCAGATTGCCTCATCAATGGAGTTTTTCTCAGCCTATGATCTTAGAGACTGGGAGTTCATTTCTCAAACAGTTAAGTAGAAGGAACTTTCCATACTCATCAAAGCTCGAGGTTACCAGGAGAAGTGACAGTCATGTCACCTCAACATTTCTGAAACCTGTGATGAACGTATAGTTTTGGATTACATCTGTGTTGGGGCAGTTCTTACATACACTTCTTACTGAAACCTGTGGCTCTATTGGTTAGATGGCCGAGCCATATGTTGCACTGGAAATCAGAAGCTACTTCAAACTGGGTTACACTAAAGCACAACAGTCCACTGTGGACTGTTGTGCAGGTTCACTGAGGGTGAATAAATGGTATAGGAACCATTCATGCTAACCAGGTTCACAAGAGACTGGTTTACCAACCAGAAGTGAGAAATACATGTTACTTGGAACCATTAGACACAATCAGTTTTATACAAGGCCCAGCACATCTTATTCTGCCAAAAAGTGAGGAAATGCTCAAAGAATTGTGGGAGCTTATCAAATTTCACAGGCTCCAGATTGAAGGTGCTCCCATTGGCCAAATCTGGGACAATCTGAACATCAAAATAAATGATAGTAATGGGTTATAACTCATTGAATAAAATACAAATCCACATGTCCATGCTGATATAAATATGGAAGAAAGAAAAGTTCTTTCTTATAGTAAAATACCAAATAAGAAGTAGAGAAAAAAATGAGAAACACATCAATGGGGTTAAAACTAGTTGACTGAATTTTGTATGAGAGTCAGGATATTTACTTAGTCTCAAAGTACAAAATGGCTTATTAATTTCAGAGAGGAAAATAACTTTATAGTGGATAAACTGGGCAACCTTAGCTGAGTGATCAAGTTTGTTGCCAATAATAAGAAAAAGCAACAACATGCACTTTCTGATATGATGCAAGGAGAAGGCCACCATATTTCTGAGGTCTTGCCTGAGTCTAATCTTGAAACATGCAGCTCATTGGTCCCATTTTTGCTTTTCGTTTCCTTCTCTATCCTGATCTCATATCTCTTCATTTTTAGAAAAATACATAAAAATGTAGTCCTATCTCCAAAATATTTTATAAAATAAACTATTTTAGGAGAGTTTTTTTAAAGAATTTGTCAGATCATCTGTCCTGAAAAACTAAAAAGTCCGTGCAGAAGAGTTGTACATCAAAGTCACAGAAACACAGGACTGGATGGGAACTTAATTAGCTGTTGCATTTCTGTTGGTTAGCAGTGTCTTCAATCTGAAAGCATATTCACGTTACCCCACACACACTAGAGGACCCTTTCCAGGAGAGGCTCATTCCCCCTGTACCTGCTGGGTGGCTCATTACCCCTGCAGCCCAGCCAGCTTCTGTGTCAGTGCCATAGCATGCAAGAAAGCCCTTTAAACCTCACTGCAGGACTGTGGGACTTGGGGAGAAAAAGCACATCTATATCCTGCCTAGTGTTCATATCCAAGTCTGCTATTAAAGGGAGATTTGGGTTGGTTGGTTGTATTTTGTTTCAAAATAGGCCAACTTTTCGGACTGTTCTATGGAAAATTGTATTCAGCAAAATTTGGGGAAGATAGCAAGATGGGGATGAGAAGGAAAGACAAGAACCTTTTTCTTATATGAAAAACCCAGTGTGACTGGACCTCTTAGCAAAAGTCACCAGTAATCATGATTTTGGGGTAATCTTATTAACCAAAATCCTCTTTAGAAAGATGGAATATGTGCCATATCTCCAGGATTTTGCTTTATAGAAAAAAAGGCACTGCTTCTCATTAAGAGAAAAGACATTATTGATACTTTACATTATATAATACCTAGTGGCCTTGTTCCCAAGGTTCACTCTCAAATTGTTGAAAGTGAATCTAGTAAATAAATCTAGGTAACTCACTTACATTTTTAAGTAACTTTTGCCTTTCTCTCCATGCCACCTTTCTTGACCTCACTTTCAAAAGATAATCTTGTGGTGTGGAAGATCCAGGTGGCAGTTTAGCACCAGGAGGCTGCTGCAGGGAACCCCCAGGCCCTGGTAGCTTCTCTGGGGTGAGCCCATCTTCACCTTTGCTGGCCAGGTGGATGAGGGCGGAGACTCAACTGGTCCCTTGTGTTCCAGAACTGCTAACCTGCCTCTCTGGCTGCTTCTGCTTTAAGAGCTCAAAGGTAGTAGTGGAGTGCTAGAGCCAAGTGGTACTGGCCCCCAAGAACCAGTGTGTACATCTCTTCCCAATCCCCCAACCTGTGACATCATATTGGTTGCTTGGAATTGGTCAGGGTGAAAGTATTTATGCTCTAGAAATTGTTAAATGCTACAAGTTAGGGCTTTGCTTTGCCTTTTCCTGAGAGCTGACTGTTAAACATTTACTGGCACACCACTGCTTAGGCAAGACACGTTTGCTGAGATTCAGGTTAGCTAATGAGGAAATGAGAAATCATAGGAATGCTGAGAGCTGTAAAACTTTATCTGTGATAAAGGGGCTATCTGAAATAGCCTCTTAACAGGTCTCTCTGTCTCCAATATTGCTCTCCTACCCTACCACAAATTTATCCTATACACAAGGCTGCAGAATGATCCTAATGAAATGCAACTGAGGCCAGGCGCGGTGACTCATGCCTGTAATCCCAGCACTTTGGGAGGCTGAGGCAGGTGGATCACCTAACGTCAGGAGTTCAAAACCAGCCTGGCCAACATGGCAAAACCCCGTCTCTACTAAAAAATACAAAACCGGGTGTTATGGCATGTGCCAGTAGTCCCAGCTACTCAGGAGGCAGAGGACAGGAGAATCGCCTGAACCTGGGAGGCAGAGGTTTGCAGTGAGCCGAGATCATGCCACTGCACTCCAGCCTGAGTGACAGAGCAAGCCCATCTCAAAAAAGAAAAAAAAATGCAACTGATATCTAGTTTCTCCCATACTTAAAATAAAATTTGGCAGCTATATCTTAGAACAGTCTAAGCACAGAGACATGAGTTGTCTAGGAGAAGAATTTTTTCACTGTGCCCAGAAATGATAAGACTGTTGGTGATTATTGACACTAACAATATCTCACAAGACAAACGTGTAAAAAAAAGTGAATTTAATAATAAATAATGGGAAATATCCCTTTTCTGTGACTAAATTGGTCACATTCCTTATTCAAGGAATATCTGTTTCCTGTATTATTCCAAGAATATCTGTTTCCTCTATTATTCATTATTATAGAAAGAGTGGCATGATGAATGTGGTAGCTAGCCTCCAAGATGGACCCAGTGATCTTGCTTCCTGATATTCATACCCTGTGTATTTTCTTCTCCCATTGAGCAGGCTGTGTTACCAGTAGGATTTTGCAGAAATTATGGTGTGTGACTTCTGAGGTTACAGATCATAAAAGACATAGCTTCTGTTTTGTTCTCTCTTGGATCACTTACTCTGGGCTAAACCAGCCACAATGTTGTGAGGACACACACAGCTGTAGGATTAACATAGGAAGAGTTGAGGCCTTCTGCCAACAATCTGTACCAATTTGCCACCCATGTAAGAAAGCCATTTTGGAAGTGAATTTCCCTAACCCCAACCAAACCTTTAGATAACTGCAACCCTGGCCAATGTCTTGAATGCAACCAGTGAGAGACTGAAACCCAGCCTCACTCAGCTAAGCCCTCCCACCTTCTTGACCCACACAAATTGGATGAAACAATTCTTATTGTTGTTTTAAGCTGCTAAATTTGGGGGAGGTTGTTATGCAGCAGTAGATAACAAATGCAAAGAGCATAGAGCAGTTGCAGGGGATCAATCCTGAGGAGTATTTATGCTATAAGTTCTGTGAGCTTTCCTTGCTACATATCAGAAAAGCTGTTTCTCATGATCTCAGATTCCCTTGGAAGGTGCTGACTATTGCTATAATGTGGTGAAACAACTTAATCTGAAGGTAGGGAGAAGGGAAGATCTGAGCTTAGATTGGGAGCAGAGTTCTTCCTAATTTTGGTTAGGTATGAATGGCTGCTGTTGTTACCAAAGCAATAAACTGAACAGTGGTCATACCTGAGGTTTGGAATGGAAGATAAACACATTTGCAGTCAAATCAATCTGATACACATAGTGGTTATGTTGTCATATGGTTAGTAGGAACGAATAAACCAATCCTATAAAAAACACATCATCTGTTAGTTTTTATCCAACTAGCCAGTTGTATCTAGGGCCAACCCTTTAAGAAGATACAACTGATAGTTTCTCAGCTGGGAGAGGAAATAGCTGACTCCAAGACTTTAGGCAGTTGAATTGAAGTGATGCCTCCCTCTAGTAGTAGCAGAACACTACAGCTTATTCCTCCTGCTATAGCACTGCAGGGTAACCAGAGTTAACAATAATTTTATTGTATATTTTCAAATAGTGAAGAGAGGATTTTGAATCTTCCCAACCCAAAGAAATGATAAATGTTTGAGGTGATGGATATGCTAATTGCCCTGATGTGATCATTACACATTGTACACATGTTCAAAATATCCCACAGTATCCCATAAATATGTACAATCATTATATGTCAATTAAAATAATGATAATAAATAGCAAGATAAAAAGCCCATCGCGGTGGTTGTGAGATAAGAGTTGGGAGAAGGAAGCTGAATTGTACTGACATTTCAGTATAGTGAATTTAATCTGATTGTTTTCCCAACATTTGGCTGAATCTGATGGCTTTAGACTTTTCAAAGGAAGCAGCCTAAGGACAATTGAGCTCCTTGGTTGGGAATAAAAGAGGTTCATGCAAGAAAATGTGACTGAAGTGAAGGAATGGATGCCTCTTGCCCTTCTGCTGTTTTCAGGCTGCTTCTCTTCCCTCTCAGCCTGTACAACTTGTCAGGCACTAACATTGAGAAGGCCATAAAATGCTAGTGAAATACAGATAGACTGTTAAGTTTTCCCCCACAATGCCAATGGACTTAAGCTAGCTTTGGCAGGGAACAGAGCAGGAATTAAGGACATCCCAACACCTTGTGGCAAATGAGAATTATCTAGTTCAGCTCCAAATGAAATTCTGTGCCCTTAGGAGTGATATTGTGAAAGAATGATGAACAAAAAATCAATTTATTCACAGAACAAAAGCATATCAGTGTTAAAGAAATAAAGGAATTAAATGTGTTTTGTTTTTGTTTTTGTTTTTGTTTTTTGAGACGGAGTCTTTTTCTGTCGCCCAGGCTGGAGTGAAGTGGCACAATCTCGGCTCACTGCAAGCTCCGCCTCCCTCCTGCCTCAGCCTCCCGAGTAGCTGGGACTACAGGCATGCGCCACCCATGCCCGGCTATTTTTTTTTTTTTTTTTTTTTTTTTTAAGTAGAGAAGGGGTTTCACCATGTTAGCCAGGATGGTCTTGATCTCTTGACCTCGTGATCTGCCCACCTCGGCCTCCCAAAATGCTGGGATTACAGGCGTGAGCCACCGTGCCCGGCCAGGAATTAAAATTTTAAAGATGTTTCAGAAAGAAAAAAATGGCAAAAAAAAAAAAAAAATTGTCTTATCCTGACTTTTTACTTAAAATCCCTGCCATTGTCAGTCACCTATCAAGAGACTGGCAGCCTGTCTTTCTATGTTTATGTATTTGTTTTGTTTCTACAGATGTCTCTGAAATCTTTGTTAGAGGTAAAGGCACTCAGACTGCCAAGAGAAATTAGCAATGTTTCCACTGTGGCATAGACACAGATCACACCAAGGGCAAATAGAAGCATTCCCCTGCATACAGCCCCAACTCCTGCAGGATCTGTGCTTTTGGCTGGTATGGTGACGTGAGGGCAGGGTCGGCTTCATGGGCACGAGGCCTGTGCAGTCACAGAGAACCCAGCACTCAAAAGAGCCCTGCTCTTGTTTCAATATTCTGTGGTGGGTTTCTTGAAATTCTTAATTTTTGAACAAGTGATCCTGCATTTTCATTTTCAGTGGGCTTCACAAATTACGTAGCTCATCCTGTGTCAGTGTGCTCTGGGGAAGGCAACACACCAGCTTTGGTGGTAGGCAGGCTTGGAATTCCATCGAAACTCCCTCGTGCTACACAATGGGAAAATTATCCTCTGAACTTCAGATTTTCATCTGCAATGAGGACAATGCCATCTACCTCTTGGTGTTATTGTGAGGATTAGACACTGTTGTGAAGGAATGCAGGTAAAGTGTCTAGAACAGTACACCTGGCTTCACTGCAATTATTCATAAAAGCCAAGTCTGTATATTGGATCCCAGTTGATGTTAGTGCTGATCATAAAAATAAGAAAAATATGTTTTCTTTAGAAAAGCAGCTCTCTCTTTTACATCTTACAGGAAGCTGTGGACTTACATTGCCACGGCTATCACTTTTGCCAGGATTCTCATGGCTTCTTATTGCAGTTGCAGCCAAAGTAGAGACCAGAAAAATTAACAATCCTGTTAAATATTAGCTGCTTCTTGTAAGGTAGTTGTTTTTCATGATTCCATACCAGAAACAAGGAAGTCAATGAATTTTCCCAATTCTTTCAAGAAGATATTAATGTAACTAAAATACACAATTTAAAATACATGATGCCCTTTCTGATAGCCTGGAGCAAAGGATGTTTCCACTGTTCCCACTGTCAAAGCAGCGGGTCTATTCCAGCCCCCAAATAGCTGCAGTCAGAGAAACTTACTTCCTTGTTTATTACTTCCAAAGATAGAGTGATATTGGAGCACCAATTTACCAAACCCAAACTGTAAGTACTACCTTGATGGGCTGAAATAGTCCCTATTGTGGGGTGAGGATAGGGAGCTAAGACAGGCCCTGACATTACACAGGGTTGAGATGATGTACCTCAAAACCAATGCCCATGACACTGTGTCTAAATACAGCCTATTCTTGTTATTCGTTGTAGTTATTTTCTGTAAAGTAGCCATGCATACTGTATAAGCAAGCACTGAACCATTGTTCTTAGAGGAGATTCAGGGTTAAGTCACAGTCTTTGGTCACAACATTTTCATTGGTTGGCCAGTACATAATCTTGTTTTATGAGTGTTTCTGTTTAAAGATGCTTTATTTAATGTATATTCTTGAGTCATTATTATTGAACTCATAACCAATAGCACTATAACTCATGCCTAAAAGAAGCTTATGTAATACACACATTTTCCCTATAAGGCACATCACAGTCTTCTCCTGCTTAGGAACACTAAGATGGCACTTCCAAACTGTGCTTGGGGGCCATTTTAAACAAAATCACCAACAAAAAGTACAAAAACGTGAAAAATGTGGCACTTGTTTTTGGTATGAGAGCTGAAGTGAAGACAGAGTATTGCTATCTTAGGCCTCAACTGGGAACATGCACATCAGGCCATTCAAGTTTTCTGTGGCTCTGTACATGCCCAAGAGTGGCCATGAAAGTACAGTGAGTATTGATTTGGAAGCTATGAATACATTTTAGTGAGTAGGCAAATTTGCAAATGTGGAATGCACAAATAGTGAAGATCAATTGTACATGGAAGTGTACATGGTGGAGGAAGTGATTCCACTACCTTAGTAGACTTGAAGAGAAAACACATCCAGATTGTTGGTTGAGAGATGCACATACATGTGACATCGGGCAGTATCTCTCACATCATTTTCAAGTAGGATGCAGCAGAGATCACATGAAGTCAGAAGAACTGAGATTTCTGTGGTTTCAGGTCTTTGTCTTACTGGCTGGGCAACTTTGAGTAGGTGTCTGAAAACTTCATTTCTCAGTTTCCACAACTGTCAGTTGAGAACAATAATCTTCTTTCAAAGTGTGATTGTGAGGGTGCAGTGGGTTTTTCTTTAAGTTCTGGCTTACTGTGGCCTAATTTAGGGGCTAGGATTGAAGATGGTGAATCAGGTGTCATACTGTGTTTTAGAATATTCCTTTGTATATGGTTTGTCTCCCCAGAAAGAAAAGCAGGTGCCAAGTCCATACTAATATTTGGATTAGGGTAATGAGTATGTTTTCATTCAAAATGCATTATGAATCCAAGGGAATAGAATATAACAATAAGCATTTTCTGGTTAAACTGGCCATGCTAATTAAGATAAAGTAATTGAATCAATAGTTTTAAGGCCTACACCAACTTCTAGGATTTTAAGAGCAAAATAGGAATGAGAATTAACAACTTCTGATATGATAGCCTCAAAGGAAGAGCCCAACAAAAAGCTGGCTCCACTGTGCTGGACAGCAGTTGGGGTAGGTGGAGGAGACACATTAAAAAGAACCAACCCTCATCCCAGCCTGGAACTACTGCACTGTTCTTCCATCATGTTGAAGACACACCCTAACCTTTCAATTCTAGGACAGGAAATATGAAATGTACACATGTGAGTCATGGGCCAGGAAGAACCTTTATATTTCATCAGTTACCCTCCATGTCCACCCTATGGAGATGTATGCCAGAGCTGTAAGTGTTCTGCTCCCAGGTCAGGGATCGGGGAGAGGACACTGGGCACTTATGCCATTCTATCTTTTTAGATAAAGGTTTGTCCAAAACTCAATAGTCAGACTTACTTTCCTCATCTTGAAATTCCTACGGCTAAAGACTGTGTAATTTAGTTCATTTAGATAGACTAGAAAAAAATTTTATGTCAACACAAAAAATAATTCTTCATGAAAAAATAAAATAACGTGTAAACTTGCTTTAAAAATTGTAGAATGCTCCATGGACAGAAAATATTAGGAATTGACTGGTGTCTATAAATAACATACATATATACACAATGGAATACTATTCAGCCATAAAAAGGATGAAGTGTCTTTTGCAGCAATGTTGATGGAACTGGAGGTCATTATCTTAAGTGAAAAAAGTCAGACACAGAAAGTCAAATCCCACATGTTCTCACTTACAAGTGGGAGCTAAATAATGTGTATACATGGATATAGAATGTGGAATAGTAGACAATAGAGACTTAGAAGGGTGGGGGAGTGGAAAGGGGTTGAGTGGTGAGAAATTACTTAATGGGTACAATATACATGATTTGGGTGGTGGATACCCTAAAAGTCCTGACTTTACCACTGCAACATCTATCTGTGTAACGAAATTACACTTGTACCTCATAAATTCATGCGAATAAAAAAATAAACACTCTTATACATGTTACTCTGTTCATACAATTTCTTTCAAATGCAAGATGTCTAAAAAACAGCTATGTCTTCAAGTTTGGTATTCCACATCATCATTTGCCAAGATGAGGCCTTTTCTACCCTGTTCATTGTCATTATTTTATTTTATCTCGATATAAAACTAAGTTAATGAGCAACTGTTGCTAAATGTTATCACCTAACACTATTGATTCACTTTCCTGTTTAATCTATATCACCTACTTTTTTCTTTAAAAAAATTATTATTTTATGGCCAAATATTTATTTAGCCCTACGTCTACATGCAATTCTTATATTTAGAACTTCTTAATCAGAAACTAAATGTGGATTTGGTTTGAATGCTTGCTTTAATGACTAGTTTATTATGAGTACAGGAGCAAATAAGTGATATCTGTTTCCTCATATGTTTGAGATGATTTGTTTTACATCAACATAAAGTATGCAACTCTATATGAGAGCATTGGGAAGTATCTGTGATGATATGAATTTTGGTAAGCTGAATGTGATCTAGAGCCTTAGGTTTTCTCATGTTTTTACATTTCTCAGTAAGGTCACACTGTGTTTTGTCATATTTAGCTTAAGGGACACCAGAGTGGACACCAGAACCCAGGCTAAAGCCACCTCTTCCTAATGTATTGTCACCCACCCTGTCCCTTTTCCTGGGCATCTGTCTTATATTTTATTCACCGTGGGCCTCGTTCTTGTTTAAAACCCAACGAATCTTTAAAACGATTCAGCAGTAGTACTTGAGGGGGTCACTCCACCCAGATATATTTTACAGTTTAAAATGCCACTCCTATAGGGATGGTTGAAGCCAAAGTTTTCTTAAAGCTCTATAAAAACATAAAAAATAAATGCCACTTCTAAAGATTGGAAACTTTAACCTCCCCATGATGAATCTTCAGTGGTGGAATTTCAGGTGACAAACATGTTAGAGGTGAGACTTTCTGAAACCTGAGTTCCCTCTGAAACCCCCCCAGATCACACCATATGAACCTACCCAATTTTAGCATTTTTAAGAGCCTCATGCAAGCATATGAAAACTCACTTAAGATTTCTTTTTTTTTTTTTTGAGGCGGAATCTCGCTCTGTCGCCCGGACTGGAGTGCAGTGGCCGGATCTCAGCTCACTGCAAGCTCCGCCTCCCGGGTTTACGCCATTCTCCTGCCTCAGCCTCCGGAGTAGCTGGGACTACAGGCGCCCGCCACCTCGCCCGGCTAGTTTTTGTATTTTTAGTAGAGACGGGGTTTCACCGTGTTAGCCAGGATGGTCTCGATCTCCTGACCTCGTGATCGGCCCGTCTCGGCCTCCCAAAGTGCTGGGATTACAGGCTTGAGCCACCGCGCCCGGCCCGAAGATCATTTTTTGATGTAGCAAACTGTTCTTGTTTTAGAGTTTTGCTGGGTGGCATGTATAAGCACCAATTATTTTAAAGTGAAGGACTACATAACAAAAGTTCTTTCCAGTTTCCCAATTTGATTTACACACCTGGCTATAGCTTTATTTCTGTGGAACTATCATGACATCTAGTGGCTAACCTAAGTAAGGCCAAGGAATGGTTTCAAATGCTATTTTCCTTAGTTAATTCACTTAAATATGAGAACTTGCTATTCAAATACTGTAATAAATATCCTTGTACATATATTTTTATATACTTAATTATATGAGATAAAGATGGAGAAGTAGAGTTTCTGAGTGAAAGGATATGTGTACTTCGAATGCTGATATTGCCAATTCACCCTCCCAAGAAGTTTGCACCAGTTGGAACTTCTGTGAGATTTCTTCTCATCATCCCAATGATGAGTATTATCAAATATGTTAATTTTTGTTTTAGTTTTTATTTCTTAATGAATGAGACAGCTTATCTTTTTATGGCTCCCACACTCCCCCACCTCTGCTCTGCCATTTTTCTCCCTCCCTTTCTTTCTTTCTTTCTTTCTTTCTTTCTTTCTTTCTTTCTTTCTTTCTTTCTTTCTTTCTTTCTTTCTTTCTTTCTTTTTTTCTTTGGCCATTTGTATTTATTTATCAGTGAAGTGCCAACATACATATTCATACCATTTTTTAAAGATTTACTGGTTCATAAGCATCTTTTTTGTTTGTAAAAGGGTTTTGCATATTGAAGAAATTTACTGTCCTTTGCATTGAAAATATTTTTCTTAGTTTGCTTTGTGATTATTTTTTGCTTTGTAAAGATTTTAATGTTTATGCAGTCAGGTATATCAGGATTTTACTTTTTTGTTGTTGTTGAGACAGAGCCTCACTCAGCTGCTCAGGCTGGAGTGCAGTGGCATGATAATAGCTTACTGCAGCCTCAATCTCCCAGGCTTAATCGATCCTCCAACCCCAGCCTCCCAAGTAGCTGGGACTACAGGTGTGTGCCACCACACCCAGCCATTTTTTTTTAAATTTTTTAGTACAGATAAGATCTCACTATGATATCCAGGCTGGTCTCGAATTCCTGGGCACAAGTAATCCTCCTGCCTCCAAATTGCTGGAATTACAGGTGTGAGCCACTGTGTCCAGTAGCATTTTCCTTTATAGTTTTAGTTTCATGTCATATTTAAAATGTCAGTCTCCTCTGATATGGTTTGACTGTGTCCTCACACAAAACTCACCTTGAATTGTAATAATCTCCATGTGTCTAGGACAGAACCAGGTGAGATAACTGAATCGTGGGGTGGTTTCTCCCATACTGTTCTCATGGTCGTGAATAAGTCTCATGAGATCTGATGGTTGCTGTCTTGCCTGCTGCCATATAAGACGTGACTTTGCTCTTCCTTCACCTTCTGCCATGATTGTGAGGCCTCCCCAGCCATGTGAACTGTGAGTCCAGTAAACCTCTTTCCTTTATAAATTACCCAGTCTTGATTATGTCTTTATTAGCAGCATCAGAAGGGACTAATACATCCTCTCCTAGAGGACAAAAATTAAAAATAATGTTTATTTATGTAACATAATCATGTATGTTATTTAGTTTTAGTTTTTACGTTTAAGTCTTTCATCTATCTATTAATAGCATTTTAGTGAAACAGGGTAGGCAGGGATTTGACTTTATTCTTACCCTAGCAATGTAAAGGAGACTGGTAAATTTAAGTATAGCTATTAAAAACATTGAATGTAGGTGTCTGTACTGATGAGAAAAGATGTCAAAAATATGCAAAGGATAAGAAGACATTAGGAAAATGGCCGATAGGAGACAGAACTAACATGCAGCTACCACTTGAATGGAAAAAGCAGGTGTGGAGACTCATATTGTGAACTTTTGCTCCAAGACCCACTGCAGGAACATACCAGGAAAACAAAGAATTCACAGACCCTTTGAAAGAAGCGACTTTGGCTGGGCACGGTGGCTCACACCTGTAATCCCAGCACTTTGGAGGCCGAGGTGGGCGGATCACAAGGTCAGGAGTTTGAAACCAGCTTGGCCAACATGGTGAAACCCTGTCTCCACTAAAGATACAAAAAATTCGCCAGGTGTGGTGGCACACACCTGTAATCCCAGCTACTAGGGAGGCTGAGGCAGGAGAATCACTTGAACCCGGGAGGCAGAGGTAGCAGTGAGCTGAGATCGCATCATTGCACTCCAGCCTGGGCGACAGGGTGAGACTCTGTCAAAAAAAAAAAAAAAAAAAAAAGGGAGGAAGAAAAGGAAGGAAGGAAGGGAGGGAGGGAGGGAGGGGCTTGCCGCTGCAAACTCTGCAAGATAACTGAAAATGGTAAGTTCCCAAAATGTGAGAGGGGAAAACTCTGCCTCTGAATATACATCCCCACCGGGGAACCTGAATATCCAGATCATGGCAGGATTTAACCTTACCTAGAGCTGAAACAGGTTTACGGAGCTGAGTGAAATATAAAAGTAGAAGCAGCAGCTAGAAGAGCCCTGTAGGTACTCCTGGTCCCCAGCTTTATCTCACAGGGGTCCTTGGGGAAGGCAGCTAGCAGAACTGGGGATGGGTCACAGGATGAAGGAAGCTTCTAGCTGAACTTTGTAATAATTTCGAATGAGCACAAATTTTCCTAAGCAGAATCCAGGGGTACGGATGGGAAATGCAGATACAAACACAGGAGGCACAACCAAAGGAACAGGCAGGCAGGGAGGGCAAGGCCTGAGAGCCCTGCTTGCTTTCTCAGCAGGGAGGCTTGTAGCCTTGGGGCAAGATTTCAGCCCTGCTCGCTAACTGCCTGGATATAAATTCAGTGCTGTTGGCCAGGCACAATGGGAGTAAGACTGGCCTTGCTGGCTGTGTAGAGGTTGGGTGAAGTCTGTCACTACCGACTTTTTCCCACTTCCTTGGCTACCTGTATAGCACAGCAGAGGCAGCCATAATCTCTCTGAGAACATAACTCCATTGGCCTGAAAACCACCCTTCTATCCCCTACAGCAGCTGCAGCAAGCCTCGCCCAAGAAGATCCTAAGCTCAGACCTGGCTAACTCTGCCCCAACCTGATGGTATTTCTTTACTGACCCTGCTAGCTGAAGACAAAAGACATAAACTGTTGGGAGCTCTATTGCCTTGCTAATGGCCTGAGAAACCCGAGTACTTATCCTAGGCAATGTAGGGGAAGCTTGTATCCACCTCCTACTACTGCAGCTGGTGCTCTCTTTAAAGAGCCACCTCGTGGCTGAAGGCCAACCAACTCAAGCCATTACAACAACTCATAACAGAACAACCCCACTCCAAAGAAGGGGAAAACAACAGCTAATTCCACCATGTGCAACACCCTGGCTAACCAGAAGTCCTGAGTCTGTCCCCATGACAACTTCACTGCTAGCATAACCAGCATTTGAGAAAGCCAGCACACTACACATGTCTACAACCAAGGACTCTCACAGAGTCTACTTTACTCCCCTGCCACCTCCACTGGAGCAGGTATGCATGGCTGGGAGACCTGAAGACAGATCACATCACAGGACTCTTTGCTGACAACCCTAGCACCAACCTGGAGCCTGGTAGCCCTACTGGGGGGTTAGACCCAGAAGAGCAATAACAATCACTGCAGTCCAGCTCTTTGGAAGCCCCATTCCTAGGGGATTGGGAAGAGCTTCACATCAAGGGATCACCCTCTAGGACAAAAGAATCTGAACAGAAGCCCTTGAGCTCTAGATCTTTCTACTGAAACTGTCTACCCAAATAAGAAGGAACCAGAAAAGTAATTCTGGTAATATGACAAAACAAGGTTCTATAACACCCCCAAAAGATCACACTAGCTCTCCAGCAATGGATTCAAGGCAAGAAGAAATCTCCGAATTACAGGATAAGGAATCCAGAAGGTTTATTATTAAGCTACTCAAGGAGGTACCAGAGAAAGGTAAAAACCAACTTAAACAAATTTAAAAAATAATATAGAATATGGATGAGAAAGTCTCCAGAGAAATAGATATCATAAAGAAAAGACAATCACAACTTTTAGAAATGAAAGACACGCTTAGAGAAATTCAAAATACCCTGGAAAGTTTCAACAATAGGATCAAACAAGTAGAAGAAAGGACTTTAGCACTTAAAGACAAGGCATTTGAGTTAACCCAATCTGACAAAGATAAAGAAAAATAATTTAAAAAATGAACAAAGCCTCCAATAAATTTGGGATTTAAGTAACCTAACCTAAGAATAATTGGTGTTCCTGAGGAAGAAGAGAAATCTAAAGTTTGGAAAACTTATTTAAGAGAATAATTGAGAATAATAGAGATCTAGACATCCACATGCAAGAAGCACAAAGAACACCTGGGAAATTCATCACAAAAAGATCATCACTTAGGCACACAGTCATCAGGTTATCTAAAGTCAGGACAAAGGAAAGAATCTTAAGAGCTATAAGGCAAAAATATCAGGTAACCTATAAAGGAAAACCTGTCAGATTAACAGCAGATTTCTCAGCAGAAACCCTACAAGTCAGAAGGAATTGGGGTCCTATCTTTAGCCTCCTTAAACAAAATAATTATCAGCCAAGAATTTTGTATTGAGTAAAAGTAAGCTTCATAAATGAAGGAGAGATAAGTCTTTTTCAGACAAATCCTGGGGGAATTCACCACTACCAAGCCAGCAGTAAAGGAAATGCTAAAAGGAGTTCTAAATATTGAAACAAAACCTCAAAATACACCCAAAATGAACTGTCACAGGATCCTTAGGGTGTCACTTCACCAGCCAGAAACCTCTGTGGCTGGTGGTGCTTCTGCTTGAGTTTTGCTCATGCCTTTTTGGCTCAGCAGGCTGCAATCAGCTCACGCTACTGGCTCGGATCCCAAGCCTCCCAAGGGCGAGCCAGGCATGGAGCAGGGAGTAGTGTGTGAGTGAATGAGCGCAGGTTCCAGCCACTGCCCACAACCAGGTGCATTGGCTGCTGTGGCGGGGTGAACAGCTTCAGGTGCTGGCACAGACACTGGTTCCATGCAAGGCTGTGGCTGGACCAGATGTACTGCAAGTGGCATCTGCTCTGGGCTCCAGTGTCTAGACGAGGGGAATGCAGTGGGACCTGAAAGCTTGGAGACACCAAAAACCACAGAGCTCCAAAAAGGGTGTTACAGCATTTCACAACCCTGACTTGAGAAGCCCTGAGGTCTGGGCTCCCAGAAGGGCTGCATTTCTTCTCTCCTTCTTGTCATGCACAGCACAGTGAGCAGGGAGATGTTTTGCGGGGGCATGCTTCAGCCTATTTGTGTTACAGCTCTTTCAGTCCTACCATCTCCCTCTAGCCCATGACTCCTGGACTGGCCCATCCCTGCCGCTGCTTCACATTGCGTGGGGCGCCACCTGGCATTGGCAGAGAGTAGGAGGGTTATAGTGTTACAGCAGCTCTGGCTCAGGGAATGCAGAAGGGTTGCCACTCTTCATTCCCATAATTCAGGAGCATGTCACCGCCTGCAGCTCATTGAGCCAGGCAGGAACGTGTTACCACTCCTTTCACTTCCACTGTTTGGCAGGTCCTGAGTTCTTGTCTCATGTCCAGGAAGAATTAGGTTACATGGACTACTGGAAGGTGAGCAAGGCAGAGAGGAGCTTTATTGAGCAACAAAACAGCTCTCAGGAGACCCAAAGTTGGTAGCTCCTATTCACAGGCAGATTGTCTCAAGCAGTGTTTGAGTCTGGTTGAGTCTGGGGTTTTTATCTGCTCAGAATGGAGGAAGTGCATGCTGATTGGTCCATGCGCAGCCATGGGCAGGCCATCTTATTGGCTGAATGGTATCAATGAAGTTCTCACTCTGGGTCATGAACTCCACCCAGAACTGGCAGCCTAACCCTCAGGCTTCAGACTGTCCCTAACTTAAGGATGGAGTTTCACCAGCAACCTGCCCCTTCTCACCTAGGAAACTGTCTACCTCTTGCCACGATTAACATACTATCCAGAGCAATCAGGCTGTCTATGCTCAGGGGTGCCTGCAGGCCTGCACCAAGCTGCCCTCAGCCCCCTGACCTTCCTTCTGTGCTCTTTAGCACCCAAAGTTTGGACAGGGCCAAGGTAGCAGGGGGCTGGCATGCCAGCACCACCCTGAGTGCACACATACCTGGAGGGGTTGCAACAGTACCTGGGTTTGTCTGCAACTTTGCTCCACACCAGGATTGGCACCGGCTGTGGGGAGAGGCTAGAGAGTGGGATCAGGCACTTCTGAGCCTGTAGAGGCAGGGGCCTCCCAGGCCCCTGAGAATGCAGTGATGCCTAGGTCTGGAGCCGTGGCTGGATGGATACAGCTGCACCCAGGAGTATGGGCTCTAATCTTGCCAACTCAGTAGGGTGCAGGGCTCCCGCTGGGATCACCTGTTCCTGGTTCCCACCAGCTCTGTAGAGTGTGCAGCCCTGGCCATACCTCCCCCACTGCAGCTGGTATCCTCCCAGTGGCCACTCCAGATAGGCTGCCACCACCATCAGAACTCCCTTAAAGCATAAATCTCACAGGGCCTATAAAACAATAACCCAATGATAAAACAAACAAACAAACAAGGTGTTCAGGCAACTGCTAGCACGATGAATAGAACATTACCTCACATCTCAATACTAACATTTAAGGTAAATGGCCTAAATGCTCCACTTAAAAGATTCAGAATGGCAGAAAGGATAAAAATTCACCAACCAAGCATCTTCTTTCTTCAAGAAACCTGCCTAACAAATAAGGACGCACATAAACTTAAGGTTAAAAAGGTGGAAAAAGATATTCCATGCAAATGGAAACCAAAAATGAGCAGGAGAAGCTATTTTTATATCAGACAAAACAGACTTTAAAGCAACAACAGTTAAAAAAAGACAAAGGGGGACATTATATAAAGATAAAAGGATCAGTCCAACAGGAAAATATCACAATCTTAAATATATATGCTCCTAACACTGGAGCTCCCAAATTTATAAAACAATTACTACTAGACTTAAGAAATAAGACAGATAGCAACATAATAATGGTGGGGGACTTCAGTACTCCACTGACAACACTAGACAGTTAATCAAGACAGAAAGTCAACAAAGAAACAATGAACTTAAACTACAAATGGACTTAACAGATATTTACAGAACATTCTACCCAACAACTGCAGAATATACATTCTTTTCATCAGCACATGGAACATTCTCCAAGATTGTCCATGTGATAGGCAACAAAACAAGTCTCATTAAATTTAAGAAAATCAAAATTATGTCAACTACTCTCTGAGAACATGGTGGAATAAAATAAATTAACTCCAAAAGGGACCCTCAAAACTATGTAAATACATGGAAATCAAATAATACACTCCTGAATAATCTTTGGGTCAACAATGAAATCAAAAGGGAAATTTAAAAATTATTTGAACTGAACGATAATAGTGACAACAACCTATCAATACCTCTGGGATACAGCAAAAGTGATGCTAAGAGGAAAGTTCATAGCATTAAATGCCTACATCAAAAAGTCTGAAAGAGCACAAATATACAATCTAAGCTCACACCTCAAGGAACTAGAGAAACGAGAACAAACCAAACCCAAACCCAGCAGAAGAAAGGAAATAACAAGATCAGAGCAGAACTAAATGAAATTGAAACAAACAAACAAACAAATACAAAAGATAAATGAAACAAAAAGCTAGCTCTTTGAAAAGATAAACAAAATAAGGCCGGGTACGGTGGCTCATGCCTATAATCCCAGCACTTTGGGAGGCTGAGGTGGGCGGATCACAAGGTCAGGAGATCGAGACCATCCTGGGTAACACGGTGAAACCCCAATTCTACTAAAAATACAAAAAATTAGCCAGGTGTGGTGGCGGGCACCTGTAGTCCCAGCTACTCTGGAGGCTGAGGCAGGAGAATGGTGTGAACCCGGGAGGTAGAACTTGCAGCGAGCTGAGATTGCACCACTGCACTCCAACCTGGGCGACAGAGCGAGACTCCTTCTCAAAAAAAAAAAAAAAAGAAAAAGAAAAAAGAAAAAAAAAAGGAAAGAAAAGATAAACAAAATAAATAGACCATTAGCAAGATTAGTCAAGAAAAGAATAGAGAAGATCCACATAAGCTCAATTAGAAATGAAATGGGAGATATTACTACCAATACCACAGAAATACAGAAGATCATTCAAGGCTGTGAACACCTTTATAATATATAACAAACTAGAAAATTCAGAGGAGATGGATAAATTTCTGGAAATATACAGCCTTTCTAGATTAAATGAGGAAGAAATAGAAAGTTTGAATAGACCAATAACATTTAGCAAGACTGAAACAGTAACAAAAAATTGCCAACAAAAAAGTTCAGGACCAGATGGATTCACAGCTGAATTCTATTAGACATTCAAAGAAGAATTGGTACCAATTTTACTAAAAGTATTTGAAAAGATAGAGAAACAGGGAATCCTCCCAAAATCATTCTATGAAGCCAGTATCACCCTAATACCAAAACCAGGAAAGAACATAACAAAAAAGAAAACTAGACACCAATATTCCTGATGAACATGATGCAAAAATCCTCAATAAAATACTAGCTAACTGAATCCACAGAATGTCAAAAAATAATACACCATGATCAAGTGGGTTTCATACCAGGGAAGCAGGGTTGGTTTAACATATGCAAGTCAATAAATGTGATACACCACATTAACAGAATTAATATCAGAAATCATATAATCTTCTCAATAGATGCAGAAAAAGCATTTGACAAAATCCAGCATCCCTTTATGATTAAAACTCAAAAAAATTAGCATAGAAGAGACATACGTTAAGGTAATAAAGGCCATCTATGACAAATCCACGCTAACCTTATGCTGAATAAGGAAAGATTGAAAGCATTCCCCCTGAAAACTGGAAGAACACAAGGATGTCCATCTTCACACTTCTATTCAACATATTACTGGAAGTCCTAGTCAGAGCAATCAGAAAAGAGAAAGAAGGGAATCCAAATCAGTAGGGAGGTAGTCATATTGTTGCTGTTTGCCAATGATATGATCATATTATTAGAAAACCCTAAAGACTCATCCAAAAAGCTCCTAAATATGATAAATTAATTCAGGAAAGTTTCAGGATACAAAATCAATGTACATAAATCAGTAGCACTGCTATATACCAACAGCAACCAAGCTGAGGATCAAATCAAGAACTCAATCCCTTTTACAATAGCTGCAAAAAATATATAAAATACTTATGAATCTACCTAACCAAGGAGTTGAAAGACCTCTACAAGGAAAACTACAAAATGCTGCTGACAGAAGTCATTGACAAAACAAATGGAAACCCACCCCATGCTCATGGATAGATAGAATCAATACTGCCAAAAGCATTCTATAAATTCAATGCAATTCCCATCAAAATACCTTCGTCATTCTTCACAGAACTAGAAAAAAATACTAAAATTTAGATGCAACCAAAAAAAGAGCCCACATAGCCAAAGCAAGAATGAG